>NC_073697.1:94976984-95279645 GCF_023634085.1 Falco cherrug
CGTTTGGCAGAAGGATTATCCAAAGGGAGGAACTTTCCATTCGGAGCGCTGTTTAGAGAAATGCCCCGAGAGTTAATAAGGATTTTTGATATGTTACGTTTTAGAGTCTCCCGAGAGAAACTTGTTTCTGAGGCTGTTGTCGGACTTCTCTGTTCATCTCGGGTCGTCTTTTTTTATGTCGCAGCAATTCCCTTAGCCATAACGTGTTCCCGCAGATTATCCTAGCTGGTCTGTCTCTGCCCTGCATGCTCTGTGCGGGCGGCAGCATCTCTCCCTGAAACACTGGGATGCAGACCAAGGCTGCACGACGCTTCCAGGGAAGGAGCGCTGGGGGAGACGCTCTGTGTCCATCAGGCACAGGGTAGGGAGGCAGGGAAGAGCGCCAGGGGCACGGGTGCGGGTTTCCAAGCGCTCCGTGAAACCCACGGAGGAGCTGACGGAGGTGATCCTGCCCAGACGAGCTGCGGCAGACGACCTGGCAGTAAATCACTTTGGAAGCAGCGGGATCAGAGGGAAGCCAGGGAGGGTTGCAGCACGGCACCGCAGGGAGTTATTGCTGCAGCAGGTTGGGGAAAAGAGGAGAGTCCCTGAAGAAAGATGCAGATGGGCAGCAAGTCCTTCCTGCCTGTAAAGTGCTCTGGACCAGCAAATTAGAAGCTGGGGGGTGCTCTTACAGTTACTCAGGTGGGATATATTTGGGTAGGGACCAGCGTAGCATCAGCTCTGACAGCTGTTGTGTTAGGGCAGAGGCTCCTGCCCTGCTGCAGAGGATGGGCTCCATCATGCCAATGTGCATTTTCATCTCCGTTGGCCATGAGGCTAAAAAACTCCGGTTCACATGACCCAGGCACGGAGGCTTCCAAACTGCCTCCGTCTCTCCCAGTAGCGGAGGAAGGGGAAGGCGGTGCTGAAAGTCTGCCGAGACCCAAGGTGGGAAGAAATCTTGGCTGGCCAGCTTCAAAGCGTTTGGACCAGGAATTGGAGTGACCGAGCTCCTGGCCATGGAAGCCTCCACCTGGCAGTACGATGGATATTTACAGGATGACACAAGTAAGACGAGGGGGAGAGACTGTGCTACTTCCCGGGGAGCCTCTGCAGGGACGTGTGAGGATTATACTCTGCTGCAACTCGGCCGGGAGGGCCTGGGGCACAAGCTGGAGAGGGGGGACCTTCCCAACCCGGGGAGCGACACGCAAGCCCCTGCCAGGAGGTCAGAGATGAGCAGCAGCAGGCAGAGAGGGCAGCAGGGGCTGGCAGGGGACCCGTGCTTGGATGAGCACCCCGTGTGGAAAGGGTGCAGGAGAGGGGCGGAGGGAGACGCCCCGCCGAAGGTGTATGAGATGGAGGTTGGGCACAGGCAAGCGGGCACGGGCAGGATGGTGAAACCAGTGGTGTACAGACTGGAGGAGAGTGAGTACAGGCGCCTGATCGAAGAGGCAGAAGCAGAACCTGAGGAGGAATGGGAAGTGACAGAGCACAAGGTACCTGTGATGCAGGAGGGCTACCCAGGGGATGGGAAGGCAGCAAGTCCAAGCCTAAACAGACTCAACACTTTCCAAGGAGTCCTGAGGAGGCAGATAAGCCGCTCGGACTCTGAAAGCAGCGCAGAGAGCAGGCAAGTGAATAAACTGACCCTGAACTCCCCCTCGGAGAGAAACAAACCGAGTGTCCCCATCAGGTCAGATAGCTTCGAGCGAAACGCCATGCTCATGGATTACATTTTGCAAAGCAAACAGGAGGCAACAACATCTGTTTCCTACGTCCCCAGAGAAAGCAGCAAGGCAGCTGAAAGCTTCAGGCAGGCGCTGAGCTTCGCCCCCCAGCCTGACAGCACTCCGGACCTTTGCCAGAACGGCCAGACTGGTGAGGAGGATCCGGCCAGGAAGCCCAAGCCAGACAAGCAGGTAGCAAAGAGCCTCGAGAGAATGGTCTCTGCAGTTGCAAATTATGCTTCGGTGGCTAGAGACACGGAAAAGCTTTCGAGACAGAGCAGCAGCCAGCTCCTTGAGAGCAGCGAACTGCTTGGAGGTGAAGTAGATGCAGGGCTACTCGACTCACATGGCCAGCAAAAAACCCCACCGGCCCCTCCGGTCAGGTCCCACAGCAAAGAGAGCCTGGCTCTGAGTATGAGCAAGGCTGTGGCAATGACAGAGGCGCTGCTGGAGCCCCACAGCGATGCAGTGAAGCCTGCCAAGGAGCAGTGGGCAGCTGCAGGCGCGGAGCAGCTAACTGGAGGCAGGACTGCAGGAGGAGGGGGCTCGGAGGAGCGGGAGCGGAAGGGGAGGAAGAGTCAGGAGGATGAGAAAGTGCTTAAAGTTGCCGACGCAAAGAAAACCTTCGAAAAGGTCAAGGCGGCGGAGGGAAAGGCAGCGACGCCACCGCCCAGCGCTGCCAGAAAAGGTGAGGTGTGACGGCTGTGCCACGGCGGGCGGGCAGAGCCGGGGGGCTGGGGTGGACGCAGAGCACGCCACAGCCGAGGGCTGGGGGGCGAGGGGAGCCGGGGACACGGTGGGTGTGAGGCTTTTCAGAAAAATAGCTGCCTTGTAATAGCCGAGCAAACGATGGGATGCACTCAGGGCACGTTTAGCAATGATCCTAATGAGGCAGGATGGAAATCAGGCGTTGATTCACGTCTGCACTCTGCTTAGTGAAAGTACTTCTGGCAGTGCAACTGTTTGGTGAGAAAGAGATCTGGTTTTTAAGACTCCTGTATGGAAGTGAGCGTAATACCCAGTACTCCTACATGCTTTTCACGAATAGACAGAGTGCAGAAGTGCCCATGTGATGCTTTCTCCCACTGCCGTGTGGGATTTTTTGCCTCCATCTCTCTAGGCACTGGGTGAGCCAATATAATTTTATTTTAGCTATGGCATAAAAAGGAGGCATTATTTTCCCTAGGTTCTTTTTCTCCTGCACTTTGACTTGAGCTGACTAAGCCCTTCAGGAGAATGACATCCACTTGGAACCCCTCTCACTGAAAAACTGTGGATAAATGGACTTTGTTGGAGTTTTACTGGTAAAACAGTGGTTATGCAGAAACAGGGAGAGATGAGAAACGAGCGTTTGTTTGAGAGTTTGGATCCTGCAAGGATGTACCAGACCCATGCTGGTTAACTTACATCTTCTGTTTATTGACAATCTGCAGTTGTGGATTTCCTTATAAGGGAAAATAAATGTTTTAAGGCACAGGAAATCTATGCTAGCTTTGAATTGAATAGCATGTTTACTTAAAAAAAAAGGTGTGATTATCCCACGTTGCTCGGTACATTGTGCTGTCCATTACTCTCACTCACAGAAGTCACGAAACCAAGTCAGAATATGAACGTGAGTGTGTGTGTGTTAGTGATAACGAAAAGCCTACAGCAATGAAAAATAGATCTGATCCTCTCAGGAAGCGTCTGAAGGGTAAACGATGTAAAGAAATAGGGTTGTGAAATATTTGTCCCTGCAAACTATCTGCCATCTGACAGGTTTGGGCTCTGTACATGAAGCCAGGCTAGTCCTGGTATTATCAGGGTGTCTGGATCTCTGCAGTCTTCTCCACTCTCCCTCCAGTGGGAGATTTATCTGATTAAATGGTACAGCTGATGGGGCGTGTTTTCATCAGCCAGATCAGATGGAGGGATGTTTTCATCAGCAGAGGCATGCATCCTTTCCAGGGAGTAGAAGGAGCAGGTAGATGCAATGGGTGATCTTACAGGAGAAGGGGGTGAGAAGGGACTACAAGAAATCACGCTCCATCCCTAAGGCAGTACCGGCTACAGCTAAATCATTCCTGGCAGATGTTCACCTACTTGTTCTTCAGAAGAAATAGGGAGGGAGGGTCAAGACAATCTATTTCAGTGCTGAACTGTGAAAACATTGTAATAAAGAAGAGCGGGAATAGCTTCTCATTTTGCTCTATCTGTGATACAGTTTCTTTGGGTTTTTTTAAAATCTCTTTTTAAACATATCTCTTCCCAAATCTCATACTGCCTAAGTGAACATGAACAGCTTGCATATATTTACTATTACATGATTCCTTCTTATACCTCTGATTTTTCCAGCGCCTTTGGTCCAACTTGATCCTAGACAGCAGGGAGAGAAACAGAACAAGGAGGCGAAAGGATTCAGAATGGGTTGAATAATGAGGACAAGACTAGGATATGTGATAAGTGTAACATGGAGTGCTACAGGAATCACAGCACCAAACCTCACATTACTGCTCGCTGCTCGAAGCCCCTGCTCATTACGTGGTGCCTGGATGGGTTTTTTTATTCTAATCAGAATGATAGGAAGTGTCGAACTCGGGATATTCATGTTGCAAATAAAATACAGCTTGCTTTTCTCTTTTTTTTTTCTTTTTCTTTTTTTTTTTTTTTTTTCTTGTGTGTGTGTGTGTGTTCTGCTTGCTTGTCTCTCTCTTCCTAGTTAATCATCTGGTAGAGATAGCAACAAAGAAAATCCCATCTGTTGCAACTAATTGCTTCGTTTTTATTTGGTGTCCCAACATTTTAATTAGGTAATGGGACTACATCCCCTTCATTGCAAATATAGGAAAAAAGAAAGAAATATATATTTCACAATCCTGTACAGTGATGGAGGACAAAAATACATGAGGATAGACTAGCTTGAAATTAATGTAGAGATTTCCTTTTGCTGTAAAAACTGTGGGCAACATGTTTCTATGCCTTTCCTATAGATGAGTTGGTAGGGATGTGTAGGACATCTGAATTACCGCATATAATATGCAGGAGAGTGTGTATATGTAGTAATAAATGTGTTTTATGAAATGTGTTGTAAATCATTAATAATGATAGCATCAATTATTAATACCCACCCCGACCTCATGTTCATTTATTATTGCTTATCAATCTCCAGCATCTTCCATCCATTCCAAGCAGCACACAAATGTGATCGCAAGAGCTCGCTCACCACAGCGGATTTTTGTTACCCTTTGGGGAGGGGGTTTGCGATCTGACTCAAATTTACTGGGTCTGGGAGTAGTGCAGGGATTCACTTGATGTCAGGCAGAAAGGTGGGGCAGGCCCAGGGATAAAGCTAAGGGGTGCTGACTCCTAACCCTCTGCTTTAATTCACATATTCCTCTTTCCTCCTTGTCCACATGCTCTGATACACCCTCGTACACTCCTCCCTTCCTGGCTGTTATTTTAAAAATCTGATTGAACATATTGCTCTCCTTATCTTTGTTCCATAATTCTACAGCTCCCCTTTCTGGCCAAGGATTGAATAAGGCCAAACCGAATGGATTTTGCTCTCCCTCTCTCTCTCCAGGCAAACACTTTGCTGGATCTGGGGAACAGCCCAGCACGGGGCAACGCTTCCCTGGGCAGAACACGTAATCCCATCCAAGAGACAGAATTGATTACCATAATCAAGAGCTGTTACGTGGTGGCTGTTAGTACAATTTTGTCTTGGCAGCCGCTCAACATTTGATGATCGTTGAAACGTCCCTTAAAAGCCAGGCTCGTAAGCAGTTTAATAAAGCTACCCTTGCCACTTGATACATGCCTAACAGACATTGAGAAAACAAGGCAGCTACAGTCGATCTAATGCTGTTCCACATATAGAAAATGGCTCAGAGTTTGGGCATTTATTCTTTTTCTTTGCCATCAGTCCAGATTTCGCTGCACAGAAAAAAAACCCAAACACTACATTCCATTAACATTAAGTGAAACATAAAAATCGCATCACCAATGTTAATGGGAGCAGCTCTTCTCCACGCTGCTGAATCTGGCCTCTTGCATCTAAATCACGAGAGCCACAGAAAAAGAAATACAAAAATATGCAACTTTCAGGTGGTAGAACCTCGTGCTTCCTGTAAAGGTATTTAAATATGATAATCAATCAAAAGGCTTCAAGAAGTAAAGAGATAAATAGTGGCCATAAATGTCCTTGAAAAATTGTATAACTTGGATGTCTGCAAACCCGAGGTCCGAAACACAAACCATCACGTCTGGCATATTTTGCGTGACTTAGACGTTAAGCTGCAAAATAACAGGACTTTAAATTGCTGATCTCTCTAAACCCTCTGTAAGCCGTTTCCCTTCATTCAGAATATATTTAGCAATGAGGATTTAAGCAAACTGAAACGTTCGAGACAAATTCATTCCTCAAGTGACTTTACCGGTGCTGCACGACTGGGTTTGCCGTCTGTCTAAGATTGCTCACAGACTCCAAGCCAAATTGTGTACTGTCAGCTGAAGGCCAGAGAAGTCATCAAAATTTCTCCTAGAAAGAAGTGCCTCAGGTGTTTGTGTCTTTCTTTACCTTTTCCAACTAATAACACCGCAGTGGCAGGGAAGGCTGTGGAGCATACTGAGCGCGTTACTTATAAGGCATGTCAGGATCATTGTCGGAACAAACCGACATGATTTATTGCAGTGATGGAGTTGATGCATATTTGCAAGTGAGCTAAATTTAGCTGCTGACATAAGTTTCAGAGGTGGAGTCTGTAGACATGGCGCTGTTTCCGTATAAAGGCTGTGAGAGAGACTGCAGCAATCGTGCATCAATGTAGCGGAGAGTAAAATATGTGGGATGGATAAAACTAGTGAAACGTACTTTTGAACAAATTCTGAATCTTTTCTGCAAAATTTAATAATTGGGCGCGTCAGTACTGATAATATAGGACAAACTTTGTGTGGTTCCTTGTAGCTGCAAGAATTTGCTACTAGGATATTTCCCTTTACAAAAATCAGATTTTGTGACATATTTTGAGAAGTTATTAGGCTTACATCACTCTGGCTGTAATTTAAGCCCTGTTTGTTGGGATGATTTTATTCAGCTGAAGATTACTGTTTACCATGGAACCAAAGAGCATGTGTAAAACCTTAGCCATTGCTTCTGTTGTTGAAGTCTTCAGCCTGAAATTTATGTAATTTCTTCATCACCTTGTACGGTGAGCTGTTGCAATCTAAATGGCTCGTTAATCCAGGTCAGGATCTGAGTGATTTCTGGAGCGCTTCCATGCAAATGTTTAAGGATACTCAACAGGTATCGTTCCCTTCTGAATCCATCCTTAGTGACTCTTCCAATGCCATCTTGAGCAAGCTGTGCTGCAGGAGTACCCATCCCTGCAGCATCTGGAGCAGGAATACCTATCCCTGCGATCTGGAGCAGGAACCCACCGCTCAGGTGGCAGTTATTGAGAGATCAGGCTGCGATCAGATTTCTCATGACAAATTTCACTCTGTATCCTCTGTGTACTCCTCTCATCATCTTAGGCGGATGCCTGGTTTCTCTTCCAAGCTGTTGAGTAGTGCTGGGTACTGCTGCCTCCACTGTTGTTTCTCAGTCTAGGGTAAAGCATCCCCTGGTACAGGATTAAAATATCGTTTCAAGCTTGCCCACTGTTTTGAGCGAGAAGGAACATATATTTTTAAGTACCATTTGATGTGCTTGTATTAGTAGGTTTTTATACATTTGTAAGCCACATGCACAGGTTTGAGACTCCTAATAATTTAGTGGCTGTGGGACTGGCAGTCAAGACACTCGGCTCTATCACTGACTCATTGTGTGACCTTCAGCAAGTCACGTACCTACGTGGAAAATATGAATCACAATCTAAACCCACCAGAATGCAGATTACCTGCAGGTCTGCTCTGAGGCTGCCAAACTGCTTTTGTTTTCTTCTTTTTTAGCATTAAAGAGATTGTTTGAGGGAGGAGGGTGGAGACTACGTGTGCTGGGCTGGCTTTCAGAAGGAAAGTATTAATTTCATGGTAATCAGCGCCATGGGCAGTGCGTGGCAGGGATGCAGGCTTGCAAGTCTAATCTTTGGGTGTATCATTTTTTATGAAGGTGTTGCTCAGTACCTGAGAGACTTCCCTGTTTGTTGAATCAGCAGTTAAACTAGTGTCAAAGTTTAACAAACATTGGATAATTTATAGCTACTGTGGGCATCTGGTATTTCCATCAGCTGTAATCGACAGACCAGGAAGACCATGACAAACGTATCTCTGTGAGGCTTTCTGCCTGTTTTAACACCCAGGTATCACTTGACAGGGTGTAGTTCACTGTCCCCTCACAGTTTCATGAGGGAAGAGGAGGGTTCTCAGCTCAGCTCAGCCGGACACGTGTATTTCTCTACATTCTGAAGGATGATAAGGGGAGTGACGGGTGTGTCGCTCCCCTGAAAAGTTACGCCCCTTCGCCACCTAACCACATGCAAATGAATTTGCAGATACCGGCCAAAATGTAGAAGGAAGCTAGGCTGGCTTTTGGTTTTGGCCATGTATGGTAAACGCTGTGCAACGTGGGCACTGATCTAGCATCATTCATCCGCTCCTTGAGTTCCCCAGAGGAACAGAAACACGCAGCCTTCGAGAGCGCTGGTACCCGTGAGCCGTTTGCTTACAGAGGTGCTCACCTTCTTGCTGTGTACTGTGTTAATAACTGAGAGCCTCTGCCATCCAATAGTGGATATAAAAAAACCCAAAACAACCTGCTCACAACCACAGAAGCCAGCATCCCCCGAAGCAGCTGTACTTTTAGCGCAATGGGGAGAATCTTTGGTTTCAAGCTGCCGTCCCATGCTTCTCACCGAAGTGTGATTTTTAGCAGGGGCTCAAAGCGATCGTTTTGTCACCCCCTCCCCAGCAGCCGCAGGCCCGGCAGGTCAGCGTGCCTTGTGGAACTGCTGGGTCTCCTCAGTGTTCCTCTGTGTCCTGCCTGGCCGAGGCCTCCGAGGCCACATCTCGGGGTCTTCCCTCACAGCATCAGCGCTCCCAATTTTCCATTTTGTTGCCGAAGTGTCCCGGATCCTCCCCGTCCTTTTGCCGGTACCACCTTCGCTCGCACCCCGGGTACCCCAAGCAGAGGACGGCAGCGCCATCCCGGCGGGGCACGGCAGTGGGACCCGTGAGGGAAGAGGCCTCAGCCAGGCTGGGGGGCGCCGGCCCGGCAAGGGGCTGAGTGCCTGAGGGGAAAACCGGGCTGCCGGGGCTGTGCCAGGGCGCAGGGCGAGCCAGAGGCCGCGGACTCGGCCCCGCTCCCCTCACGGAGACCGCGGCCCGGCGAGACTCTCCCCGTCCGCCCGCGGGCAGCGGGAAGGCAGCTGGCGCCGCGCCGCCATTGGCTAGCCGGGCCGCCACTCACCCGCCGCTCCCCGCCCTCCGCCGAGGGCACCAAGGCGGGGCCCGTCCGCCGGGGGCGTGCCCAGCCGCTCAGGGGCGGGGCCTCGGGGGGCGGGGCCTGTCGCCGGCGCTGCCCGCCCCCGCCCCGCGGCGCTCAGTCGGGCGGCGGCAGGCGGCGGAGGCGGCTCCGCCGGGCTGAGGAGCGGACGCGGGGAGGCGGCTCGGGATCGCGGTGCGCGGGGGGCGGGAGCCGAGCGGGGTGGGGGAACCGGGGAGCGGGACGGCGGCCTGCGGCGCGGCGGGGGGCGGCTGGCGGGGCGGGAGGGCGGCGGGCGGCCCGGCGCGGGAGGCGGCGGTGCCCGCGGGAGGGCGGACGGGCCGGGCCGGGCAGCGAGGGCAGGGTAGGGCGGGCGGGGGTCCGGCCGGGCGGGCTCCTCCTGCGCGGGGCCGGCCGCTGTCCTGAGGCGGCGGCCCGCTGTCAGCGCCGGGCCTGCGGCGGGAAGCGGCCGCGCTCGGCCGGGGCTGCGCCCCCGCTCGCCTCCTTATTAGGCAGCGCCGCGGGCCCGGGTCGCCGCGGGTCCCCGCAACCGGCCGGCGGCCGCAGGTTGCTGCTGGGGCCGCCCCGGGGCCGGGCTGCCTCGCCGCCGCCGCATACCTGATGCCCGCCGGCCGCCTTGGGCAAGGGGAGGACCGATTGTTGATCTTTTTATCTTTCTGTTCGGCATGCGTTTTCCCTTTCCCCCCTCCCCTTTTTCCTCCCTTTTTTCCCCCTCCTTTTTTTCCTTTTTTTTTATATTCCTCCTTCTTCCCCCTTTTTTTCCCCTATGGCAGCAGCTCAGTGGCACCGGTGGGTGCGGGTCACCCCCAGAGCACTGTGTCCCCGCTGCCACCCTGCAGCGTTGCAGAGGACAAAAGATGGCTGGAGGGTTTAGTTCTGTTCATTTCATTTTTAATTCCCCGTTTTTCTTGATGCTCCTGTTGACCGGCTCCATGTCACGCCGTTATTAATGGCTCTTTAGAGTCTATTCGGGAGATGCGTAACGTCCTGGGTTGTGTGACATCTTCCTGGGCTTTGCTTTTTCTATGCAGAAAGCAACGTTAATAGCAAGCTGTCAGAAGCCGGAATTTAAAGGTCAGTATTTCTCCCTGCTTTGTGAAATTAGCTGTTTCTCCACTCGGGAGATGCAGAAAGGCATCGGACATGCAGCCGCACAGGCGTTCAGCTGTAGTACCCCAGTCTAGACAATGTGATGCTGTGACTGCACAGGAGACAGCTCTGGAAAAAAAAAAAAAAGAAAAAAAAAAAGGACTGAAAGCTGACTGGAAACAAAAGTAAAACTGATTGATGCAGTTTTATTGTTAAAGATAAGTGATATGCATTAGTGTCGTGTTGTTTTTTGGGGGTTTTTTAGTAGTTTCAGTCCTGTACGGGTTGGTTTGAGCATGCCTGTTCATGCAGATGTGCGTGTGGCTTAGTGTAAGCAAGACCAAAGATGTTTGCAAAATGAAAAGAGTGACGTTTTGAATATGCTAGGCTGGCTTTTCAGTTTGCTGATAGCGATTCTGATTGAATTTTAGGCCAGGCTGTATCCGACTTACCTGCCGCTGACCTCTCTCTTCGTGCGCCTCTAAGCGCGTGCATGAGGGAAGCGCTGTGCCTGCTGCAAGTGTGGGAAAATGGTGTGAACTGGCACAGGCCCTCCTGTGAGAAGTGTTGTCCTATGTGCTGCATGTGCAACAGCTAGAGAAAACAGCGGGTATCTTGTGCGTGAGGCAGGAGAGGATATATTTGATTTTCATTTGAATACCAAGCATTGAATCATCTTTTCTGCTCAAGGGGGAAAAAAAAAAAAAAACCAAACCCACCAAACCAACCAAAACAGATGGCTGTGCACTCACCGAGACATTATATTGCAGCTAATATTCGTGTTTGCTGAAGAGAGTGTACACAAAGGTAGAAGAACAAATACTCGTAGTGATGAAGTCAATGCATGTTTATTTCACGTATATACATTTCTAGTATTTTCAGTAGCCGTAGTTAAGACCTGACACACTCGGGTACACATCAGGGAGCATTTGCTTTGTGTTTGTTTTAATCTAGCACTTCATAATATTCATTTTTCAATGGTCACTCGCAGCTTTTTGTACAGATTGCTTTAATCAGCATTTGTGTGTCTCTGTGTTCTCTGTTGGCATTACTCTGTCTTCTAGTGAGCTGCCTTTTCAAACATCATTGGATTTTTTCAAGTTAAATCTTCATGCTTATTGCATCTGTCACTTCTGGGATTCACTCCAAGCAAAAGGCAGAGATTCAGCTTAATGGCAATGAGAAGGAATGCACAGAAGGGTAAAATATCAGCTTTCCTGAGTGATGCAGCAAAGGACACAGAGAGATCTGCCCTCAGTAGCTGTTCCATGCATCATGTTCAAGTTTAATATTAGACTTTAACGACGGCTTCATAAAACGGCTCATTAAAGCACAGCGTTGCATTTTGATCGTAAGAGAATTTATGTTATTGGTTTTAACTTGATTATTGATTCCGAGGGATATGACTAGTATGCCAGCTTCCTATTTTGAAGACATGAGCAAAACACTTCCTGGCCTGAGTTTGCAGCTTGGTGAGGTCATCAGCGCACCACTCCCAGGGCTAGGAATGTCCTTTTGGGCAAACTCACAGGCACTTTTTCACTTGACTTTTAAAGTGTGGGTTTGTTTGTTTTGATTTTGTTTTACCGAGGCTTTTGTGATAATCTCAGTCCTTCTCTAAGGATACATTGGAATAGAAACTCACTGAGGATTTGAAGTGCCCCAGTTTAAGCATTTACAGGGCATGTGAACAAGAATTAAATGTCTGTGTTCTCTTCTAGCGCTTTCCCTGCAGTCTCCCCCACCTAATATTTTTGGTCTGCTTATATGCTGGTTGTTAACTCTGAAATAAGTCTGATTAGAAACAGCTTAGAGCTTCAGTTTGCAGTCACCCTGGTTGTGTAGCCACATGTGAGCAGTCAGATTGTTGGTGACTTTAGGCTGACACGACGTGAACTGATACTATGCGCAAGTGCAGGTGGTGGCGGCATTGCTGGGGTGAACGTCACGTCGAAAACGAAGGGAAAAAGGTTTAGGTTAGTTGAAGTGACTCAGGACGGCTAGCAGTGAAAGGTGATCATTCTGGATGTGTTGAATATACCGGTTGCTGGGCCCTTTCTATTTATTTGCTGGTAGGATTGCTTTGTTCTAGTTTTCCTCACGTGAGTAACTCTACTAAAAATGGATGATTTGTTTCTTTCTGAGGCTATAATTCTTCAGTACGTGACTTTATGTGTGTTTTTTTAGATGTCAGCATTAGGCTGGTAAAATACCAGGGTGACACTAGAATTACTCAGCTCCTTGGTGTCAACCCAAGGGGTCCCACCGGCTGCTCTGGCTTTGTGCTGGAGGGCTCTCTGGTGCACAGGCTGGTGCTGATGGTCCTCAGAGGAGCAAATGTTCTGGAGAGGTTCCTAATGGATTATATCAGCCATTAGTTGTATTACCAGCCGTTAGTTGTGTACATGCCCGTGTGGGTTTGTGTAGTGGGTGCAAAGGTGATCAGAATTAATGACTGGATGTGGAGGTAATGATGTAGCTATGAAGTAGAAGGTGACTGTTGGGCAAACAGGTACATTTTACCTTACGCCTCTCCCATACGGTTCTTCATGCCAGTAAGATGGAGGTAATCTCTTTACAGCAGACATCTTCGTAACAAGTCACTTAAGTGCTCCTGAAATGGAAGAGGGTTTTGTGATGGAATACCATAAATGCTTTAAAACCCTCCTCTGTAGGTCAGGAACTTGACAGAGGAATAATGAAAATGGTTGCTGCTGCTGCTGCTGCCTCTGAAGCGGCGGGGAAAAACCCCCGTGCTGCTCTTTCAAAGGCTTCCAGCCTGCTGATGCTTTCATGGTGCCCATCGATAGAAGAGGTCTCCTTCGTTTAGAGGTGACAAAGTAGAACATGGGTCTTTGACCATTTTTCCCTTTTTGCTAATGAGTTAGACAGCAAGGTAGAGTAGTCTGCTTTGGAGAAAGGACAATAGCATTTCTTCAACATTATTTGCTTTGTCTTAATCCACGTTTTGTTGACGATAACAATAAATGATACGTAATATACTTTTTGCTAGGAGCATGTAATGACTCTTGAGGTCTAGCACTCAGTGGGAGAAGCTGGATGTGGTTGGATCAGTTATAGTGACTCTGTTTGACATTGAGCTGGGCCTCTCAATCCATCATAATTAGGTTTTTCTTGTTTTCCCTTCTAATAATTGAATTTGAAAAAGCAATGGAAATAAAATTAAATAGTGGTGGGATCTGACTTAAAGTGATTAAGGTTCAGCCTGATGCGGTCAGGCGTGCTGAGATGAGCTCACAGCTTTCGTCTGGAGTGCTGCTGAGCTGCGCTTAAGGCCAAGTGTTCCCTTTAGGAGGGATCCTGGTTTCCCAAATCTTGGCCAGCCATAGCATCTTTGTATGTAGTCTCTGTATGTACAAGCACACGTGTAATCAATCTACAGTTCTTCTTTGCTGAATATTAAGGCAAACCATTTCTGCAGCCTTACCAGATGTACCTGAGCAGGATTTGAGAAAACTGCTAAAACTGCACCTCGTTTGCATCCATGCATGAACCGAGGCAATACACTTCACCTGTAGTCCCTGGAAAATGGACTTCAAATGTCTTTGGTTGGAGTATTTGGAAATGTGGGAACTTCCCCCCCCCTTCCCTCTCCATCCCCCTAGTTCTGCATATAGTTGCCATAGAGACTGTCTTCTGGAGTCCTTGAAAATCCATTGTTTATCTCACATAAATGTATAAACCTGCTGTATTGAAACATGGCATTTTGAAGCATCCTGTTCCTGTGCAAATCTGATAGGGACTCGACATCCTACAGTGCTGCAGATTTGGGTACTGGACATGTGTCAGGCACAATCAGACAAACAGATAATGGGTATAATTAGCACCACCAGAGATTAGCAGGCAATAACAAATTCAAGCTGTAGTAAGCACTCCATCCCTTGGGAGCCAGGCAAACAGGCAGTGCTGGGCAGATGATCACTTGATATGGCAGATAGTCATCAGCAAAGGCCCAGTACTACTTCTTGAAGTTGCCTTTTTTTTCCTCACCTTTCACAGAAAATACTTTAAAAGCTCATGGTTTGTTAGGTCATGCTGGAGTCTTGAACACCCAACTGACTCGGGGTATATGCTCGGCACTTACTTGGCATTTTTCATCATATGATGGCCAGTCAGCGCTGCAGTTGTTTCTTGTAGTGACCGGTATATCCTTGATATCCTTGCTTCCAATTTGGAAATGTGAATTTCCATTAATTAAGCATTTTGCTCAGGGCCTTGCAGGTACTAGGCTGAGAATGCTGCTAGCGTATAATACTAAGTGTAGTTGTTGCTTTACAGATGGCTCGTCTATTTGCACCAGCACACGTGGTGGGATGTGTGTGAGTATGGATAAATGACCACCCTTACACCTAACTTTTCAACTGCTGATTTCTTACTGCAGTACTTAACGTTAATTATACCGTATCTTGGAGGTTGGAGTAAATGAGCACCAAGATGTCTTGTTCAGAACAGGAGGTGGATTAAATTTTTTTGAGTTTTTTCAGTGATTATTCTTTTTAAGGTTTATTTTCATTTTTGGATCTGCTGAGATCAGTTTGCAAGGCAGGAAAAAAAAAAAACCCAACCTGAGCCAGCTCAGGCAAACATGAGTTGCCAGACGTACTTCAGCAATATCTACTTCTGCTTTAGCACAGCGTGAAGTGTAGGCACAAAACGCTTCTTGCTGAGTGTCGTTGCGCCTTTTCAGCATCGTTTTCCTGGTCGCTTTCTGGAGCAATTTGTTAAAAGTTCTGCTGTTGTTTAAAGGTGGGCTATCTGGGTTTGGCTGCTTCTTTCACCAGGCTTTGGGTGCACATGTGTTATCTGTATACTCTGCGCTTTGCTCCCTGATGTTTCTTTTGGGGGGGTAAAGGTTATCTTTTTGTTCTTTACATCCAGTGCTTGCCACACTGATCTTGTGGTCTACTAAGGGGATTCTTAAGCGCTATGAAAGATCGCGTAAAAACCAGCTGGGGCTTATCTCAGTGTAATACTCCCTGTTGTTTTGGCTGGTCTCCTCCAGAGCTGCTGTAAATGCCACAGGGACTCTCAGAGGGCTGGAAGGTGTGGGTTGCACACGCAGTAACCTGCCTGTCAAGCCAACAGGTGAGTAAAGCTTAAAGGTCATCCAACGTAGGCTGCAATTCTTCATGCCCCTTACTGAAAACAAGTTCCTCAGCTGAGAGTAGCCAGCGGGAAATCAACCTTCACCCAGCGCATGTTGGGGTACGGTGCTCCCCGTCAGGTAGCAGGGAGCTGCCCTGGGGGTGTTGGGGACAGCAGGTATGCCCCTTGTCCTTGGCACAGGGAGCCTGTGGGTGTAGGAAGATGCTTTTCCTTCTTGCGCCTGAAATCTTTCTTCGTAGTGTAGCAGGAAGGTTTATTAAAGCTGCTTACTAAACTTAAGTTTTCTTAAGTAAAATTTCTTTTTTTTTTTTCTTGCCTGCCTAGAGAGGCGAGAAAGGTGCTGCGTGTTGTGCTCGTGGTTTGACACCGGCTCACCCAGGTTGCTGCCCTCTCAGCTACGGTGAGCGACAGCCGGGGCTCTGCCGCAGCACAGGACAGCAGCCTCAGCCTGAAACAGATCAGCGACAAAGAACATCTGTAGGACAGAGGAAATGTGTTTGAACTTGGAACCCTTTGCTAAAACAGATGTTTGAGGAGCTGTAATTGGTACCACAAGATAGGGATTTAAAATCAAGTTAGCAGACTGAGCGATCTGGATTTGAGTTTTAGCCTCCTCCAGTCCCTTCCTCCCTCCCCCAGCCCTGATTTCAAATTGCACGTTACGGAAATGGGACAGAATGACAATGGTACTCTTTGAATTATAGGCTGCTTGGCCAGAAGAGCTGGCAGGACAGCAAATGGAAATGTGGAGAAATACACGCTGGTTCCAACTGTGAGCATTGAGATTCATTTTTGAAGCTTATTTCAACAGCATTAAGATCTGAAAAGTGTCCGAGTTGTCCAGTCTGAACCTTCTGCGTTCTTCTACATTGAGGATATTGTCTTGTCTTTGACAATTAACTGTTGTTGGTTTGTTGTTGAGAACATCAGAAGCCATGCACTGCGAGTGCCTCACTTGTTGGGCAGGTGTTATGGAGTAGCTTGAGAAGTGAAAGTCACTAAATTGGGCTCCGATTTTTTTTTTTTTTTATGTTATATGTTAAATTTAATGAAATTTAGCCAGCATTTGGATGAAGGTGTTTCTCACAGTATGCTAACCAAGCCTGGTACTACTTTCTGGAGTAGTGTCTCTGTTCAGAATTGCAGCGTGGACTGCACTGGTCTGTGCTGTAACTCCACTCTAACCGTGACATTCTCCAGGTCCCTGGCCCATCACATTTGTCACTACAGAGCTGGAAACAAACTTCAGGCACTGCCCCAGCCCTGTATGGCTGCAGTGCTGGGCCAAGCGGCGCTGCCATTGCACTCGGCCATCCTGCTCTTCTCTGCTCACATCCCCCAAGGCAGCCGCTGCCTTCTCGGCAGGCTCCCGGCAGGTCTGGGTGTTGTGCTCCATCCCGGCAGACCAGCGGAGTGTTTGTGGTTGGGCAGGGCCATCTGGAGAATGCTGCATCCTCGCTTGGTCAGTCTGACTCACACTTGGCTGGGCTATTTGTGAGCCTCGGTTGTGCTGATCTGTTGTTTCTGCTTTATTTCTAAGTTGTGAGGAATTTGTGTCCCAGCTAACTTTGTGTTTATAGCGGAGGGCTTGCTGCAGGTTTGGGTTTCCTGGTGGTGGCTCCCGGGCTGTAGTGCTCCAGTGGCTCTGGAAGGACTGGGACCTACAACCTTTTATCTACGAGGCTGTTTATCTCCTTAAAACATCTTTAATGTTGGTTTCTTCCTGTGGATACCATGGCATGTTGTAATTAAGGAATAGAAAGCAGTTTATCAAGTCCTTTGGAGATTCCTCCTTTCAATAAAACTCCTTGTCTTTTTTTTTTTTTTCTTTTTAAGGAATTATCCAGTTAACTGTAAGCAAGGAAAAGCAGTGAAATGTTTCCAATAATGTCTTAAAGTCATTGGAGTTCAATAGGAAATGTACTTACCTTAGAAAATACTGTGTTAATCAAATCACCTTCCCTTCTGCACCTCTTCTTGAGAAATCCTGCACGTGTTGTTCTTTCTGTGCTTTAGGCTTCCAGCACCTGGGTACTGCTGTCTGCTTGACTTCTAGCTTAAGTTCGTGATGGAAGAGGACAGAATTCATCCTCTGCTGGAGTTGAGTTTCAGTTCTAGTGGCTACTGGTGAGCTCCCCTGTTGCACATGTAGTAAGACTGATGTTTGCCGCCTATTCCATTTGGGTACGTTTGATTGCTTCAAGTTGGAGGAGAAAATACAGTTGCGTTCTGCTGTGAGCACTCTGTCACTGTAGTAAAAAGTGCTCGTGCCTTAGCTGGTTACTTGGGAAAGGTAGGACGTGGTGGTGATATGATGAGAAATTAACGAAGCTGTGGTGGGAAGAGCTCTTTCTCCGTTTGTAACCACCGTCCTTAGCTGATACTAAGCTATTGGCCAAAACCAGGTTCTTAAAAATAATTTACGAAAAAAGCTTTCAATGCATCTCAGGAATATGGTCAGGAAGAAGCTTGCGTGTAACCTTCAGGAGAACAGAAGAATTCAGCAAATTGGGCTAGCAGCTCTGAACAGATTGATACTTCCTTGTTAGCTCTGTTGCGCTGATAAGAGAACTAGGTCAGCTCTATGGAGAAAGCATTTTATCTACATACTTCTCCTAACTGGAGTCCTGGCGCTTGGCTGTTGTAGCAGGCTGGCTGACTTGCAGCTCTGCACAGTGGGCTGTGCTCTCCATCTCACGTTTTCCCTGGGGTCGAAGTGTGGTCTGAAGCCCTGTTGCTTTCCTCTCTGTGGCATGTGCTGCTTTTACTGTGGGGGTGATGGAGTTCAGTCCCCAGGGGTGTAAGTAGCATCTTCCATCATGCTGGTGTAATGTCTCTGGCTGAGGTTCATAGGGCTGATGTTCAGCTCGGGAAGCATCTTGCTGCGTCTCTTGGCCGTGGTTGAGGACACAGTGCGCAAAGAAGCATCTCTGTGTTTATTCCAGTGGAGAAAGTGGAGGAGAACAAAGGCTCTTGGAGGGGAGCATATGACAGGCTACAGCCTTCTGTGGTCAGCTGCTGGAACAGCGGCGTCTTAAGGTGGGAATCTGCCTGCTGCGGTGCAAGGCTTCTTCTCATTATCCAGTAAAGCTTGTTTGCTGCCCACCAGCTGTATAACTCTCTCTCTGGTGGCAGTGAAAGTGGAAGCTGAGATGCAGAGGTGCACCGAGGCACCTGGGGTGCTTAATCCACCGGTCCCTGTGTGCTCTTTTCCCCACATATATTACTTTATGAGGTTTTGTCCTGGGTTTCAGTGCTTCCCCCTCTCCCTTGGCTCTCCTCTGTCTCCTATTTTCATTTTTACTAACCTTTTTTTGCCCAGCTAAATTTTGCTACATTGCCATCATCCAAATATCCTCCAGTACATCACATGTCACCGCCTGTGAGGGTGGCAGCTGTAGTGCCAGCTGACAGAAGACACTATAAAAGAAGAAAACCCAAAAGAGCACCCGTTCCTGCTCCTCAGCTGCCTCACCGTTTCAGACCCAGGGTTTGTGTAACTGCTGTGATGTTTCTCTTCGGTTACCCGTTATGGCCTCCTGCGAAATTATTTTGTGTAATGATTTTTGTGTGCATTCATTGCTTTAGCTTTATGGTAGATGACAGAGATTAAATGAAGTCAGACAATGCTCTCTGTTCGGGGTAATGACTTTCAACTGCGGTGTCCTTTTGTCACTGTAAATTATGGTAAATGATGTCATGTTAGACTGTAAAGATGCAAGGTACAAAGTGGTCTGAGTAGTAAGATCCCCCAAGAAGATGAATTGCGTATACCTGGAAATCTTTTAAGTGAAAATATCCATTGCCCCCTTAGCCGCAGCATGGGAGATGTGCACTCGAGACAAGCATGCACAGGGTAAACACTTAAATAACACGTGCTTCTTGATGATGCCTGGAAGATTTAAGCATTATAGGCACTTCTGACTTAAGAGTTCTTTGTATTATGATGGTCTTTGGTAAGATTTTTTCAGGGTACAGCTCTGAAAAACAGAATCGTATCAAGTATTTCACAGGTTAGAACCAACACCTTGCACTTTGTCCAGAACAGCAATTTCAGCTTACTTTAATTTTGGATTGTGTTACATTTTTGAATGTGCTGGGCTCCCCAGTAGAGATATAATCGAATTCCCTGGTAGTTTGTGGTTTAGGTTCCCATCCCAAAATAGAATCTCGCCAGTGGTATAACAGCTGGAAATTTCAGTATTAAGTTCATATTCCAGCTTTTTGTCTTTAAAATGAAGTGAAATCAGATGGCAGGGTCTTGCTCAACCTAGACTAAAGTAACCATAGACTGAAAATAATCTGTGCATAAATATGATGTCTTTTGGAACTGTGACCATCTGTAGCGGTGCTCACCTTTTGGTTTAAATAACTCCGAACATCTGAAAACAAAAGTTCTGTCAGCAACGGACTTAATGTGAATTGATTGGAAATGGTATACTAGAGGGAATAGCGGTAGGTTTAAAAGTAGAGGACTGCGTCAAGGTATTTGTGGCTGTTCTTTTTTTCTGCCAGAGGTTTCATGTGAAGTCGTAGGGCGAGCTGAAATTTTTGTGGCTGTGTGATTATTTTTTTAATTATTTTTGTCCCCCCACTTCCTCCCTTGCCCAAATATGGCAAGATTTAATATCGCGAGACTGAGTTCATAGATTCCCTTAATGCTTGGAGAGGGAAATGAAGCTCTCCTTTAGCCTTGCTGGTGGCACATTCTGGTTCTCCACTGTGACAATGGTGGCGATTTACAGTCGTGGCCCTGAACTTGCTGGGGGACTTGTGCTCGCCTTGGTCTCCCATGGTGGTGAACAAGCCTCTTCGGGGCTTGTCAGTCTGTGCTCATCTGGTTTCAAAGAATGGGTGCTCTTTGCTGCCCTTGCTATCAGCATGGCTCAGCTGGTAGAGCCTGCTTGCTTCCCCCATGGATGTGTCTCACTTTCCTTCCTCTGCCAAAGGTGTGCTGAAAAATGCTGTCCTTAAAATGATCTGGCAGACTTTTCTTCTGGATCAGTGAGTCTTCTGAGGCATTTCAAAGACACCGTCCTGTGCAGTATGCTAGGGCTGTAAATTATGTACGTGGAACACGTCTGCAACTAGACTTAAGCACAAGGTGATGTATGTTTGCTTGTGTACAACGTGCCATGCACACGCGTGGGTTACAGAGAGCCCACCGAGGTTGCACAACCAAGCGCTCCGAAGTTAAGAAATGCCATAACTGAGCAATTAGGAAATAACCTCGGTAACATTTGTTCCCTTTGTCACATGCGGTGGGGTACGGCTGTTGGTTGCGTCCCTGCTCCACCAGCCCCTTGCTCTTGGGCATGCAGCGATGGCTGCGGCGGTGGGATGGAGTCCTCCTTGCCTGTGTGGAGCAGGAGGTGCGGTGGGATGGTGGTCTCTTTATGGCTTTAAAAATTCTGAATGCTTATACCCTCCCTTCCATATGCGGCTCTGTACCTTATCTACCATATGATGTTCAAAGTGCTGTAAGGAGTGAGTGACGAGGTTCCTTGTGGGCTCTTCTCTGGTGCTTACCTCCATGATGGCCAACTGCTCAGCAGATGTGGCTCAGCCCCACTGCAAGGGAGGATGTTTTCTCCGTGCTGGGGGCACTTAGACCTCAGATTGAAACATCCATGGCCTGATTATCAGCTTAGGATTATAATGTACTTTCTCTTTTTTATTTAAAAAAAAAAAAAGTTTCAGCTCTGGGCACTCATCGCTTTTGCAGCTGAGGCCCGAGCATCTCAGCCCAGGTGTTTAGAAAGACCTTGGGCTGCATAGTCAATGCATCGGTACTCGAGAAATCCTTCCCCGCATCAGGCATCCATGGCGTGGGCTGCCCCATGCTACAGTTTTACCGGTGGGACTGTCCCCTCGCCCTGCTGGCCCCAGCACCCTGTCTAACCCATAACAAATCAGGCAGGTGCCCCCTGGTATTAGTCATCATTCAGAACTGCTGCTGGTGGCATCGCCTGGAGTGTGTCTTGATTATTTTTTTTTTCCTTATCTGCTTCTTTGTTAATAGTTATCTGAGACTGTACATTTATTCCAAAGCTGCCATTGAATCATATGCAACCTCTCCAGTAAGGCTCTAATTCTGAGTCTGGGGGCTCACTAGCAACAGCTTGCAGCCTATCGTACATTTTGCGCTTAAGGAGCCTTTCCAGTCCCCAGCACCAACCTTTAAGTGCCGTTCTCCCTATCGAGTGGATTTGTGGATCCTCGTCATCCCCCCCTTCACAGTAGCCTCCAGCTGCCTGTGACTTAAAGTAGCCTTTTATTTCAAAAGTCTCCCTTTCCAGAAGGGATCACAATCACATGGGCTGAGCAGGATTTTGCCATTAGTGGGGGGTTTTCCTGTAAGTGTTCCCTAGCAGGATGCGTTTCCTCTTGCATAAGCAGGCTGAAAACCCTCCGAAGCCACAGAAATACATCTGTTGGATGCTTGAGACAGATAAATCCTTTATAAACAGGAAAATGGGCAAACTCATGGTAACTCTTGTGACACATCATGATGGGAGATCAGAAAGAAATGGAATGAAAAGTATCACTGTGCAAGCACGGCTGACTGCATCCTGCATTTCTAAGGTCCTTTTAAATGCTGACACAAAGGCCAGTGGCTGAGCGGTACGGCGGGGACAGACAGTGGGAGGCAAAGTTAAATGTTGGGTAAAATTCAGCTGGTAGTCACTTGACATTTGGGAGGGGGGGGGAAAGAGTTTTGAAGGCTCTTTCCAATGTCCCCATGAGGACGCGTAAGATGCCGTGTGTCATGGAGCAGGATCCAGGAGATCAGTGCAGTCGTAGATCTGTCAGCACTTCTATTGTAGTGGTCTTTGCAGGGTGTCTAACGCTTCTGTTTTAATTTTGCTGAGGGCTGTAACTCTGGCAAAATTTAAACTCCTTTCAACTCCTAGTCGTGAGGTTTTAAATCCTCCAAATTTGTACTTCACAAAAAAAAAAAAAAAAAAAGAAAAAAATTTCCTGTCTAGCAAGTGTATGGAGATCGTTCCAGCTCCTTAGCTAAGATTTAACAGCACAGACAATGATCTAATGAACTTCCTTTTTTAAAAACTCTTGCTCCAAGTCCACTTCCTAAGAGTAAATCCCTAGTGAAGCCTCATCAGCCATGGATGCACTTGCCCATTTGGGTATTTCCGAAGTCACTTCCCGGGGTCCCTGAACTGGCCAGGTATACTTTGGCATGTGTGATAGAGGCTGATTCAGCCTTGCCTGATGGTGAATCATTGGGGATGTGCCTTACCTGATCATCCTACAAGTGGCCAAGCTGGAAGCTGCTGCCTGTGCTTAGAGAACCTGTGGCAACCCAATTCAGCTGTGGATTTCTTGCAGATGCTGGAGGAGGGAGTCCTTTTGATGCACAATAAATGAGGATCTTACATGCTTTTCACATCTGAACAAGAGGCTGAAGTAGGGAGAAGATGACTTTTTCTTTTTTATTTTTTTATTTTTTTTTAGGTGCTCAGGCTCAAGCTGTTTTGTTTTTCACCTGCTCGCTTTCTGTGGGGTGCTTGAAAGATCCACCATCGTTGCTCTTTATAACTACAGCCTGCACATTTCCCCACCCCCACCCCCTCCCCTCTTCTCTTTGGAGAGCAGCCAGATCAAAATGGCTGTGATCCAACGCCAAGAATCACTCCCTTTGCTATGGAAATGAGGACTTGGAGGCTGCTCACCATGTGTTCATCAGAGAGTTCCTGCTAAGGATGATGAGCTGTAGGTGGAGAAGAGGGCAGCAAAGGTGTGTTCAAACCAATCCATTTGGAGCAAAACAGGGTATTTTTGGATACATCTGATTCTTTGCATTTTTTTAAAGGTCGTTTATGGAAAACCGAAAAAAAAATTAGCCTTTCCATCAAACAGTAAAAATGAGGGAAATAAAGTAGTAGAATTTCACCATAGGATTGAGGGTGTTTCTCTACCATTAGAGTGGAAGGGGTGGCAGACCTCCCAGTACCTGATATTTGAGATAAGCTCTTTTTTTTGTGTGTGGTGTTCTGGTATTGATCAAGTGAAGAAAAGATGTAATTATCCAAGCTATACAAATAGTCCTTCCTAACTATCATATCCACATTCCCAGCATTAAAGCAGACAAATTGCAAAAACCCCAGGTATATGGTACATTGACACCAGGCAATTTGCTGCATGTTAACTCAGCATAGCTTTACCTTTTTCTAAACAATCAGATTTTAATCTTGATGCACAGTGGGATGGGAACGTTGCCAGTGGGCGAACAGTCATGGAAATTGACTGTGCATAAAGCAGGGGACTGGAAAAGTCCTTCTCCTAGGCAAGTCGTGCACCCCAGGCAGATGAGCGAGCAGGGTTTTGCTGCAAGGTGTGTTCTCGAGAGGGCTGAGCTGGCCGCAAGCTTCCTGTGGTGTTGCAGCACGTTGCGAGAGCATCCCTGCTTCTTCAGGGTGGCCTGGTGTCACCTCGGGTGCCGGCGAGGGAGGGATGAAGGGGGTGATGCCGCTGTGGCAGGGTGCTCACTGCAGGACCTGGCAGGATCCAAGCCGTGGCTGCAGAAGTCCAGGCAGACAGCTTACGGCTGGGAGGAGCCCGCTCCGGATTAAAATATCTGACAGGTCTCTGAATGAGTCTACGCCATAAATTAGTAACTGGGTGTGGAACTGCATTTTTTTATGATGTATCTTAATTGGGCCTCGGGCAGCTTGATAGTACAGCATGCTGCTTGTCTTTCGGGGATCTCCGAGTAGAAATTCACCTTTTCTTTGTGCATGGTTCAGTGGGGCTCAGCGGGGGCCATGCTGTGAATCCACCCAGGGATGGAGCTATGCCCTGCCTCACCCTCCCTCCTTCCCTGCCGGGGATGGCCGTGCGAGCATCCCTGGGGAGCCTACCGAGCCGCCTGTGCTGGCAGCACTCCACCTCGAGACATGACATACCATCTGCTTCGGCGGAGTTTCTCCCATCCATTTTGGATAACTTCATCTTTTCCTTTGCCTGAAAACAAAACAAAAACCTGCATCACACTGCGAACAGAGCAGTTGTAAATTTTTTTTCCCCCCCGCTCAAAAAAATGGATGCACTCCACTGCCAGGTGATTATCAGTTCTGTGTGCAAAAAATGGTTTGCTCCTAATATTTCATGGTCCCGTTGCATGAAAGGTACTGTCTGCCCTGCAGCTTCAGCTCTTCCATCTGGCTGTAGAGCTGAACATGAACTCTGAGGGTGTTGCTGTGCATCGTGAGCATAAAAAGAAATTGGTGTCTGGATTTTGTACTCTTACCTGCTGGCCGGAGCCAGGGAGCAGCTCCTGGTTTATGACATCCCATGGCACTTGGGTGTCGCTGGGTGTGTGCACTGTGGAACAGGCTTTTTATTTGTGCTGCAAGTGAAATAGTTGGCAGAAAGTGTATTATGCAAGTCGATTGCATTAAGTACAGAGGAAGCCTAAGTTCATCTATAATAGGAGTAATCATTCATAATTTATATATAGCTTTTTTCATGTGGACGTCATAAACACGCCAATCATTGACATTTTGCATCTAAAATCTATACCAGTTTTTTCTTAAACGGCAGGATTTCTTAATATAATGCTGTTTGTGGCACTTGCTTATCTCTGAAAGGATTGAGTTAATTGGGGAGCTTTAATAGGACATTGGTGTAGAACTGGTACAGTGAGAAACGCTGCAGGTAAAACCCACCGACAATGGCTGGAAATAAATGCAGAGCCCTTGGTGCCTGCATCACCAGGTCATCAGTGGCCAAAAGCTACGTGGCCTCCACCCCACCCCAGGGACAGTCCCCATCACACAAATGACCCCGTAATCAGTGCACTTATTATTTGTGCCTGCAGAGGAGCTGGCTTTTCCCCAACAGGTAACGTGCTGCCCGGGCTGGGACCCTTCGCCTGGGCTTTGCTCTTCCATTGCGCTGGTGGCTCTGATGGTGCTTGTCCCAGTTTGTGCTGGCAGCAGCTGCCCAGACCGGAGCCAGAGCTGTGCTGGAGATGGCCAGTGCCGATTCCCAAATGCTCCAGCTGGATGTGGTTGGGGGGGAGCCGGTGGAAAACAAATACTCTGATTATTTTTTCTTATCTGTGCGGAAACTGGAGTATTCCACTGGATAGCTGTCTGTTATGTTAATGGTAACATTTTTCTCCTCTACAAACATACTGCGTGACTGCTGCTTTCCCAGCTCTGATGAGTACTTTCCTCTAGTTATTCAGCTTTTTGTTGCTGTTAATTTATCTTTTTTTTAACCGCCGAGACTACAAAACAGCCATCATTCCACAGTCTCTTTTTTGCTCTGCTTTCATGCCCAGCCTTTGCAGTCAGAGACAGGCGTACAACCCTTTATCACTTTTGCTGCAGACAGGCTGTGCTGAGGGAGCCGTGCCGGAGCCGCGTTCGGAGTCTCTCACTTGAGAGCATCAGGCTGGTGGGTCTGGAGCAAGAAGCTCCATGCAGCTGAGCAGTTTTTCCCAGCCTCTCCATGTGCTTGGGGACCTACTGGGAGGCAAGCTAGGAGGTGGACTCTGCTTTTTTTAAAAAAAAAAAAAATTTTTTGCTTTCCCTAGAGACCAGGGCAGAAAGATTTTTCTCATATGTAAAACCAGGATGCTATATGGAGGCTTTTCATCTTCCTGCAAGAGCTGCTTGAGGGAGAGAAATCTATGATGGGAAAAACCCTTCCCAGATGCACGGGCTCCAGGCAGTTGCTCGCTTCCAGGTTTGGTGTTCACATGCAGTGTTGTGCCCGTGTCGCCTTCCAGGTGCCGGAATTTTCCACGCCAGCCCCTTTCCCTCTATTCTAACTTAAGCCTTCTTGAAAATTATTTTTCTCAAGAGAAGTGCTACAGACACACTAAGTTAATTTGAGTCATTAGCTTGTTTCCATTACTCCTTTCTTCCTAGGAAACTAATTTTATTATTTTTTTTGTGAGATTTTGGAGTTAGAAGAAAGAAATGGAAGCTAGCGAACATGTGGAACCACTTCACAGCAACACCGGATTTTGAGAGCTTGCATTTTTATTTACGTCTTCTGGACCCTGCCTGACTTGAAAGTAAACAAGTTCAATCTGAGACCAGATTTATCCCCAAAAATATGTGGAGACTTGTCTAAAAACTGCTTTTAGGATTAGGAACTTCCTTTACTGCAAAAAGAGCATACATTTACAATGGGAAAACTGATGCTTAACTGGCAGATCCCTTCTGTAAAACACCCTTGGAAGTGCAGTCCAGTTGTTTGGTACTAAACAACCTTGAACTTTATTTTTTAAAAAAAAAAAAAAAAAAAAAGGCAAAACTGGCTGAGAACTTAGCAGGGCTAAAGCAAGGTGCAGGACTAGTGAGTGAAACTGTATTTCTGTGTTGCTGGCAGCGGGGTGATGGTGCAGATGAGAGGGTCCCATGGAGGTCCTTGGCAGGCATCTTCTGGGCGAGCAGGAGGTCCCTGCACCTGTAACTGATCTCCTTCTTTTGACGTTCCTCTTCCCTGCAGACACAATGAGGCGAGTGGTACGACAGAGCAAATTTCGGCACGTGTTTGGCCAAGCGGTGAAAAACGATCAGTGTTACGACGACATCCGTGTTTCCCGTGTTACTTGGGATAGCTCCTTTTGTGCAGTAAACCCCCGATTTGTTGCAATAATTGTAGATGCTAGCGGTGGCGGAGCGTTCCTGGTGCTGCCTTTGCACAAGGTAAGTGCTTTTTTGAAAGTTTCTCGCTATTACCCGCTCAGCTTTGTTGTTGTGGCAGCACTGGTTTATGAATAACGTCAAGGCTGGGAAGTCTCTGCAGTGCTGTGACAAATGTTGCTCAGTAGTGCCATGTAAGAACCCATTTAATGTCTCTGTAATCAGCCTGATGCTTCCTCGACGTTAAACACAGCAAAGAAGCATTTTGTTTTACTAATCTGAGCCAGTTCCTTATGGCAGGAGTTTCTGTGTGGAATCACGCCCCTAATGAAGCCTCGTTATTTATGATAGCAGGGCTCAGGTTTTTTCCACTGTTGGGGATTCAGCTTTTTGAGCTCTGCAAGTGTCGCTTCATTCAGGAACGCACCTGAACCAAACTATTCCTTGCAGCCCTGTATCAGATGGATGCAGAGGTTCCAAGAAGGGTATTTCCATAGGTGATGTGGCCTTGGCATCTCAGCTGGTCCAGGCTGCTGCCAGCCCCTTTGGTTACTCTTTCTCTATACAGTGTAAGACCAGAATAACCTCAGTAAGAAAACAGCTCCTCCAGGTACCATCGCAGCTCTCCCAAATCAGAAGGCTGTGCCTAGGCTTTATCGTACTTCAGCCAGGTCTTTTTATCTCCCAGTACCTGATATACTGAGGAGAGGGGCTTCATCTGACCTCGGGCAGGGAAAAGCCCCTTATGTTCTCTGCTGTGCAAAGTGCTTGCTAAGGCTCCAAAAAATAATCTTCCAGTGAGCCCATGCATACATGCAACTTCTTTCCCTTCCACTTTGAATTTATTTGTAGAGCCCCAGGGGTGTGCTTTGCAAAACACACAGAAAAGTTAGGTTCCAGTCCGTCAGCCATGAGAATGGCCAGATCAAAGGCTTGGAGGGAGACTGAAGAGATGGGTACAGAAGCCTTCCTGGCAGTCTCTTACAGTCCTGTGTTATAAAAGCACAGAAGTGAGCAGGAACTGAAATAAATTCCTGTTGCCCCCTGATACTGCATGGAAAAAAATGACAGAGCATCTTTCTTCTGCCCTTGTTGGAGAGGGGTGTTCTCCCTTTCTGTTGCTTAACCAGCACATTCTGGTGACGGAAGTCTTTTTCTGTAAGGTTATTTTCTTTGTGACCCTCAAGCTTCTCTCTTAACTATACACTTAAGATGTCCTCAGTCTGTCATCAGCCCTGTCCTTCTTTTCCTAGCTCCATTTGCAGATCTGCCCCGTTTATATATAGGACTAGTGACCAGAATTGAATATAGCATCCCACATGGCGAGCGCATTCGAGTGCATTGCAGGAACAGAGGCTGCGAGTTCTCACTTATGCCTCGGTTGTGCTAAGTGAAGCCAGCCAAGCCCCTAGCCTACTGAAATAGCTCTCTATTTTCCTCATCTTATTAACAGCACTTCTTTGCAAGTATTCTGGTTTGCGCTCGTCTTCGGGCCACGCATCCTGCTCTTGCCCAAGCCACACACGGTGACACAGATCTCAATGGGAAATACCTTGCTCAACACAGCACGCGGTTGCACTCGTGTTGCATCACAGCATGATCAAATGCCAATGGCAAAGGACACGCACCCCTCTTTTTTTTTTTTTTTTTCTTTTTCGCTCTTACTTCCCAATGTTTTCTCAGTCCCTGGCAGAAATCCCTGCTCGTTCCGAGTGATCTGGCCTTTTGCATTTTAAGTGCCATCTTATGTTTGAGGGGGTTTTAAGTTTATTCAGCTGTTCCTCCTGCTTTCCCCTGTATTTGCATTGCCTTCGCGCCCTGAGCGATGTTCCTGCCTTGTCCAGCTATTTAATTCTCACATAGATGAATGTTTCATGCAAAGCTGGAGGAACTCTGTTCCTAAACCCTCCAGCCCCACACGTTCTTTTGCAATGCAACACGTTGCTGGCTTTGCTGTAACCAGTTTCTAGGTTCCTCATTTATTTTTATAGCCTCGGCTGATGAAATTGTTCCTTTGGCTCCTTCAGCACCCGAACATTTTGGATTTCTGTTGACGGCCGTTTGGCAGGGGTAGGCACCGAGTTCCCACAGCAAGATGCTCGCTGGTGTACTTGGGCTGGGGAACGGGCTGACATTAAAGCACGGGTTTGTAAGATCGAGCCGTAAAACCCCACTTGCTGCATGTGCCGTGTGGCCGTGCCCTCCTGCCGGTGCTGAGCCGAGCCTGCGCCCCGCGGGGCCGCCGCCAGCCCCCGGTTTAGCGCATTTGAACCGTCATTTGCCTCGCCCAGTGCCGGTAGCGCCGTGGTTTTGTTGTTGCGGCGCTGCCTCTTGGCCGCCGGCTCCCTCGGCGGGCTGGGGGGCGCCCCGGGACCCCGCAGCGAGCGCCCATGTGGGGGCCGGAGGGGCCGGGCTGCTCCGCACCGCGCCGCGCCGCCCCGCCCGCCCCGCCGCGCCGCGCGCGCGCCCCCGCGCCCGCCGCAGCAGCACTGCGGCGGCCGCGGCTTTTTGCCTTATATGGTCATGGCAGCGCTCGGGGCCGCCGGCCGCCGCCGCGCTGATTGGCGGGGGCGGGGGCGCGGCGCGGCAAGTGCGCGGCCGTTAACCCCTGCGCTGCCGGGCCCAGCCGCGCCGCCGGGGCTCCGGTGCCGGTGTGCGGGGACCCAGGGGGCGCCATCCGCCGTCCCAGCCTTCGTTCCATCCTCAGTCCCTTCGTGCTCCATCCTCCCTTCCCTCCATGCGCCATCCTCCTTCCCTCCTTCTCTCCCTCCATGCTCTATTCCCCTTCCCTAAGTCCTCCCTCTCTCCCTCTGCCCATCCTCCTTCCCTCTCCCTCTGCCATATTCCTTCTTTCATTCCCTCCCTTCGTGCTCCACCCCTCTTCCCTCTCTCCCTCCCTCCACGCTCCATCCCCCTTCCCTCCCTCCACGCTCCATCCCTCTCTCCCTCTCTCCACGCTCCATCCCTCTCTCCCTCTCTCCACGCTCCATCCCTCTCTCCCTCTCTCCACGCTCCATCCCTCTCTCCCTCTCTCCACGCTCCATCCCTCTCTCCCTCTCTCCACGCTCCATCCCTCTCTCCCTCTCTCCACGCTCCATCCCTCTCTCCCTCTCTCCACGCTCCATCCCTCTCTCCCTCTCTCCACGCTCCATCCCTCTCCCTCTCTCCACGCTCCATCCCTCTCTCCACGCTCCATCCCTCTCTCCACGCTCCATCCCTCTCTCCACGCTCCATCCCTCTCTCCACGCTCCATCCCTCTCTCCACGCTCCATCCCTCTCTCCACGCTCCATCCCTCTCTCCACGCTCCATCCCTCTCTCCACGCTCCATCCCTCTCTCCACGCTCCATCCCTCTCTCCACGCTCCATCCCTCTCTCCACGCTCCATCCCTCTCTCCACGCTCCATCCCTCTCTCCACGCTCCATCCCTCTCTCCACGCTCCATCCCTCTCTCCACGCTCCATCCCTCTCTCCCTCCCTCCACGCTCCATCCCTCTCTCCCTCCCTCCACGCTCCATCCCTCTCTCCCTCCCTCCCTCCACGCTCCATCCTCCATCCTCCTTCCCTCTCTCCCTCCCTCACTGCTCCCACCCCTGGGGCTCCCCGCAGAGCCGGTGGGGAGCCACAGCCGGGGCTGGTGCAGCTGAGCCAGGCTTGCTGGCTGTGGAAACGCTTTGTCTGAACTTCCCGTTTCCTTGCATGCACATGTGCAGGGCCTTTGCCAGGAACTCGCCATTCCCATGCTCCAGCAAGAGCCACGGCCACTGTCTGAGTTGCTGAAAATCGCAATTCCCACAGGTTGGTTAGTCTGGAGAGAGATGGCCTCTGTTGGAATGGACCACATATTTTTCAAAAGTGGTCATTTATATCAATTAATGGTGCCTAGATGATACGAGTCCAGCTAATCAGCATTAACTAGGGAAAAAAACCACTGAACAAACTTGCCTGCTTATTCTGGGCTAACACTGAGCAGAATGTTAGCATAGAGTATCACTGTTAGACTGGAAGCCTGCAGGGTTTTAGAGCTGATTTTCTTTGAGCCTTATCCCAGGCAACACAGCGGGTGCACTGGGAGGGCAGCCCTGGGATAAACCCCTTCGACCAAGCGCTGGGTGCCCCAGCCTATGCTGGCTGTGCTGCGAGATGAGCTGGACATCGCCTCCAGCATGGTAGGTAGGGCTGCTGGGAGGGAGCTGAGGAAGAGGGGGGTGAGGGAAGAAGCAGTTTTCCTGCTCACATCCCCTGGAGATTTCCCGTAGGAGCGGGATGGATGGTGCAGCCACCTGGGTGGCTCAGTGCTGTGCAAGGACCAAGAGTCCATTGTTCTGCCTTGTCCCTCCAGCCCTCCCGTCCTCAGCCTTTCAGGTGGTGGGCTTGTCATCTTCACTGCTGCGTGTCCTTCCTGGCAGCACGAACTCAGGACTGCCGGTTATCCCATGGGATGCTGTTGGGAAGAGCCGTGCCCCTTGCTGTGTGGTGTGCTCGCATCCCTCAGATGACTTTGGAAACGGCAGGGCAGAGACCTCCCTGCCTCCGATGTCAAAGGAGAGGGGTTGTGGGCAATACACTCACCCAGCTCGATGGGTGATCCCGCTTTTACAGCCATGATTAGAATTTTGTGGGTTTCTTGACGTGCTGGGGGAAGCGACTTGCAAATACCTGCATTTAGTCCGTGGTTCTGGTGCTGGGTCTACATTACAGCAGAACTGCATACAATTATTTTTCCTTTCCTTGAAAAATCTGTGCAGTTTTTATCTGCAAAGAAAAAAAATCTGCTGCAAAGGGGTCCTTTATGTTTCAGTTCATAGAAAGATGCCTTCAGCTGAACGTCACGTTGCATAAGGCTTTTAGAAGAGGCTTCTTCAGTCCCCTTTGGATACACCTTTTATTCGATTTTTCCATTTGTATGCCTGACTTCTTCTTCCACTCCCTTTACATAGGCAGCATTCCTCCAGAAGCTGGGATCAGATGGGTGCTGTGAGAGGCAATTAGCATGTGGGTGGGTGAGTGCACACCTCAGGAATGATCTTCTTGAAGGAATATGTTGTTCTGCAAGTGACATGCCTTACTGTTCAACCATGGCATATGTACGTTGTTAATCAGCTGTTCCAAATTCTCCTTCCTCCAGGAAGGACTGAAGGAAAAAAAATTACAATCTTTTTCTGAACTGGGTGTAAAATAAAATCAGGAGGTACTGCTGCAGTGGGTTTGTTGAGCCCTTCCAGCAATTTTTGGTGGAGCGTGGATGGAAGGATGTGAATTAAAATGAGTTACTGTTGTCTTGAGTTTGGCTCCTGAAGAGCCCTTGTCAGCCCTAGTGCTGTAGGTCTTTTTCATAGCAGTGTCCCTGTGAGAAAGTTGCAAGGTTAGAGACTACGAAGGGACTTTTCTCCCTAAATTTTGGTCAGATTTTCATGCCAGCTCAAGTTTTGAATGTTGGGTGGAGGAGGTGAAAAATCAAGACAACACTGCAACAACTGCATAAAAAAGGAACACACTGGTGGGTTTTAAAGACCAAAGTCATCTTGTGAGCAGTGGAACTGCTAAAACCTGGTTTCTTGTAGATTTTGCCTACATCTGCTCTGCATAGAGCAAATGTTGCCCAGGTCCTTTGCACTTCTTTTCTCTCTTGGCGCCCATCAGCTTGTGACCACCTCCCATGGGTGCTTCACTAGCCCAAGTGGGCTGTCTGTGCCGCTCAGGAGGGACATGGGCTTGAGTTATAATGCACCTTCCCAAGTGGGGCACTAATTTGGGTTTGTTTCTTTTATTTCACCTTGGGTTTTTCTTTAAAGCTGATTTAAACCAAAAAAGTTTATATTTATCGCTGTCAGCTTGATTCCAATGGATCATCGGGTTCTAGTGTGTTAGGGAAGAGAGGGCAGGAGTGTGGCTGATAATTCTCATTTCTGCAGGTGAGCAAGCAGCAAATACTGTCCCCTGTCTTACAGTCAACCGATGGTTTGTACAAACGTTGCTGCAATTTTAAGACCTTGTCCAATAATGAAAGTGGAAGAGGAGCTTGATAGTTTTGCCTGCAAGCAGTACGAAGGAGAGGTGGTTGCACTGGGGGAGCACCCGGTGTAATCCACATCTGCCTGCCTAAGCAGAGGTTAAAGCAGAGTGTGAGGAGTGGAGTAAGTTGCGTATTCATCCTATCATCAGATGAAAGATAACGTTGCGCCACCAGCAGCTTGAATTTCTGAGTCGTTCGTGGCATAAAGTTCCTGGTTGCTGTAGGGTGCAGGTGGATATATGCCAGCCATACGTACAAGAGCAGGGTGTAGGGGGGCCTGAAAGGGAGGGTAAAGTGCTGGGTTAGCTGTTAAAACTTCAGCTAAACTGAAATCTTGCAAGTCCAGGGACAAAATGAGTTCAACAGAAATGGTTGGATAAAGTAGCTTCTTTCCTGGGATCTGTTCAGACTTTCTTCTGTCTCCTCCTTTCCTGTCTGTGTTTTTACTGGTCCCAGTTTGTTTCGTCATGGCTGGTGCTGGAGTCCCGGCTCGTCTGTTCCCAGCTTAGGGGGATGAGCGTGTTTGGATGATGTGAGACGACTGTTCCCCGTGGGTCCTGTCTGGGTGCCCCCTCCCCGCTCAGCACCTCTCCCCTCTCTGGGTGGGTGCTCATCTTCCACCGCCCCCGCAACTGCAGCGGGTTTTACTGCTTCATCGCAGAATCCAGGACTTTTTAGGATACCAATTAGTTCTCCTTCAGTGGGAAAGGTAGTATGCCTGTTTTGCTAACAGGGGAATTAGCTGCTTTTGAAATCGTACTTTATGGACAGAACAAAAGAGCGACTTTATATCTTGGTAATTGTAATTTCTGGACAACAGGTCTCTCTGTTTTGAATCTCTATCTTCTGCCTGAAGGCCTTTTACAGCTAAAAGTTAGCTGAGGCTGAAATTTCATTTTAAAGTTAATTCATTTTAGAGCTTTCCTCTAGAAACTGAGCCAGACATTAGCTGAAGTGCTGGAGTTGTGCTGTATACCCAGCTCTGAGTGACAGGAGTCAGCAGTCTGGGTTGGTTTTGGGGGGGCGGCTTGTGTTGGGGGGGGGGTTTTCCTTCCTTTTTTTAAAGCCAATGTGCAAGTAGCTGATTGCTGCAACAAACTCTGTGAAGGATTCTGCAGGCAAACACACAGAGCATCTTGCAGTTGCAACCAGCTCTTACCTCTCCATTCTCCAGTCAGCTGCAACCACCCAAACCACAAAGTCCCCGGCTGCTGCCGGTCCTGTCCCAGCGGTGTGACATGAACGTCGTCACTGCTGCCTGCTCCTCCTGCCCACGAGCCCAAAACCCTCCTGGCGGCGCTTGGAGCGGTGATGCCAAAGCTGCTGGGGCTGCTCAGTGCAGGGGTTTTTAAAGCCCTGCTCTCGCTGCTGGGGCAGGGCTGGCTTTGTGCAGGATCCCTGTCTGTCCCCACGGGTTTTCTTCCTTTTCTTCCCTCCTCTTTGTGCATCCATTTAGGTCTGGACTCTCCAAACAAGGACCTTTGTCTCTGTTCTGTAGCAGCCTGTAATGTCACAGCCCTGCAGCTGTCAAGGTGACAAAACCAGAACGGGAGCACTGCTGAGGAATTCCTGGAAGGGAGCAAGTGATGTTGACAGGGGTCTGGTTTGGAAGCAATATGAAGTTATGAACGCCTTAAAGTGTCCCATTGCATGATGTTACAGTAGAACTTTTGGGAGTAACACTTCTCATAATTTTCCAAATTAGTTATGGATGCCTTGATTGGTTTGCTGGGTGACTAACGTCTATTTGTCATGGTCACGAGAGAGCAATGCACTTTCCTTACATCCTCCTGCAGTATTTTCTCCCCGCTGCTTCCTGCGTGACCAGCTGCTGCAACCAGAGATGGAGGTTGGGTGGCCAGAGCACATTAAACCTCACTCAACGGGACTTGGTGTCACTTGGTGTTGTAAGGAAAACACACAATTTCGCTCAGAAAAAAAGGAATATTTTCTCTAACAGAGAAAAGGCACTAGTAGGTTTGCATTTCAAACTTTGCAGTTGTGACCTGATTTCCTTCCCCAAACTTCTGTGAAGTGAGGGTGGAGGAATTGCTTTTGCTTGTGCAACTTGATGCCACTTCCCTATTTTAAATGGTGATTTTAATGAGTGCAACCATGGGTCGGGGGAAGCAGCTGTTCTCCATGATATTTTTACCATAATCCATGAGCTGTTTTGTGCAACCAATTGCCCTTTTCTGGCAGAGAAGCGGTTGTAAAACGGTGAGATTAATTCATAAACCTACCACTTTTAGGAACAGTTTTCCTGTGCCACTTACCTGTCTCTTCTGGATTTAATAACAATTTTTCTTCATCTCATATATCTTTTTTTTTTTTAGTTCTGATCTGGGATACATGAAAGCCCTAAATGAATTCATTTGGTAAGGGCAGCTTACCACCTGTTGAAGGACCTGAATACTGAGTGTGCTTCTAGTCAGTGCCATCCACCATGTTAACAGTAATCCTCAAATTCACTTTTTTGGCTCACTTCTCATAAAATACAACTCTCTGAGTTTCACAAGTTGTTACTGTGATGTGTCGCTCAGAGTCATAATGGATTATGAGAAGGATTTAATTTCTTGAAGTTGTACTGAGTTAATTTTAAGCCATGTATCAACACTTGAGATTTATTTTAAATCCCTTACTAATTAAAAGATTACATTTTAAAAATAAATAAATAAATCCCCAAACCTGAGAGTATTACAGTAGTGTGAAAGTGCACCCATTTGGCAGCAAAGTTGCAAACCTCGTGGTGTTCTTGTGGCGGAGGCGTCTCTTTTAAAAGGAGTTGTATTTAGAAACGTTGAATTTTGTTTAATTTTACAGGCTGGTGTTTGGGTTTTTTTTAATAACCTACTGCAGGCTTCCTGGTTTTTCCCTTTTGGCAAAGCCCCCCAGGTATTGTTTTCAAAGTTCTGTGCACAGCTAATCCAGTGCAATGCCGGGAATTGGGGTCTCCTGCTCCGGAGAGGCGAATGCTGCTGGGAGGAGGGAGCCTACGGTGTAGCCTGTGTGGATGTTATTTACAAAACTGGCTTAGAGAGGTGGTAAAGTAACACTTGGGAGTTAAAGCCTGCTCATTTCTCACCATGCTGAGGGGAAGGTGTGCTGGGTCAGGCTCTGGGGTGGTGACATGGGGGGTTGTCCTTTGACAGCCCCCCCCCCCCCCAATACCCTTTGAAGGGTCAGGCTTTCTAATAAAAGTGGTGGTGTTTTTTTGAAGTGGAGCAGATGCAGTGCATTTAGAAGCCTTGCTGGGGGAAGCTCTTGCTCTTTGTTATGCGTTCAGGAAAGCACCATAGTTTCCTCTGCCCTGCAAAGATTTTTTTTGTCTCTGACCACAAGTCGGTAGCTTCTCTGAAAGCTGTTGGACTTCTGCTAGCTGAACTGCGGCTTTGCGCAGCGTGGCAGCCTTTCGGCCAGTAAGAACACAAGTAATTTCTGTCCATTTGCATCCTTATTTATTCTGATTTTGCTGTTCTGATGCTCTTCTCTGTGGATCCTGATGAGCAGTTAGGTCTTGTCCTTTCATGCCACAGTGCCATGTCCAAGCGTAGAAGCTGATGCCCCTGGGGTGTGCATCGCCCTGGCATTGCCTTCCTCTGTCTGCAGGCAGCGTGACAGCTCCTTCTTCTTTGCACTCTCTTTGCTTGGTTTTGTGAGTTTTTGGGAATAGACGTGCTTGTTGCTGTATCTCCCACACTGCTTCTGAACAACAGCTCATTTTCCCCATCCTTACTCTGCCTGTTCCCTTGTTTGGTTTGCGTATGTTGCTATCCACACCCCGGCAGGAAAAGGGTGCATTTGACAGATGATGCAGATAAGCATCTTTTCACCTATAACACAAGGCAAAGATATTTCTGCTCGGTTTAGTTTAACTTCCCCTTTGTGCATCTATTTCTTCACGATCCGCGTGGCTCTGGGCTGAGAAATACATGCCATCCTGGTCCAAAACAGCTGCGCCTGTGCATCCATCTCAAAGTTCCTAGCTTGAGGACAAGACTCACTGTTATTCCAGCTTGGTGACAAGACTGAGCTTTACTCCAGCTTGCTGCTTCGCCTGCCGAGGGAAAGGGACTTGCTCCTGCATGGGAGCTGGAAGCCTGTGGCTGCACTGGTCCCTTCTGCTTTTGGGGCATTGGTAGCTCCCTCTTGCCGTGGGCTCACACAGAGCCTCCATCATCTCCTTTTCCTCATGAAAACACCCTCGGAGGGCTGCTGTTTAGTGAGCTAATGGAAGTACAAGATAGCTGGTTTAAAAAATGAGCTCCTTTTTAGGTGATCAAAAGCAGGCAGTGGGCTTGCCTGGTCCCTGCGGTCAGCTGGCTGTCACAAGCAGTTGGCTTGCTGCTGCTTGTGCTGTTCAGGTTCATCGTGATCAAAACTGAAAGGTGAAGTTTGTGGTTTAATTTGCTCAAATTGATCTTTTTTTTTTTTTCTCCCTGCAGTAATAAATTACTGTAAAAACCCTAAGCTAAGCTGACAAGCACTCGTGCAGCCTGCAAATAATTACCATAGGCTCCTCTTAGAAGATTACTCAGAGCCCTGCTTAGGAGTAAGAACAGGTAGTTACTGATGTCTCGTAGTATTAGTCGTTATTTTTTTCTTTTGGTTTAGATCTATATTTGTGTTTGGCCTGTAATGTGACTTCGGAAGTACATTCGTACACATGTGCTCTGCACGGTCCTTTTTTAATTAGATGAATTAAAATGGATAGGCTATACATGTCAGTCGGGTGTATTAATTTTTTTAATCCTATTTCACATTATAACATCCATGAGGGATTACACACTTTAATTTTTTGAATATCTGGTTTATGGCTTTTCATCTACAAAGCTTTTCATTTTTAATCATTTCAAAAGCATTTGAATGATCGTGACAGTCTTTTTTTTGAAACCTCAGTTTGGCCATTTAGGAAACAGGGGTTGTTTTGGTTCTGTAACTTCGTCTGTTTGGATCTATATCTTAGTTTTGATGCTAGTAGAGGTCTCCAGGTCAGTAGTCTTCAAAAGCCAGTATCCAGCATTATTCTGATCCTTTTGTGCATAAGACAGCATTGAATGGAAACAGCCTTCCGCATGGAGATGGGTAGGAGGCATATATTAAGGGATGTAACCTCTGAGGATGGGGAACGTTACCACCGAATGGCAGAAGTGAAATGCCATCCATTTCTTCTGCATGTTTAAACATGAAAGAAGACGACCTCTGTCCCAAGACCTTTCCCTCCTGTGTCTCTTCTCCCGTTGCTCATGAAAAGGCCATTGCGGCATTCCCTGGAAACAAAACCCCTTGGAGCGGGACCCAGATTCTGGCCCTGGAAGTGCAGGAGTCTCCTGCTCACCCTGCTGCTACCACCGTGTGTCTTCAGTATTTTAAATATTGCTTTCCATCCGTGTGAGACTTGACTGAGAGAGAACCATGATTACCCAGAGTGACTTTTCTTCCCTTTCACCCAGAGGAAGCAGGGGTATTAGGTGCATCAGCAGTTCGGGGGGGGGTTGGTTGCTTCAGGATATTGAGGGGCTCCATCAGCAAAACGTACACCCAGTTGGCAGAGCTGGTGCCTTTGCAACGACTGGGTTGGCATCACTAGATTGGTCTCCATTCAAACGGGAACATCTCATTAGCTTGTTTTCTTGGAAACTTTACCTGTGTGGTGAGCTTGACTTTGGCAGCTTGCTGGTGGCCTTGGTCCTCTGGCCATGGAGGGGGAGGCAGGGAGTGGGGTGGGTGGCTGTGGCAGTCTGTCCTGGCAGTATTTATTCCTGAAAACAGTATTTTACTCTGCACAATTGTGTCCTAAAAACTTTCCATCTAAGCAAAATACTTCTATGATGAAAACAAGCAGACTTGGTACATTCAATGACCAGCAAAACCCTTCAATTAAAATTTTAGCTTGGTTATCTTTAGCTGTTGCTGCCCACTGTTGCAAAGCACAGACAAAACCAGAGCTTCAGTGGTCGGGCAGAGCCCTCTTCCTGAAACGTTGGGACAGACAAAGGGACAGCATCGGAGAAAATGCTGAGATATGGGCAGCAAAGCATTGCTGCATCCAAGGGGTGGCAAAGCCCTCCTGCGCTGAACCTCTGAACCCTTTCCTTGTAGCATCGGGAGTTTCCAGCTAGTTGATGCTGCAGAAAGAGAGTTGCTGGTTTGTCTCCTCCACAGATACATGAGACGATTCAAATTTCATGACATTGTGAATACTGAAAGAGTTAATGGAGAATTAGGATCTCCTCTGCTCTGTGCTGTCTGTGTATTACAGCTCTCCTTCTTGTTTCCCTCCCGCAGACAGGCAGAATTGACAAGTCCTACCCAACAGTGTGTGGCCACACGGGACCAGTGCTGGACATAGACTGGTGTCCTCATAATGACCAGGTCATCGCTAGCGGCTCTGAGGACTGCACCGTCATGGTAAGAGTGTGTTTAATTAGTCTTGCAGGGTGGGGTTTGCTAAAAAGGCTGCTGCAGGTGACACTTGTATTTCTGAAGACGCCTCCTGTTCTGCCGATGCGAGAGTGGTCGTGGGCATTCTGCACGTTTGATCTCGCCGTGAGAAATGATGCTATCTTGGCTGCAGGACCTAGTGAAAAATTAGAGCATGAAGTAGCAGAGCGAGCTTTATAATCTGCCCTAACAGTGGGATTTGGACTCTCACAACTGGCACTTTCTTCTCGCATTACTGGTTGAGAAGGTGCAGCCTCAGACTTCTGGGAAGAATCTCTTCAGCACTGAGATGACACTTCTTGTAACAGCCTTGGCTCGTGTCTTCCTGGCTTTGGCTTCAGTCGCTCTTCCATTTTTTTTCTTCCCCTGGGGATTTGTCTGATGTTTGGGAAGAGGAAAGAGAAGGAAGAGTGCCAGTCAGGGGTGAGGTGTTTTGATTTGTCATGCTTTGCAGAAGACATAGGTGGCTCCTTACCTCAAATATCCTAATGGATGCAGTGGGGTGTGTTGCGAAGAGGTGGGGATTGGAAGGTAACAAGCCCATCAGCTTTCAGAATTGCTTCAGCCCTTGATTTCAGGGTGGCACTTTATGTTTTTCCTATATCTACAGGTTGTGAGTAGATGTTGAAAGGGCTTTTTTTAATAAATAAATAGTAATCCCAATTCTGCACCTGACATCCTTGGTGCTGAGATGTATTTTACCTCGGTCGGAGCCCACTGAACAATAGACGACCTTGCTCAGTGATGGATGTGGAATCTCGTGTATGCAAACACAGCAGAATAAGTGAAAGAAAATCCTTGTAAGATGAAATAATGCCAAATAACTTCAGTGATCTTTGGCCATATTTAGAAATGCTGTAGGCTGAATGTTATATTGAAATCTTATTATAGATCATGTCAGATAAATTCCTTTGCTTCTGTTCATCGTTAAAATGTTTGGGAGGGGATTCATCCCAAGAGGCTTATCCTGGGACAGCTCTTGCCTGCAATCTCTCAGTCTTGGAAGCTGAAGCATGTTAACAAAATGTACTATATTTAATATTAAACGAAACAACAAGCTTTGGTGTTTGTAACGTTCACTACTGGACTAGAACTAAGCTTTGAAGGATGCAGGAGCGTTCCTCCAGAAACCAGGATCCAGAAGGGCTGCAAGTCGGAAGGAACAGCTTGTGAAACATGAGCATCAACAGAAGCAGGGGAAGCTAAGGTCCATGGCTGCCTTTTTGGAGGCAAAATCAGTCTCTCATCCGAATGCAATGAGAAGTATGTTGTGAGGCTCCAGAGGGATTGAATTATGTAGAAAAACCAACAGTGTTCAGTTAAGAGTGGTCCAAATGCTCCTGATGTAGACACAAACTGCAGGAATCTACACCTACAACCGTGCCAACAAGTTCTGTGGGGCATGGGTTCACGGTGGGTTATCTGCACGCACTGAAGTGGGGGGTGAGCTTCCCCTCCAACCCTGGAGGCAACACGCGTGTGGACAGACACCACGGGGTAGCTGGCTGCTGGCTTGCACACCTGTCTTTGGTGTAGGGTACTTCTTGGTGTGACTGCGTCTTGAGTGGAAGGGAGCAAGCAACTGGGAAGGTGAAGTAACCTGAGTCCTTGCGGTGCTTGAAGGAACAAGCATATGCAACTCGTGAGCTGGAAGTTGTGAGGTGCATGTTAGCTGGAGGTTTAAAATGCAGTGAAGCTGAGTGCCACAGCAGCGATGGAGAAAGCAAAGGGGACTGAAGACTTAAGTTCAGTCTCCTGTTAAGTATCGCGTAACTTCTGGTGGGAAATCATAGATTCCTAGAATGGTTTGGGTTGGAAGGGGCCTTAAAGACCACCTAGTTCCACCCCCCTGCCACGGGCAGGGACACCTTCCACCAGCCCAGGTTGCTCCCAGCCCCATCCAGCCCGGCCTTGAGCACCTCCAGGGATGGGGCACCCACAGCTGCGCTGGGCAGCCTGTGCCAGTGTCCCACCACCCTCACAGTAAAGAATTTCTTCCTAATCTAGATCTAATCTAAACTAATCTGCCCTCTTTTAGTTTAAAACCATTACCCCTTGTCCTATCACTATACGCCCAACTAAAATGATGTATCCCAAATCATTTGGGACAGTTGTTAACTGGGCTGGACAGAGCTAGAGTATGAAAAGAACGCCCCTGGCCTGGACTGTTTGGAAACAAACTAGAATTCGCTAATGAGCCTTCCCATTTTTAATTGCTTTTCTGTCCTGGCACGAGTCATTTAGCATCCTGTTTTCTTTGCTTTTCTTTAATAAAGGTTTTACAGTCCTGCTTCCTGAACAGCTTGTCACTGAATAAACTCATCTTACTTTAGAGGATATGTGGTTGTTCATCAGCTCTGAACTCTTCATTAGCCAACATGAAATGAGAAAAAGTGATGCGGTAGAGGAAATCACGTGGCTTTCTGCAGAAGTGCCAGCTGCTTTTAAAAAAAATATATACCTTATGTTTTGAAAGACCATCTGTGTCTTGGCACCCAAGGATTTAGGATCTTGCCCTGTGCCACAACAGATCTGATCAACGTCAGCAAGACATGTGTTGAGGGAGAGAGCACGGCTTTGAGATGCTATCTGACCCGTGTCTTGAGGTGAAGAGGGCTGGTTCCCTGCACCAGAGCTTCGAACTGCCTTGCAGCCTTTGTGTTGCGCAAGGAAGGTGAATTTGGCCATTTCAAAAGCTAGAAACGTTTTCATCTAAATAAAAACTCAGATTTGTAGGAGGTGGAAGTGTCCCGTGAGCTCCCTATAACTGTTGAACAGGCAGTATTTGAGATCATTAGACTAAGGGTTAAAAGTAGAGAAGATCTCTTTTTCTGATCCTGCTGAGCTTTGTAGCTTGGACAGCTTTCGAGGTGTAACTGCAGCTGCGTCAGTTTGGTGCAAGGCACTTGGTAGGTGTGATCTGACAGTTCCAGGTGATGCTCTCATTCCTTCCCCTGGCCAGTCTGATGCATTCAGAAATAATTTGGCGGTAGAGAAGAAAAAAAGGGTGGAGGGCAATGCTTAGGACATCTCACCCTTGTAAGACCACCGTTGTGCAAGTCACAGTGCCAGTGGGTATAAGCACATCCCTGTCTGATCCCAGCAGAGGAGAAAGTAGAATGAACCTCTCTAAACCACCACCTGCTTTCTTCTCTGTGGTAGCGTAGGCTCGTGGAGGAGCGAACGCTCTTCCTTCATCCCACGCCGGGTATTCCTTGGGGCACGCGTTGGCCTCCGTCCCCTCCTGCCCTTGCCAGTTGGAGCGCGAAGCCAACAGATTCCTTTGGCGCTGGCAAACACAACTCGCTTGAAGTGGTTCGAGATACAATGAAATACTTGTAGTCTGCAAGTGTTGAAGTATTTCCTCTTTATACCTTGTTCACAGCTCTCCAGAACGTGCCCCTTTCCATGGAACACCGGAGCCACCAGACAAACGATGCGATGCCGGTAACAGCCGTAGCCTCTCTGCCCCGTTTGCTGGTTTCTTGCCAAATTTCTCTCTCCTTTTGCAAAAAGAGTGGGGCACAGGGAGTTCACAGCTCCTCTGGTCTGAATTGGGCTCAGAAAGGCTTCCTTTAAAACCCCGTGGCATGCAGATACCTTCTGTGGCCTCTTCTGGTGTTCTATTTGAAGAATTGTTTTCTCGTGCCAGCAAATAAGGAATTACTTAAATATTGATGGTTGATATTCTTCTGAATGGCTGTAATGTATTGCAGGTTTTTTAATTCAGATGGAAAATGTTGGATTGTATAAAGGCTTGTGGATGGTATCAAAGGGCCTTTCTCAGATACAGAAAATTTGCTTTATTGGAAGGTAAATAGTAATTGAATTTGCATGTAGTGGCCAGAGTAGAGTTCATTTGATTGAGCAAATTGCCTTTAAAATTAAACTAGAGCTCAGCTGGGACACCAGCCTGTTAGCAGACAGTTAAAGGCATGGTTCCAGGACCCAGCTAGCTGTGGAGAAGGTCTTACAGCTACAAAAAAAAGGGTGCACAAAATGCCTTTTCCTTCAGCAATACAAGAGCAGGGGTGTAGATAAAACCCAGGGCTCAAACTCATTTGTTTCCTCACACGATGTGACTATAGGAATTTATGTTGTTTCTAGAAATTGGCTTGATCTTCTCTGCAGGTTGGTGCAGAGCCACAGAGACCATTTTTATTCCTCTTGAAAGGGTATTAAAAAAAAAAAAGTGCTGAAAAAAACTTTGCTTTAATTTCTCTCTTACATGCTGTTTGTGCAAAACCTTTCCCTCCTGCTCTTCCTCTGAGACCCAAACGTCTACACACCACCGTGGTGTGACTTCACTTCCTCAGTCGCAAACAAACCAGCCATGTTAACTTTAAAAAAAAAAAAAACAAACCACAAAACAAACGAAAAAACCCCAACAAACCACCACCAAACCCGCCCAAGTGGGAAAGTTGACAAGCTGTTACTGCTGTCCAGTGAACCTTGCTATCTTTTAAGGTTTCCTTTGTGTACTCATCCCGAGTCCTCACCGCCAGCAGGCTGGGTTCTGCTTCCAAAGTGAAAGTTCCTTCATTTGCCCTGTGAATCTAATTTCATCCCACGCTGAAGGCAGGCACCCCACCCCATGCAGGAATGAGTGGGCCAGGTTGCTCGGGAGTGTATCCTGACCTTTCACACTCCTTGCTTTTTTGGGGTTTTTTTGTGGCTTTTTGTTGGTTTGTTTGTTTGGGTTTTTTTTGCAATACCAGGCAGGATTATTAGGTCAATAGTTTCTGTAATCTGCAGAGGATTACACTGGTCTGCAGCTGCTGTAAACTATAGGGGCTTTCCCTTACAAAAAAAAATAATAATCTGTCTGTCCTCCAGAGGCTTTTAAAAAATCCTTTTCATTGGTGTTTTGCCTCTAATATCTCCCTTTCCCACCCCTTGCACTCACTGGCTCACATTTAAACTTGGTCCTGGAGCTTTCTGGCATGCAAGTTACTTTGCTACGAAGCTGTGCTTGCAGAGGAGGATCCCTGCCCTGCTCCCACCTGCAGCAGAACAAAACCGGGGATCTCGGGGAGCCGGTGATCCCTTTGCTCCAGCTGCGCCTCCGCAGGGAGGGAGGTTGGCTCTGACCCTGCTGCTCTCCCTGCGTGGCTTGGCTGCAGGTCACGCTTGGCCCAGGAGCTTGTGCTGCTCCTGGGTCTTTTTTTTATGAATCAATTCGATTTCCAAAGCTTCCCCCAGAAAAGAGAGTGAGGCTGAGGGAGTTGGGGCAGGCTGCTTTTATCACACAGTTTCTCTTGGGGGAAGAAATAGCTGTGTTCATCAAGGCTTGTCATTTTTATTGTCATTTTTAAGGGCTGCTCAGGACTCCAATGTAACCAGATGTCTGGTTCACCGCTTAATCTGCAGCATAACGTCAACTTGCATAGGTCAGTCTTGGCTGTCATGGCCTTTTCATCTCACGGAGAAGTGGTTTGCTGGTTTTTTCCGTTTCTCATCCCCACATCAGCTGTGCCCCAGCATCTGCCTGCCAGGCAGAGCTGTCAGACCCGAGCTGCTTAAGTCAAGCATCCTCTACCCCCGCACTGGTGTCACCTAGTGCTGTGCTGGGCAGCTGCCATACCTCTGCCTCAGAGCCCCCGGCTTTCCCACATTGCCTCTTCTACTGAGGTCTCTCTCTTTCCACCTTTCTTACTGGTTTAGGTTATACCTGTTTTCTGCAGCGTTGCACCAGTGCTTGCAGTGGTGAGGGGTCTGGAGGTGGCTCATCTGAGACCTGCGTGCGGTTCAGGCATCGAGTGTGGGTACCAGTTCTAGCAGCCTGATGTTCAAGTTCCCCTGTCAGCAGACCTGTTGGAAACCGTTGCCACTGTCAGATCGTTTATTCCTCAAGCTGCCTCTATAAAAATGGGTGGCTTTGGAACCTGCTTTTATCGTGTAACGGGCAGGTGAAATGATTTGTTGCTGTTAGCAAGGCGGGTTGTGTTTCAGCATGGTCCTCTGAGAGCACGCTGTGGCTGCATCGCTGGCAAAGCTGGTGTTGAGTTGGAAGTGAGCAGGATGACGTCCTGCTTCTCCAGACCGAACAGCTCCAGTTTACAACCCAGTTTTTAAAAGGTGATGGCTGGTAAAAGCCTCAGTTTATGTCATCCTGTTGCTAGCAGCGTTCCGTTGGGCAGGAAGAGAGAAGAGAGAGAAAAGAGGGGGTTCAGCCCTTGCAGAGACGTTCTCTGCTGAGGCTGTGTGCCTGTCGCAGGTCGTTCCTCCTGGGATGCTGAGTGTGCTGGGAGGGGTGGTGCTGAGACCTGCATCAGAGAAAAGGGAAATCATTTTAGGGTTATTTAGAGATGAGCTGGTGCGCGCTGAGAATTTTTGCCTCTCGGTGGGTTTCCTTTAAGCAGCAGCCATCCCTGCAAGAAGGGAGAAACTGGGATTAATGCAAAAATCCATGTCGTTCTCACGCATGTCTGGCTGCCTGGCTTCTGAAACCTGCTCCTCTTGCATCTGCTGGCTCTGACAGCTTGCTTGGGCATCGTGGGCAGGGGCTGGCGAGCCCTATTCTCTTAACTCCAGAAAGCAAACAATAGAAGGCGAAGCAAACGTGCTCTGATGCTGCCACCTATCTATAGGTAGTTATAATTGCTCACTGATGGGCTTTCTACTTAATTTTTTGATAACGCTGTATGTAGGTCAAATTCAGTTCAAAGATGATTGTCCGGTGCTGAATTGCAGGAATAGTTTTGGTAGGGCTGATCCTGCCTTGGGCCACGGGGTGATGGGTTTTGTCTCTCCCATCCCAGCCAGTTGCAGAAAGCGCCTCCTTGGGTGCATAAACCTGCTCTGACTCCGCAGCTGGAATTCCAGCGCTGTTTGATCCTTGGGGGTCTGTTCCTCCTCCTGATGGCACTTGCCTGGAGATGCAACAGAAGGGTTGTGTAACCGAGCAGGCAAGAAGCAAGCAGGCAATTTGCTGCATTCGGAGGTAGTTGCTGCAAGGCTAACTTGGGCTGCTTTAACCTATGCCAGGACCAAACTGTTCTTCCCCAGTTACACGGCATCAGAAAGGAGGCTCTAAACACAACCTGAAAAGTAATTGCTGGTATTTCTAAAGAAATAAAAAGTGGGCGCCAGTATAGCTGCGATATTGTCCCTCCAAGGGATGAGCATAATTTGAAAAGACAGCAGCTTGTTCAGATGGAATTGGAGCTGCAAGGCAAATTTTTCTGAACCCTTCTGAGGCAGCATCTGAGGCAGATGGATCTCTGGACACAGCAGTAACAGGGCGTTTGCAGCATACCTAGCTGGTGATTATGGGCTGGCAGCGAGCGCTAGGAAGGATGTTACGCACAGATCAGCCAGAGGTTTATTGGTGGCTGGAAACAATTCCCTCCCCGATTCTCTCATCCTGTTTCTACTGAGATGTGACAGCTTGGACTTCTGCGGTGGCACAGTGCAGGATGCAGGAGGCCAGCAAGCCAGACGCTTTTCAGAGGGGATGGCCCTTGGCTAACCGTCTTTCCTTTCCCCTTTCCAGGTGTGGCAGATTCCTGAGAACGGGCTGACCCTGTCCCTGACAGAGCCGGTGGTAGTGTTAGAAGGCCATTCCAAGAGAGTCGGCATTGTGGCTTGGCATCCGACGGCACGCAACGTGCTGCTCAGTGCAGGTACGGTGCTTCAGGGCTGGAGGGTCAGCAAGCACCTCTCCCTCACGTTCTGCCTGCACACCAGGTATTTTGGAGAGGAGCTTGTTGACTCCTTGTCCTTCTTTCTGCTCCCAGCTGCTTCGGGCTGGTGAATCACAAGATGTGTGGCATTGCCTGGGAACACTGGGAGACGTGGCTCACAGCCCCCTCCTTATCCTGGCCTTTTATTATCTTCAGTTTACAGGGACAAGAACCAGGAAATTGTCTGGCAGCATAAATTACAGTATTAAACTTGTTCCAGGCTTTATTTGATCTGCAAGTTTCATCCAGTGATAACCATTTACATCTGCACTCTGCTCATCCCTGTTTTCACGTACTTTTGTAAAGGGCCCAACTGTTTCTCCTTTTCAGTGAGCCCTGCAAGGTATCCCCGAGTCCGGCTGTTCCTTCCACAAACTTTCATTTTCAGCATTTTCCACATTGTCTCCTTGACTGGTACAGTCTATACGATGAGATGCTTTCGACCACTGAAAAACAGTCACATCATTAGGGAAATAAAATGGATAAGTCGTTATCCATTAGCACGGTCCGAGGCTTTCAAAGCATGACCTTTAGGTTGGAGCCCAGTGAAATAAGCCAATCCTTTCAGCTGGGCTGTTAGATGAGCTGTGTGTTTTCTATTGATATAAATGCCTTCTGAGGTACCAGTTCAGTCTGGTTTCTCCAAAAATGCTTGGAGTTGCAGACCTTGTGGCAGTTAACGTAATGAAACTCAGTGTAAGAACCTACAAAAAGAGACGGTGATTTTTCTTAGGTACCTTCTCAGGCTGTTGTACTTGCAAGGACCAAGATGTGTGTGTCCAAGCAGTCTGGCCAGGGTTACTGCTAAGAAACACTGAAGAGGAGGGATGCTGTCAGGTCATTGGAGTCTCCAGGGTTCCTCCTGGTGACAAAACCTGATTTTGGATGTCTTTCATGTCCTCTGGGGATTCAGAGTGCTTGTTATCTTGTGCCTTGTTACATGTTTTCACCCCTCTGGAGCCTTAGGAGAAATTACTTGCTCAGTTACACATTGTGCTTCCCTTCTCTGGTCCTCCAGCCCTGTTCTTTATTTTGCTGTTGTCTCATCTTAGGCTTTATTCCTTGTCTTCTTGCTGTCTGGTACCTCAATAAAACCACCCGCCTGATGGTTGTAGTCCTTGTAAAACCGCTGACCTCAGCTTTTGCTGCCTGCCATTCTTTTCTCTCTTTGTTCTGCTGTTTCTCTTGCTGTCACTTGCCTATTTTCCATCCGTGCCACTTTTACTCTTTCTGCCACAAATCTCTCTGACCTGAGAAGGCAATGACTGGCTGCCAGCCAGTGTTCTCACGTATAGAGTTGTAAGAACATTGCCTCTTTGCCCTTGGCATCTCTTGCTTGTGTAGTCCTGTGGCTGAGCCAAGATCCAAGCGCTCCTGCACAAATCTGCAGTAGCAGTGGCCAGGGCGTGACGCTTTTGCAGACGACCTTCAGCTGCACCTGTGCCTCCTGCTTTTCCCCTCAGCTTCTTCTCTGCCAGGGACCTCTCCTGTCCCTCCTGCCTGTTGCATGTGTGCAGACAGCTCGTGGGCAGGGGTGGTGACCATCTGTGAGAGCAGTGCCTTTGTTTGGGACAGCTACAGCGCCTCTGAGAAGGTGCTCGACACTTTCAAGGAAGGAGTTTTGTGTCTTTTCTGGCTGCTTGGTCCCTGCTCCGAGCCTGTCTTTGGGTGAGGATGGGGCTCTGTGTGCATGCTGGTGCACGGAGCATGTTTAAGAGACAGCGTCTGAGGCTTTGGAGCTGCTGCAGCAGGTTTTATTCTTTGTTCTTTGCTGCTGGCTTCTTTCTGTGTACACCGGTGTTGTGACTTTAGCTGTTATTTTCTGTTTTAGGTTGTGATAATGCAATCATCATCTGGAATGTGGGAACAGGTGAAGCCCTCATAAACCTGGATGACATGCACGTGGATATGATTTACAATGTGAGCTGGAATCGCAATGGCAGCCTAATCTGTACAGCTTCGAAAGACAAAAAAGTTCGAGTTATTGACCCCAGGAAACAAGAAATTGTTGCTGTAAGTTTGTGCAATAATTAAAAAGCAACTGGGTCTCACTCCAGCAGATGGTTAACAAGAGCACATAAAGAACCTTCTAGCTTAGCATATGTACCATGTTCATTTGTGTTTTTCAAAGTGAGGAAAAGAATTACAGAAAAGATAGCAGTGGTTGAAGGATTTGTCTGGGTTTATCGGGATTAGTGTTTGAGCTCGAATTTTAGGGCTCAGTTCTAAAACCTGCAGGAGTGTAATTCCACATCTAATCCTTTTGTATAATTACAGTTCTGAAGCTGTGTATGCAAAGTGGAGATGTAGCAGCCTACACATGTGTCGTAGCTTGCAAAGAAGTCTTCCTTCAACCTTGCAAGAGTCTTGATAGGCAAAGCTGGAAGGAGCCAGGAATGACCACCCCTTTTGTAGTTTAGTAATTGCTTTCTTCCCTCAAGTGTCAGGCCAAGGTAGTTGGATGTTGCTCCATGGAGTCAGCATGTGTGGAGGAGCAGTGTGTCCTGCCAGCGATTCTGTGCAGCTAGAAGAGAAGCCACCACCAGCTGGGCTTCTCTGTCCATTGCTAGAGGCTAACCTGTAAATCTCTTTCAGGAGAAAGAGAAAACCCACGAGGGAGCCCGGCCCATGCGAGCCATTTTCCTCGCCGATGGAAACATCTTCACGACTGGCTTCAGCCGCATGAGCGAACGGCAGCTTGCCCTTTGGAATCCAGTATGTTCCTGTCTCATTACTACTTTGCTGTTGTAATGCCCATTTTGTTACTAGCCCAGACCCGTAGTCACCCACTAAATTCACAGTTCATATACTTGGGCATATTCCCTCTTCCATCTGCTGCCTGCTGCTGCTCAGGTTTGCTGGGCCGGAAGGTATTGCCGTTAGTTAGGCTGGGTGTTCACTCAGTAAAGGACGTGAGTTCTCTTGGACCAGCCCCTGCAGCGATGGAGCTGGGAGCTGCGCACTTGGAAGGGCCTGAGAGATGGTACACAGAGAGCAGGCGGCTCTGTGAAGGTCGCTTCATTCTCTATGTTACATGTGCAGAGCAAGACGGCAGCGATCCTAGCACACTAGCACGAGACACTTGCTCTAGCGATGTGTAGACTAGGTCACATCTTTCCCTTTGTGAATTTTCTTGGGTCCTGTTTTGTTTCGTTCTGTGTTATTTCGTTCAGCATGTGTTATTGTAACGCACAGATCCTTCAGGGTGGTGAAAACACCGCTGCGTGTTCACTAGCTACAAAGAACCGTTAATAATTTAGATCCTATGTTAACACGAGCTTTTCCATTCCTCATTAACATCCCTGGCATTTTTTGATTTCCAGAAAAACATGGAGGAGCCAATAGCCCTTCATGAGATGGACACCAGCAACGGGGTCCTGCTGCCGTTCTACGATCCAGATACCAACATCATTTACTTGTGTGGCAAGGTAAAGAGAAGCTTTTGGCATGACTGGGTGTGTTTAGAGGGAGATTCTTGTGGAATGAATGACGCCTCTGAAATGTTGCCCAAGTTGTCTTGATTGAGAAGGGTAGAACCAAAAAAATGAGCACTGCAGCGATGGTCAGGGCTGCAGACAAATCAGGCTGCTCTGAAATTGGTTTGATCCTCACTGCGGGACCATAGAGAGCCCGTGAGGGTCTGGTATGTTACTGGGTGTTTCTTTGAGATGGAATTACTTAGGCGAAGCTGCTCTTCATGCAGTAAGTCAGATACCATCATCAAAACACCTCTTGTTGGTGTTGACCAGCACAATTGTTCGTTAGTGTGGGAGGAAGGTACATTTCAGCTGTTATCCTCCTTGTACTTGAAGATGATGGAGGCTGTAGCGACACCCACTGTAATTTCGTGGGGTTAAGTAACAGAAAACTGGAATCACATGCTCTTTCTGAAAGCAGGTTTTAGGCATTAAGTGCTCTAAAGTGCCCACTTCTCATGCCACAGCTTTGGACTTCCTACAAATAGGAGCCAAAGTCAAGATGAACGAGTAATTGCAAAGGAGGATCCATACAAGTACGTTCAAGAATCCCACCTTTGTAAACAGCTAATGAGAAATACTTGTTTTATATCTGCTGCCTCTTCTGCTGTTTCAGAAATGCTAGTGTAGTAGAGCAGCCTGGAATCAAAGAGAAACTGGTTTGTAGCTTTTCTGCCTGCCTGTGGCAGAAAGTTGAGCTTTGTCACAAGAGGAGGTGTGGAAGTTGACACCCCCAATCTTGGAAGCCTGAGCTCCAGGTCGCTGTACCCCAGTATTTTGAAGAACAGCACTTAACTGTTGAGAAACCGTTCAGCTGACGTGCTTGGGTTACGGCAGGGATGTGTTTTACGCTCCTGCTGAGGCCGTACGGATAGCGAGAACACAGCAGCGCGCTGTCTGATAGCGGCTGCTGTGAGCAGCCTGAGGTGAGACACATCAGGCTGGTAAATAGGAAAAGTTTTAGCTTGCGAAAAAACCAAAAGCTCTAAACTGTGGATCACTCTCTGGTGCCATTCCTGGAAGGAAAAGCTGTCAGGTGATACTGATGGCTGCCTAGCGGGAAGCAGGCATGTGGGCACGGGGAGTTTAAGCCTCTGGAGTGGTCCCTCTTTCATTTCTTGCAGGGTGACAGCAGCATTCGCTACTTTGAGATCACGGACGAATCCCCCTATGTTCACTACCTCAACACCTTTAGCAGCAAAGAGCCGCAGAGGGGCATGGGGTTCATGCCAAAGAGGGGCCTTGATGTGAACAAGTGTGAGATTGCCAGGTAAGGAGAGAGGCTGTCAGGGTAGTGGGGTCGTCTTAGCTGGCCCCCCCGTCGTGTGCTCAGTCGTTCAGAAATGAGAAGTCCCGCTGCTGCACCCGGCCGGTGCAAGCCACGTTCCTACAGCGCACGTCGGCCAGCTTTCTGCAGGTGGAGGAGGAGTGTGGCGGGGCGGGGAAGGGCTGGGAGCCCTCTGTAAAACCCTTCTGCGTGCTCCCTGCTCACAAATGGAGCACTGCTGAGGGTAGGAGCCTGCTTTGGAAAGACCCCTCTGCCACACTATTGCTTCTGCAGTCTTTGTTGGGACTTGTGACGCAAAGTGACGCTTGTGCTGGGCATAGCATGATATAACCTCAAAATATGCTGGGAGTTAGGCGGTCTGTTACAAATGAACGCGTGATATCTAGCAGAATACCTTGTCTGCAGAAAACTTGGCATCTGGTCGGTTACAGCCTATGCTGTCAAGATATTGATGATAAATTTTTGGTGCCTGGGTCCGATAGCAGCCTCCAGCTTGCACACAGCGAGCGGGTTGGAAGCTAGTTTCAGGAATTTAGAGAGAGTCATTGAAGCAGCAGTGCAGTGGCCAGAGTGCAGGTGCAATTCAGGAAACATGAGAAAGGAAGAAAGCAGGAAGGCAGGTTTGTGTCATGCAGTGGCTCCCGGCACACCGCTGGTAAGGGACATGCTGGATGTGGCCCCTGACATTTTTGGATGCTCCTTTGATGATTAATGAAAGCAGGAGCCCCTGAAAGGGAGCAGAGCCTGCACTTGCCTGAAGCACGTGGATATTTCAGCAGCAGTGGCCAGGCTGGGGATGTTGGAGTGTGTGGCAGGACTGCGAGGGGTGACCAGAGTGTGGTGGCACATGTGAGTGGACAGCAGAAGCCTGGCTGGCGTGTACCTGTAGCTCACCGCTGTGGGGCTTGCCTCGTTGGTCTGAGCAGTGGACCATGCCTCGCTGACAGTCCCTCCTGGCCAAAATGCGACCCTCTGAAGTCACCCAGTACCTAAGAGGGGAGCTCCGCGTGCGCCCAGGTGGTTTTCTCCAGCCCTTGCAGGTTCCTGCAAGTCCTGGCACAGCCCGGCTGTGACTCCTTGGGGTGGCTCCTTTCCCATCGCCTGTCTCCTGGTGCGAGGTCTCCTTTGCACGGTGTTTTGGGGTCCTCCCATCTAACTCGCAGCTGTTCTTTTTCTTCGAAAGGTTCTTCAAGCTTCACGAGAGGAAATGTGAGCCCATCATCATGACGGTTCCTCGAAAGGTGAGCCCTGCCTCCTGGTTATGTGGTTTGAAGCCAGCTTGTGCTTTCCAGCCCCAAAGCACCTGACCAATTCATGTCTTCTGGCTTGCAGTCGGACCTCTTCCAGGATGACCTGTACCCTGACACAGCTGGCCCAGAAGCAGCTCTGGAAGCAGAGGAGTGGTTTGAAGGGAAGAATGCCGATCCCCTTCTCATCTCCTTGAAGCATGGGTACATTCCAGGCAAGAACAGGGATCTCAAGGTGGTCAAGAAGAACATACTGGACAACAAGCCTGCCGCAAACAAGAAAAGTGATCTCATAAATGCTCCAAAGAAAGCAGCTGATGCCTCAAACACCGTGAGTAAAACCCACAAACTTGGGGGTGGTGGCCTGAGACATGAATACTGGGGTGCTGCATCTTCAGAAACAGGGATGCCAAAGCTCAAGCATGTATGACTCAAGTACCCCTGGACTTGGGTGCCCAGTGGGTCACCTGAAGTTGAGATGGCACTTGAGTTGTGGTGTTCCAGGCAAGGTTTCTGTAGCTGTGGAAGATGATTGGGAATTGTGACACAAAGAAAAGCTTGCCTTGTTGTTCCAGCCACCCACCTACCTGGGACAGCTTCTGTGCATCTCTTTTTTTCTGTAAAACCCAGGACAGGCAGGCAGTGGGACAAACAGACCTCAGACGGTTGCAGGTCCAGGAGGAGGTTGTACAAGTCTGAAATTGGGGGCTGTAGCTAACACAAGCTGTAGCAATATGGGGAGATGTGGAAGTGACAGCCGTCAATCGAGTAGGTCCTTAAACACTTAGATATTGGTTTAGCATGTCCTCGCCACTGGAAACGCTGCTCTGTGCCCTGAGCATCGCAGCTGCCGCGGTGACTGTGCCAGGCGTGTGTTACGCACTCACCCCGCTTGCCTGCGCACCCCGGCACACCTGCGGCTCCCAAGAATCCCCTTCGGAGGAGCCCCTGGCTTTGAAAACTCCCATCTGCAGCGCGTGCCCCACTGACCCTCCTAACAAATCCGTGTCTTGTCTTGTCTTCCAGCAAAACGAAGCCAAATTGGATGAGATTTTGAAAGAGCTGAAATCTATAAAAGACACGATCACCAACCAAGACGAGCGCATTTCCAAGCTGGAGCAGCAGATGGCAAAGATCGCGGACTGAGCGGGGCGAGCGGTGCTGGCCCTGCCGCCAGCCCAGGCACATTCCAGTTCCCCCAGTTCAGCAAGCAGCAGCGTGCAGCATTCCAGTACGAGCTTTCCTGTTCTCCTAAATTCACGTCAACGAGAGCCGATGATTAAAAGCCAAGCTTTTTAGTGAAAGATTTTTTTTCCTGATGTTTTAATGAATTTATGTGACTGTGTCAAACAAGTCAAAAAGAATAAGTGCTACTTTTACAGTCTTTTTTTTTTTTCCAGATGTTACGAATTCTTGAAAACAAATCCATTCTGACTTTCAATGTTGTGCCCAAATATCTTTTTCTAGATTTAGGGACCAATGCCACATTGTTCTTAACCATTTTTTAAAGTTGCCAAAAAAAAAAAAAAGTTGCTTTTTATTTTTCTTATTTGCCACTTTGCAGTATTTGTGTTTTAAATTTAAAGGGACAGCACTGCGTGTGTGTGCAGGTGTGTGTGTGCGCATGGTGGGTGTTTATACTGTTTAGAGAACAAAACTGAAGCTATTTTGTATAAATCTTCAATTTTGAACAATGAGATCGGTTTCCTTTGCAGTGTGGCCAAGGCTGCTGCTGAGACCCCTCAGAGATCGTACAAGCTGCCTTTCCTGCTTCCCTAACCACCATTGTCTGACAGTTTACAGAAAAAAACCCGTAGTTGTGAAGGAGGTGATTCATCACACAAAATGCCTCTTCTCCTTTTTACACTCTACAGACCTTTTCAACTAGCATCATGCTGCCCTTTTAAAATACCCCCGTGGATTCCTCTAGCCATGTCCAAAAGCACATGTTTTACTTGCCGAGGGTTTTTTTGTTTTCTTTTGAGGCAGAAGTTACTTTCCTGCAGGAAATACCTTTACATTTATCCGCAGAGTACAGGGTTTAAGCTGTGCCATGGGACATCCACAGCCACCAGGTTCTCCATGGGGTCTGTTTCAGCTGGATGCGTTGCTGTAAATACTTGTTTCGCGCTAGAGCTGCACCACCGTGCTCTGGCTCGTTGACTTTTAAGAAGCTTTTGAAATCTGCCAGCTTGCAATTCTCTGGCCCCTCACATTAATGCTGATGTCAGAAATTTAGACTCTTGCTTCCAAAGCAGCTTTAGCACTAGCTAGGTGACTTCAGCACGATGGGTCTCCGAAAACAAAATGCCTCTCTTATTTTTCAGAATGTTTCTTTTCCTCTCCACCGTTCCTGCCTCACCGCCCCACCATGCCGTAAAACTTTGCAGGAAGTTATTTGTTCCCGGATCAGATGAGTGACCTCCAAACCCAGCCCCCCTGCACTCCCAGCCCTTTGGAGTGGAAGGGACTGGGGAAGGGTGGTTTTGATCCCAGTTTGGAGAACTGCTGGGGATCCTCAGGGGAGAAAGCGTGTGAGCAGGCCGAGCTTGTGACCTCCTCGTGGTATCGCTTGGATGCCTCAGCTCAGCAAACCTCTGCTCAGTGGGGTCTCTGCCACGAGGGGGGCTGCCTGGGGCAGGGATGGGTCCCTGCTAACAGGCTGCGCCCCTGGGGCACCAACAGGACCCATGTCGCCCCCCCCCCCCAGCATGCTGTGCCAGGCTGGGTTGGCACTGCCCATCCCCGCAGTGCTGGGGAGATGTTGGCAACCTGTGTCAAATCCAAAGGTGGGCAAAGACGATCGGGTGTCCGAGGGCTATTGGCTGAGGAGCCACGATGCCTGTCCCAGCTGGGACCATCCCTGGAGCAGCTCACTGCATCCCCGATGTGCGTGCACGTTTGTGTGCTTGGGAGCCGCCGCACCAGAGCAGCCTCCCCCCACCCAGGGCATCCCCGGCAGCGGGGGGACGTGTCCCTTTGTCCAGGCTAAAGTGAATTTTTTTTTTTTTTTCCTTAGGTTAGCTAGAAATCCTCAAATTCTCCATTTTTTCCAGTGTTTGCATGTTCAGAACTTACAGATTAAGGATTCTCTGTTCTGGAGGGATATCTTGTGTGTGTGAAGGTGAAGCCGCGCTATCGGAACGGCCAGGTGACGTAGCTGGAGAGGCACGAGGATGAGTCGTGAAGAGACAGAGGATGTGTTATAACTGCATAGCATGAAAGCTTCAGAAAAGTGGGTTTTCTTTGTTTTAAGCAGTGAGCGCAGCAGTGTCCGTGACCACTGATGCTGGATTCGCAGTCTGGATGCTCCAAGTTATTTGAATGTTTGGTGACGTTGTTGTATTGCAGTAAATGGCTGAGATGATGTGTATTTTTATTTTTTATTTGGAAAACAAAACCAAACGTAATGCTCCCCCAAATGGTGATCTCTGTGTTGATTTGTATGTGTGACTTCAGGGTTGTGTGCTTGGGGACCTTTTGGTTTTTTCTAATTGGAGGGAAATAAGTTTTCTGAGATGCTGGATCGAAATGCCCAGAGGAGATCAGTGCGTGGTAGATGGTCCGAGGAGGGTGGAGGAAAGGCCGCCCTGGTTTTTAGTTTATAGCCTGTATTTTATTTAAATGAACTGATGCCTAGCCAGGCTCAACCGGAGTCAGTGCCTGAAGCTTTTTGTAGCCGTGATATCCCAGAAGAGAACCAGCGAAGTCCTGAAAGATGCGCTCTTATAGAGCGGCCATAGTATCTGTCCAAATATTTGCTTCCATTTTCAAAAGATAAAAGTCATTGATTATAAACTTCCTCTGGTTTGCTTTTTCTTTGACTCTCTGTGTCCTGCACCCACCACTACCCAGTAGCACGTGCACTTTTAGGCTTTTAGCCATAACCAGGTTATGAAATGATGGCACTACCCTCAACAGCCGCGAAGGAAACCAGAGGATGCAGGGCTGTGACTGTGCAGGGTCTGTCCTCTGGGACCCCTCTGCCCCAGCCAGCACTGTCCCAGGGGATCTGGGGCCCATCCTTGTGGGTGCACATGGACTTGCTGGTGATTTCCCTGCGGGTGAACCCAAGAGCTTGGCTGGGTGCAGGACTCGATGGTACAGACTTGCTGGTGAGGGCTGAGGCTGGGTTGACACGGTCTCCGGCAGGAATAGCCCCGGCTGGGGGCTGCCCTGGAGCCGGGGGGGAGCTCATTCTGCTCCTTCCCAGCCAAAACCTGCTTTGAGGGTGCAGGAAAACCTGCAACGGCAAAGCAGGCCCAGGCTGCAAACATCAGCGTTCAGTTCCCACCAAGGTTTGGGGCCTCCCCCCAGCATCCCCCCCCCAGAGCTGCATTCCACAACCGCCTTCAGCTGCCTCCAGTGCCCCCCAGCTCTGGCACAGCCTGGCCATGCCTGGGGACAGGACAGGGATTCTCTCGGAGCGGCAGTGCTCCCTGGGCACCCACACATCCCCTGGACCCATACCAGGGGATGCTCATCCCACTGCCCCCCACTCCCATGGACCTGACCCCCACTTTCTGTGCGTATTTTCCCACAAGCGATCTGGGGCCAGCAGGAACCAGGATGCTCTTCCAGCCCCCGTGGCCAGGAGTTTTCCAGAAGGGATGGGGTGCATTCAGCCCACAGCACTGGGGCTTCGGGGTCCCCCCGGGGTGGGGGCAGCGGAGGCGGTGGGGTTGTTTATGGCCCTGAGCAGCAGCTGCAGGGCGTTCGCTGCGGATGTGCTCTTGCAGCATCCTTCCTGCGGCTGCACCTCCCGCCTGTGCTGCGGTTAGTGGGGCGACGTGCCTGTGCCACGTGGTGGGACAGTGCCCAGCCCCCCGCAGCCCCCGAGAGCCCCTCTTGGGGATGGCGGAGCAGAGAGAAGGACCCTGGTGCAAGGGCTCTGCAAAGACATCGAGCCAGACCCTCACCCTCCTCTTCCTCGCACGAGAAGGCTGTTTCCCAGTGTTGGGGTACCTCCACGTGCCCTCTGGGGGCACAGTGAGCTGCCCCCCCAGCCGTGCCCGCAGCATGCCGGGGTGGGCTGGCAGCCCTGGCACCAGGTTTGCCGTCACTTCTGCTTTCGGGGTGGCACAAGCTCCAGCGCGCAGCTCGGCAGAGACACCGGTGGGGCCGAGCCGGCCGGGGGGCTCCCAGGGAGCACTGCGCACACCGGCGAGGGGCAGAAAGCCCCTTTTTGGGGTACACCCCACATCCCAGCCAGCCACAGTGGTGGGGGCACGCAGCCCCCAGCCCGTGGTGGCCCCACTCTTGGCGTGACGTCCTTCCCCCGCCGGGCTCTCTGAAACCACAGCCACTCTTCCGCGCCCGCCTTTCCTTCCCCGCCCGGGCGGGAGGCACAGGCGGAGGGCAGCCCACGACGCCCCTCGGCTTTCGGCGTTTGCCCAGCCCTGGGGCTGCCCTCAAGCCCCCGAGCCGGACCCTCGCTGGTGATGCCTGCCAGCACTGCAGCTCGGGGTCCTGCAGCATCCCCCGGCAGAGGTGAGCCCCGGTGGGAGGGTGTCCGGTGGGGGATCGGTCCCTGGGATGCTGTGGGTGCAAAGGGGATGCTCAGGGTCCCCCTTGGGGCAAGCGTGGGTCCCCGGGGGGTTCCGCGTGCTGCGCAGTGCTGGTGTCTGGGGTTTTTCAGAGGTGGGTGGGTGCCACGGGGATGTGGGAGCCTCCCAGGGATGCTCGGTGCCGGGGGAGCATTGATGGGTATTTGGATACTGTTGGGTGCAGGGCTGCAGAGACCAGCCACAGGGGCTGCTGAGGGGGGATCGGTGATTGACAGATGTAACGGGGTGGGGGTGGGGTGGGTTTGGGGTGGGTTTGCCTCTCCTCCCATTCCGGCACAGATGCACAGGCACACGGTGTCATCCGCTGCTGCTGGCAGAGGGGGAGGACAGGCACCCCAGGGGGAGTCAATGAAAATGTATGCAGCATCCCTACGGTTTCATTTCTGCCCGGGGAGTCATCCTGCAACTGCCTGTCCTGCAACAGCCACCTCCATCGCGGCTCGTTTCCCATTTCCAGACACTCAGCTTCCTTTTCAAAACTTTCTTCTCAAGCGGCACTGCCGGGGCTGAGCAGGTGCAGGTGCAGGCAGCTTGGCTTTGCTGGCCGTGGCTGGAGGAGGTCGGTGGTCGCATCCTCTGACCCCCCGCTAAACCCAAGGTCCCCTCTCCAGTAGGGGAGGAGGATGCTTTGCTCAAGCGCCATCCCTCCTTGGGGCCATTTCCAGCCTGAACAACAGAACTCAGCATCCTCCCACAGAGACCAGCACCTGAATTTCTTCTGCTCCCTTTGTTGCCCTCGCAGGTCCCATGGCACCGGGCCAGGCCGTGCCGGTGATGCTGGTGCTGGTGCTGAGCACCCTGTGGGTGTGCGAGGCCATGCCACCGCCAGAGCCGGGGCAGCACCATGGTGTGCAGTGGGTCTGGGGGGCGGCCGGGCAGGCGCAGGCTGAGCCCCTGCCACTCTCCCGCAGGAAGAGGGTCGACGGTGGGCAGCAGCCCAGCGCCACCGCCACCACGCCAGGGCACGGCCACGATGCCTCCACGATGCTCAGCAGCAACACGAGTGATTCCCCTGAGCCCAACCTGCTGCTGAGCTCTGCCCCAGCACCAGCACCCAGCACCAACGCCAGCCTGCAGCAGGCACTCGTGATGCCGACCACAGCCGATCCGCAGGATGAGACCGATTCCCCTGATCCCGACCTGCTGCTGGGCTCCACACCACCACCCAGCACCAACGCCAGCCTGCAGCAGGCACTCACAGCACCCACCACAGCCGATCCGCAGGATGAGACCGATTCCCCTGATCCCGACCTGCTGCTGGGCTCCACACCACCACCAGCACCCAGCACCAACGCCAGCCTGCAGCAGGCACTCACAGCACCCACCACAGCTGATCTGCAGGATGAGACCGATTCCCCTGATCCCGACCTGCTGCAGGGCTCTGAGCCAGCAGAGCCCAGCACACAGGCAGCACCCCAAAAGAGCATCACCACCGTCCCCAGCTGGCTCACATCACCTGGTGAGGAGAAGATGGTGGCCAACGGCACGGACAGCAGCTCGGTGACCCCCCCAGCCCTCGACCCCACCACCACGGGTTACAAGAAAGTCAGGAAAGCTGGAGCTCCCCCTGCGACAACTGGTTTGGCCCCGGGGGTCACGCAGCCTCAGGGGACCACGGCGCCACTCCCCTGGGACCCCAGCAGGGTGATGGGCAAGTGCCTGCTGGCCATCCTGCTGCTGGCACTGGTGGCCGCCACCTTCATGGTGTGCACAGGGGTGCTAGGCACCTTGCTCTGGCGCCGGGCACGGACGGGACACCGCCGGTTCAGCCGCACCGAGATGATCTGCATCTCCTCCCTGCTGCCCGATGGCGAGGTGGCCACCAACGGCCCCAAAGCCGGCCCAGCTCGGCGGCCGAAGCTGCTGCTCAATGGCAGCTCCGAGGCTGACGGTGACAACCTGACTCTCAGCAGCTTCCTGCCAGAGCACTCCTGAGCCGCGGGGACTGGTCCTGCATACCGCAGGGACTGGTCCTGCATCCCGCAGCGTCGCGGGGCTGTGGCCATGGTGCCCGCTCCCTGGCGCTGCCACACATGGAGCCACGAGCAGGCTCCCCATCCCCTTGGGTCGGTGTTTTCACTTGGACCAGCGTGATGGGGAGCTGCTTTCCCCGAGGGTGAGCTCAGCCCTTGCGGCCGACCCCATTAAAGCGCTATCTGGACGTGGTGGTCTCTTTCTGGTGGGGACAGTGCCCGCCAGCCCCCCAGCCCCCTCCCCTCTCCCTGCCTGCCCATATCCCCCTGCTAAAATTTCACTTCTCCATCCTTCCTCCCCAGCAGCAGGCCCAGCCCCTGGGTGGGAGCAGAAACAAAACCCACAGACACCCCTCACCGGGCAGAAACAACCCCCCCCGCAGCCCCAGGGACCCCCTCCCCACGTGGGGCTCAGCCTCGTGCCGTGGTGTGGGAGCGGAAAAGGTGGCGGTGCCACAGCGGAAATGGCGGGGGGGGGACGGGGGACAGGGACAGGGATGGGTGCGCTCGTGGCGTAACGTGTTCCTGCCCTGCGGTCGCCTGCAGCGAGGCAAGGGGACGCCGCCGGCACTGTCACTACCCGTCAGGATGGTCCTGTGCGCTGCCGGTGCACCCAGGGCTTGTCCCCGGTGGGCAAGTGGTGGTCACAGGCTCTTAGTCTCGTAGGGTGTCGCTGGCCCAGGTTGTCCCTGCATGGCTGGGGCCGGAGGGATGGGGAGAGCAAAGCCATGCGCAGTCACCAAGGGTCCCAGTCCCACTGTCTTGCCTGTACCTGGGGGGCTGAAGAGGCCTCAGGTTCGCTGCCAGGTCCCACCTCCCCCAGGGCACTGGTGTCAGTCGTCCCTTAAGCCACCAGCCCGACCCCTTCCCTGTGCCTGGCCCTGGGGGGGGCACCCAAGGGAGCAGAAATATCCAGGGACTGTCCCTGCCCTGCTCAGCGTCCCCCTGTCTCCGTCCCCATCCCTGTCTCAGCTGGTCCCAGGGTCCCTGTCCCTCCATCCCTGTCCTGGCTGTGGCCAGGCTCAGCGTCCCCATCCCTCCATCCCCACCCCTCCTCTGCCAGATTCGGAGTCCCCATCCCCCCGGCCCCATCCCACCCTCCAGGTTTGCAGCGCACAAGCGCTGGAGCCACCCCATCCCCCAGCTGCACGCTGGGTGCCTCAAAAGCCACCTCTGGGGGTGGCCGCCCCGTGGGTGGGTTGGCAGCGCAGCAGCTCACCTGCACCCCGGCCCCGCCGCCTGTTTACATTCACACTGCGCTTCGGATATTTTCCATCTGGGGCCGAGCGCTGGGGCCCCACTCCCCGCTGCAAATGTAAATGTTTATGGGTGACTCAGCGTGGGCGAGGGGCTCCGCAGCCGGTGGCGGTGGCCAGTCCCCAGATGGGACACCTGGGGTTTGGGCTTCCTGGCGATGCCACCCTGCTCTGACCCCACTGTGTCCCCGTGCGTGTGGGTGCCAGCACCCTGCCGTGCCAAAAAGCAGCCGCAGGAGCTCATGGCTCAGCCGTGATGGGCACAAAGGTTTATGTGCTGTTGGGGCCAGGCTGGGGAATGGGAGCCCATGGGGGCCACTGTCACCCACAGAGGCCACGGTCACCCACAGGGGCCACCGTCACCCCCAGCCCCACTTTCTTTCAGAGGCAAAGGTATGCCCTCATCATCCGGCTTCACCCCGCAGCGGCTCATCCAGTCTCTGCCCCCGCTCCAGGTGAGGATGAGGCTGGTGGGACCCGAGAAGGCGGATGGGTGCAGGTGGGAGGGATGGCTCCCAGCCCCGTGCCTGCCCCTCTGGACCAGCAGCCCAGCGAGGATAAACTTTCCTCCACCGCCGGAGCGGGAGCCGGCTGCCGGGAGCCGGGAATCGCCCTATTTGGCATCGTCGGCGGGTCCTGTCGGGCTGCCATGTCCCAGCTCACGGCAGAGGAATCCGCAGGAAGCCAGCTGGGGTCCCAGCAGGACCCTCGGGCACGCGGCCCCGGCCAGCCCCAGTCCGTGCGGCAGGAGGGCAGCGTGCGGTGCAGGGGGCAGCGGGTGGCGTGGGGCTGTGCACGGTGGTGTGCACCATGCTGTGCCGTGCACGGTGCTGTGCACGCCGTGGTGCAGCTCCACAGGATCAGTCCCCACGGGTATTTCGCTGGCACAGCAAAGTGCAGCCCAGTGAAGCAAATTACAAGCAGAGCAAGGCCAGAATGTCTCAAATTGCAGGTTACGGCCGGCCGGCTGCACCGCGGAGCCGAGCCCTGCGGGTCCCCACGTTCCAGCTGACCCAAATTACAAAGCGGGGCCGGGGTGGCAGTGCCCTGCCCAGCACCCAGCGGCCGAGCCCTCCCCAGCCGCAGGCAAAAACGGCATCGTAATGGCCGGTGTGTGCTGGCACCGGGGGCTGCCTGTCCCCGTGCCCCTGCGGCCGCGGGGAGAGCCCAGGGCATGGACAGGGAGCCTGGATGGGGATGGTGGGGACCACGGCTGCGGAAGGGTGGGGACTCTGGGCAGGATGGGATGGGGATACTGGGCAGGGAGGGGTGGGGATCCTGGATGAGGAGGGATGGGGACCCTGGATGAGGAGGCTCAGCCCAACGCCGGCATTGCTGGGCACATGGGGAGGAATCACAGCCCCGTCCCCATCTGGGCTGCAGGAGCCAGTCCGGATGCCGCTGGCGCTGCTCCAGGCCGGCTTGCCTCAGCAATGCGGCCACCCTCGCACCCCCCAGCCTCCCCTCGCCTTTCCCCCTTCCCCTCTAAGATTTCAGCAGTGATCATTTAAGGCCGGGAAAAGCCACCCCAGCAGCTGCGTGGAGCCGCCAGCTGCAGACAGATGGACGGACTCGTTATTTCTGGGAGCCATGATTACGTTTGGCGACGCCGGTTGAAACCCATATGGCGCCGGTTCCCCTCCGGTGCCAGCAACGATGGGGACAGGCACCCTCACCCCTAGCCCCGCAGCAGCCGCAGGCCCTGGGTACTGGTGATGGGTTGTTTTTTTTTTTGCGGGGGGATCTGGCAGGGTCCCCAGGGAGGCGCAGAGGCAAATCGCAAGAGGATGAGGTCACCCGCTGCCGGCTGCAGCCTCTTGAGCAACCTCAGCCCAGACGGAGGGGACTGTGGTGGGGTGGGCAGAGCTCTGCCGGGGACAGGGGGGTCCAAGTGATGACCCCAGACCCCCAGCCTGGAGAGCCTGCCCTGGGGAGCTGTGTGGCTGCTGCTGCTGCATTGGCCTGGGGAACTGCAGGGGTGGTTTTCTGCACCCCACGGCACGGGCGGCTGTGCCACGGCATTGCCAGGCTGGGGCATTTAGGAAAAGGTCTCCTGAAATGAAGGCGGGGGTCCCAAGCCCTGTTTGCTCCTGTGCCATGCTGCCAGCCCCCAATAACGCTGGGGCACTGAGCCTGACAGCCTCACTGTCCCACTGGGATCCCAGGTGCTGCGTGGCCTCGGTGGCCGTGCCCACCACCTCGTGCCTGCGCCCAGGCAGGGCTGCAGGGGCTGGGCTTGCAGGGCTGGGCACGGGGCAGGATCTGGCCCTGGAATGGGGCGGTGAGGGGTCCTGGAGCACTGTGAAAGGCAGCTGGGTGGGGTGGATGCTTGCTCCTGGCATGGCATTGCTGGGAAGCATTTTGGGGGTGCCAGTACCACTGTCCTGCCGTGGCGCTCAGCCACATGGCCAGGGGATGGGGTTTTACCTCCGCCCTCATGGATAAGAACACCCCCACAATAACCCCTCCGTGTGACCCCCTTTCCTACTTGCAGCCCAAAAAGAGGCCCCTTCCAGAATGGGGCCAGAATGACAGGGGGCACCAGGGCTCCCCACTTTGCTGGCAGGGCAAGAGGCTGGGAAGCCCCCCAGCCTGCAGCTGGGTTTTGGCTGGGAGGGGGCTGGGGGGCGCCTGCCCCTCACTGGCCTCCTGCGCTCCCTCCCCAGCCCGGCCCTAATGAGAACAAGCTGGTCCCAGGCTGCGGCGCAGGAGGAGGAGAAGGAGAAGGAGGAGGAGAAGGAGGAGGAGGAGGAGAAGAAGGAGAAGGAGGAGGCTCCATCCCAGCAGGCAAGCAGAAAGGGGCACGAGGAGGCGAGTTGTGCGGGACAGACCTTGTCCTCCCTGCTCCCTCCTGCCGACGCGGCGGCTGTGGGCAAGGTGAGGATCCCACTGGCAGTGCCAGACTGCTCCCCAATTTCAGGGTGGCTCCTGAGCGGGGTGCAGGCTGCCCCATGGCCAGGGTGCTGCGGGGAGGGCTGGGCATGGTCCCTACGGTGGGACACGGGATGGAGCCTGCCACGTGCCTGGGCACAGTTCAGAGGATGCTGCACCTGGACAACATCAAAACCGTGAATTTCCCGAATGTATGGGGGGTGGAGGGGAGCGGAGTGGGGTTCGCTTGTGTCTGGCCGAGCCGGAGCCAGGGACATACTGTGGGGATGGGGGTGGGTGAGGATGGGATGGGGATGGGAATGGGATGGATGGGATGGGATGGGATGGGATGGGATGGGATGGGATGGGATGGGATGGGATGGGATGGGATGGGGTTGGGAAGGGAGGTCTGGTGATGGCCAGGGCAACAGGCCCTGCTCTTGGCACTGATTTGGGCTTCGGTCAGCACTTCTGTGGCTGTGGCTGCTCATCAGCTCCGCTTGCTAACGGCAAATGAATGCCTTCACCTTCCCCTGGACCCCTCTCCCTGCCCCTCCCCATGGTGAAGGTGGTGGAGAGGGAGAAGGAAGGGGCTCATCCCAGCCCCCCAAATCCCCTTGTCCTGGCAGTGCTGCCATTACTGCAGTGAGCCAAGAGCCCATGGCAGCAGCAGTGCCTGCGGTGAGTCGGGAGGGTCGGTGGTCCGGGGGCACCTCCTGCCTCTGCCGCCGTTTGTTTGCTCTGGTTTAATACAAACCAGATTTTTGCAGCCGGGAAGGAGCCTGAAAGCCAAGTCCTGCTGCTGGAGTCCCTCCCGGTTTGCAGCGCTGCTGGGCTGGGTTTATTTGGGGGGAGGGAAATGGGAGGCGGGTTGGGATTTGGGGGGCTTGAGGTTGGGGGAATTGCCCTGGGGGGTCTCCACCAACAGACCCGGGGAGCTGGTTTTTGAGACCTTCCCGCGGGGCCGTGCAGAGGGGGTGAGCTCTGGGAACGGCTCGATGGCGTTACGTGGCACGACGCAGCCAAAAGGCGCTGCTGTCCCCTGGGAACGCGACGCAACGTGGTGGGGATGGCCGCAGCCCGCTCCCCAACCCCGTGGGGGTGCAGAGCCTGGCCGGGGGCTTCGGACCATGTGCAGGGATGGGAAACGCTCGTCTCATGTCCGACTGCACCGCGGGCTGTGGGGGCCGGTGTGGGGCAGATCCAGCCCCATCCAGCACAGAGGAGTGAGGCGGGGTGAGGGGATGGCACTGGCCTTCCCCCTTCCCCGGGGATGCTTGGACAGCCGGGACCCCTGAGACCTGCACCCCGGCTCCAGGGCTGTCCTTTGGCAAAGGCTCTGGGGGGTCCCACACACCCCGTGGTGGCACCGCTCGGCCGCTGCAGCAGCACCGGGATGAAATCCTGCCGCCAACCTATTTTTAGCCACATTTAAGCTGGGAATCATTTGTAATGGTCTGTGCTGGGATGAGAGGTTGGGAAATGCCACTCGCGCTGGGGGCTGGTCCCTTGGCAGCGTCGCCTGTGTCAAAGTTTCCACTGGAAACCTCAATTTTTTCAGGAATTTTCTAATCAGCCAAATAACCGTTGTCTGAAGCCCGTTGTTGGCAGCAGCCCCGGTCCCCTCGCCGTGCACACAGCGTCCCCCAGGCTTGAGCAATTGAGTTCAGCTGGTTTCCATCTATTTTTGCAGCGCGCCATTGCAAAACAAACACAGACCCTTGCTCAGCGTCGGGGGCGAGGAAACCAGAGCTGCATTTTGCTTTTCTTAAGGAAATTCAGCTGTGTGAATAAGCGAGCGCCTGAGCTAACTGTCGGTGGCTTGTCCCGCTGCGCCAGAGCCATGCGCAGGGCTCAGGGTGGGCGCATCGCGTGGCTTTGCTTGCGCCGGGGTTTGGGGGGGCTCTCACTCCGTCGGGGTGTTAATGTTTTGCCCTCCCCTCTGCATCCCACAGGCCGTCGTGCACGAGCCCGGAGGGCGATGGCAGCGCTGCTGGCGATGGTCACATGGCTGCTGCTGCTGGCGGCAGCCCCGGCACGCTCGGCAGCCCCCCGGCGCACCGTGGTGTTGCCCGATGGTGGGGGCAGTGGGGATGGTGAGGAGGTATCAGCTGTGCCACCCATCCACCATGTGACACCCGGGACCGGCCCGACGGTGGGGGACGCGGTGGGGACCACAGTCACCAACAGCTCAGCACCGGGCAGCGTGCTGGATGGGCTGGTGGACTTCTTCAAGGAGTACATGCTGCTGGTGGTGGTGGTGGGCTCGCTGGCCTTCGTCCTCCTCTTCATCATCTGTGCCGCTGTCATCGTCCGGCAGAAGCACAAGGCATCCGCCTACTACCCCTCTTCTTTCCCCAAGAAGAAGTACGTGGACCAGCAGGACAAAGTGGGGGGGCCCCGGGATTTCAGCGAGGTGCCTGAGAAGGCCCCCAACCCTGGTGCCGAGGAGCCGCTCGACTGCAACCGGCAGCTGCAGGCAGACATCCTCGCCGCTGCCCAGAACCTCAGATCCCCCCACAAGGCGCCGCTGGCCAACGGGGCCCGGGGGGAGCAGAGCCCCCCCGCCGAGGAAGACGAGGAAGGAAGCAAAAAGTTGGGTGATGAGCAACCGGCCAAGCCCCCTCCCCAAAATGCAGGTGCTGAGGAAGCAGTGAGCGCAACAGGAGCAGGGGGCGAGGGGACCCCCAACACATCCCGGGATGGCCCCCCGGCCCCCCCTGGCATCTAGGGCAGGGACCCGGTCCCAGGCGAGCCTGAGGAGCTGCCGGCCCGGGGACACCCCACAGACACGCGATGGACCTGGTGGTTTGTTGCTCCATACGTACGTGGCGGCTCAAGGAAGCCCCGATGAAGCCCCCCACTCCCCCCTGCTCCCCCCCCCCACACCGGGGCCCACTGACCCTTGCACCGGCGAGATGCTGTTGCAAAGCCAAGGCGTTTTTTAGCAGATGGAATTTTTCTGCAGGGCTGGAACACCAGCAGCCCTATCGCTCCTGCTGCCCAAGGGGCTTTTCCCACCCCCAGACATTGGGTGTGTGCAGACCCCCCCTCCCCAGCTCCTGCTCTGTCCCCTCCCCCGGTGCTGCGCCAGGTAGCCTTCGCCCTCCACCAGCTTTCTTCTAAATGTTATTTTACTAATTAGCAGCATCCTGGTCCATTCCGGGCACCTGGACGGGAGCTGCGTCCCTCTGGGTAGGCGTGGGACCACGGCTGGGGGGGTCTCAGCAGCTGCCCCCCCTCTGCAGGGAGCAGGGCAGGGGCCCACTGTGGCCTCGGGCACCACGGGCTGGCCTTGCCAATCGTTGTGGCCACTGAGGTTGGGATGACCTTGGCCATCCTTGCCCAGATAAGGGGAGAAAGGAGAAGGATTTGGTGGCAAGGACCCACTCTTTCATTTTTTTTTACCCCAAAGCTGTGACCCGAGGGCAGCCAAGAGCCCAGCTGGACTTTTGCCTTATTTTCTTAACCCCTTCAACTATTAATAAAGACATTTCCTACGCAGATTTCCTCTCCTGTGTGTTTCTGCAGCTCACTGGGTGGCCCAAGCACAACCCCCCATCTGTTTGCTCCTTCAGAGCCCTCCCTGCATCACACCAGGTTTCAGCTCCAGCCCCACGGGGCCCACGGGTGCCCCCCGAGAGCAACTGGCAGCCAGCCTGGCCATGCTTCGGGGTGAAGGCTATCTGTGTGGGTGAAACCCTGGGAGCTGGAGAATGTGCTTAACAGGCACAAAATCTGCACGTGACAAACCATTTCTGGGAAATTTTTATCTTGCACCCCACAGGCAAGGGCGGGGGGGCTGCGGTGCTGCCGCACACCCCAGCACAAGGACGCAGCTGCACCCAGCAGGGGTGGCAGGCAAGTAAAAAGAGGCTTTTCTACCTCAAAAGCAACACATCCCGGTATCCCTGCATCGCTACATCCGTGCATCCCCATAACCCTGCATTTTGTCCCAGCCACAGGGCAGGCAGGATGTGTCCCCAGGTCCCTGCATCAGGACACCCTTCCCCTTTAGAACAGCGTGCCAGTTCTTATCTCCCTCTTGCAGTTTGTTGTGGGGCTTTCACAAGCACCATGAGCTGATTCTGCTTCAAAGCAGACATGGCTGGCTGGAATTTCCCTGATTTTTTTTTTTTAACTGGGGAAACCACAGGACTGCTCCCAAGGAGCAAGGCACATTCCTCGCTGCAGGAGGGCAGCAGGAGATGGGGCCGTGCCAAGGGACAGCATCCGGCGCATGGGGTGGTGCCCAGCTGAGGTACCGCAAGAGCGGTCTCACATGTGAGTGACAAACCACAGCAGCAACACGTGGCCTGCTCTGCATTTAAAAAAAAAAAAAAAAAAAAATATTGTGGACAGATGTATTAAGAATAGCCACTTCTCTTTAAATGGTTTTTAAAACACCCTAGGTATGAAAAAAGGCAAGTAAGATTTCTTGTGTGGTTTCAAACCTTAAGAGGAGGCAAAGTTTGCAAGTGTGTTTTCTGTTTGTTTTTGAAATTTATGGGAATACTCCCTGGGAAAAAAGCAGCCACCAAAAGGCAGAGGAGAGCACGGTGGCCTGCAGCACAGCGCGTAAGCCATGCCAGATACCACACCACGCTGACCTTCCACACACCAGTGTGCCCCCAGCTCCTGGGGAGCCAGCTCACACGCTCGGCGTGCGAATCCTCAAGGCAAACATCCACCATGCTCTCCCCACAACCCGCTCCTCTGGCAAATCTCAGCTGAACTGCAGCCCTTGGGATGCGGAGGCATCTCCAGAGGGCAGGGAACCACCCCTGCTCACTCCCCCTCCTCAGCCCTACATCCCACTACACCCTTCCTCTCCTGGGCTCAAGCCCAAGGGCACATTTACTCTCCTTAACAAAGCACTTAGGTCAAAGGTTGAATTCTTAAAGAAGATGCTCCAGAATTAAGATTGCTCCTCTAATGGGAGCTTAAAAAAAAAAATAAAAAATAAAGCAAATAGTCCTGAAGGGATTCGAGCAGAAGCCAGCCCTGCTAGCACTGGTCTGTACTTCCTGGGGCGATGGCACCCAGTGCCCACTTGCCCTCTACTGCCAGCAGAATTGCCCTGGCACCCTGGAGAGGAGGAGCTCACACAGATTGTGAAATGAAACTCCGACACAGCGGTAGTCTGCAGGCAGACACACTGCCCCACATTTGTATACTGCATTGATACACAGACGGATCTGTAGTTCTTACATAAACGTTAAGACCAAGGCAACATTTCCCACCAAATTCTGTAGAATATTAGGCAAAACTATACATCCTCCAAAAAAGTGCAGCCCTTCCAGTACCAGAACATCAGGATTTTCTCTCCAGAAAGAAGCCACCGTGTTCTCTGCAGCTAAGCAGCCTTCTTCACTTTTACATTTCACAGTCGTGACAGGACACAGGCTGCTGAAATACCCACATCCCAGTTGTGTAAGCACAACGACAGTGGCTGTACACACACGAGCAGTGACATGTTGTGCGTAAGTTGTGCGTATCTTACAGCTTCATTTAGTAGTGCGCAGGATCCTACTAATAGCTAGAATAATTGCACCGCAAATTTAAGTGGAATGAGGACAAGCTTTACAGTCAGTTTAGGCATTGTTTGCTTTCTTCTCTGACTCTTCTTTGTTTGGATCCTGCTTCAACTTGTAATCAGCCAATGCAGCCTTGATTGCATCTTCAGCCAACACTACAAACAAAACAAGTATTTCAAAGATGACAAAAATCCTTTAGAACAAAAGATGCCGTAAAAACAAGGGCAGCTAGTAGTCATCACCATTGCAGCACCTTAGAAAAAGAATGTCAGAATCTGAACACTTTATTACAAGTCTGCTGAGCTATGAGGTCCAAAAGATGAAAGGGATCTGAAAACTCTTAACATCCCCCACCTGCCCCCCTGAAATCTGAATATAAGCACGCTTCTCTTATGGGCCAACCTTAGCTGTTCCTTGTGCAGAAACTTTATTTGGAAAACAACATTCAGAAGCACCTGTGCTGTTCCCAGAAGTCTCCCTCTCAAGTACAAGTCTGTATTTGAACTTTCACTGTTTGGTCCTTTACTTACTTGAGCAGTGCAGTTTGACTGGAGGAAGGCAGAGTTCTTTAGCAATATCAGTATTCTTGATTTTCAGTGCTTCATCAACCTGAAACACAGGTAGTGTGTGGTCACTGGTCACGTGAGGTACAACACAGGCTACAAAGGCATTGGTTAAGAGTGCTTTCATGCTCCAGAGCCAACAGAATCCACACAGAAGAACATCTCAACTGCCAGGGGCAGCAAAGGATGCTGGAATTAAGGAACTTCTCAGACTGAGCGGTGGTAGGAATGAGCTGTGACACCACATACTGGTGTCACAGAGTGAGTGCTACCAGCTGGGCTGCCCTAAACGTGCTTATCTACTACCGTCATACAGATATGCGTTACTTGTCTACAGAAAGAAAGATCTAAATGATCTAAAGATGCTCCATAATTAAACTTTCTTCCAAAATATGCAATCAGCATAGTTTGCTTGTTGCTTAAGACACGAAATACTTCCCTGCAGATTAATGGAGATTCTTGGAAAAGGCAGCTATCGCCCTAGAGGTCAGGCCACTAACAGGGCTGCTTTCTAAGCTACTGTACTGCAGTGCACAAAGTCAGTCCTGGGATTCCTAAGCCAGTGTTTCCTACATGATCCCAACAGACAACGCGGGCATGTTTAAAGCTTTGAAGGCATTCCATGGCATTACCTCTGATTCCAGTGGGCACCCTTACCGTTTTCCCTTTGACCCACTCCGTTGCCAGCGAACTTGACGCGATGGCTGACCCGCAACCAAAGGTTTTGAAGCGGGCGTCGATGATCCTCCCGTTCTCATCCACTTCCACCTGTGAGAGCATCGGTGGCACCTCAGGGGCTGGCTCAGCTCTGCCAGTCACCCCAGAGCCGCCTTGTCAGGGCCAGGAGGGGCCCCGGGGAGCAGGACAGGCCCTGCCCAGGCCCCAGGGGACATTTTAGGGTGCAGAGAGCGTGAGGAGGGAAGGCCGCACTGCATCCCTGAGGGGAAAGAAGGGCGGTTGGGCCTCACAGCAGCCGCTGGTGACCCCCCCTCCCCGTGCCTGCGGGTCCCCAAGGTCACCTGCAGCTTCATGACATCGCCGCAGGCCGGTGCGCCCACCAGGCCGGTGCCCACGTTCTTGGCATTGCGGTCGAGGGAGCCGACATTGCGCGGGTTCTCGTAGTGATCCACCACCTGCGAGGACACCGCGTCACCACCAGCCACCGCGGGTATCCCCAGCCACCCTCCTCGTCCTCGTCCCCCTCCCCACAGCCCCTCACCTTCTTGTGGTAGCCCAGCCTGGCCGCCGCCTCCCCGCGCCCAGGCCGTAGCAGCGCCGCCCCCGCCGCCCTCAGCGCCGCCATCTTGAGCCTCCCGCCGGGCGGGGGCGGCCTCGTGCCGCCTTTTTATACCCTCGGGCGGGGCCGGCCACGCCCCCGCGCTGCCTTAGGGCTGGCGCCGAGCGCTACCCGAGGGGCTGAGGGCTGCCTGCAAAATAAGCCTCGTACTGCTGTCGCTGAAAGCATCGCTCAACGCCGTTTCCAATCGCGACACGGTTTTTATCGCGACGCGCGGCGCACGTGCGGGCCGCGGCAGCCACACTCAATATGGCGGGCGAGCGGTGCCGCGCACGCCCCGGACCTCCTCAGAGGCCCCCTGAGGGCCTGGCTCCGGGCTGCCCGCGGCGCTGCCTGAGCCGCAGATGATAAGAGAAGGGGGCTAGCGCTAGCGGCGCCCACCGCAGCGCGGCCTCGGTGCGCAGCGCAGCGCGGGGTGCTGCGGGAGGCCGCTAGCCCCTCTCCTTGCCGCGCTCGCCCGGCGGCAGTACGCGGCGGCGGAACAGGCGCCGAGGGGGCAGCCCCGCCGGCCGGCGGAGCGCGGCTGGCTGCGAAGGGAGCTGCATAAGATGGCGGCGGCGGGAGCTGAGGCGGCTGCGGTGGCGGCGGAGGAGGAGAAGCGGCTGCCGGAGGGCGATCCCGAGTCGGGAGGTGATTCGGAGGATGAGGGCGATTCGGACTCGTCTGGTGATGGTGAAGATGAGGAGAAGGAAAACGAGGCTGAAATCCAGCGGCTGGAGGAGCAGGTGGGGCCCGGCTGGGCCGGCGGCAATGTGGGGAGGGGGCGGTAGGGCAGCGCCGCGGCCTCCGCCCGACCCGGGCTTTGGGCCCCGAGGAGCGGGTGTTGGAGGCCGGGCTGGTGCGGCCTGGCTCGGCCCGCGTTGCTACAAGAGACGCGTCGGTCGCGGCCCCCCCCGCCCCGGGAGCCCTGCCGGGGATCTGGGGAGGGCTCGTTCCGGGGGTCTGAGGCCTTGCGGGGGGCGCTTATTGTGCCTGTTTGCTGGAGCAGTTGTGGTGATGCGGGGAAAAAATCCGGGGGTGCTCGTGTAGGTTGGTGTTGGGAGCTGTCAGGACTGGAACGTGGAGTTTGCAGTGGGAGCTAAGTGTTTGGGGATGGGTGGGTTTTTTTGAGAGGGAAATTGGAGGAGAGGCCTAGTGGACGGTTTGTACTCATTGAAAAAAAAACAGCTGTCTGGGGTTTTCTTATTGAAATTAGAGCATGTTTAGCTTTGTTGAAAAAGACTTTCTTAATTTTGTGCTTTTGCATCTGTTTCTGCGGCTGGTAGCTGCTGTACTGCTGCTGCTGGCATTTGCTCTGCTGAGCAGTAACCTTTAGAGCTTAGAGCCATAAGCTAAGCTCTCAGCTTAATTTTAAAGGTCTGTTAAATTTGGAAGCGTTGTTTTATAAATGTCTGCTTGTGACCTGATAGTATCTTGCGAACAATAGCGAAGTTTGGTGGAACTCATGCAGGAAGGTAGGTGTTGTCTTGGCTATGTGAATGCACGATGACATGTGTGCGCCCCAAAAGAGAGTATGAAGTTCTGTTCTGCTAAAGTTTTCAGATTTCTTCGTGTCAATCACTAAACAGTGCTTCTAAAAAAATATATATTTTTTTTTAAAGCTTTCCATCAATGCTTTTGACTATAACTGTCACTTGGATTTGATAAAGTTGCTCCGCCAGGAGGGAGAGCTGGTCAAGCTCAGAAGAGCTCGTCAGAAGATGAGCGAACTCTTCCCTCTTACCGAAGGTACAGAACATCTCCTTGTGTTGCAGCTGATACAGCTTAATTATACTTGTGTAAAATGCTGTTGTTTCAGTAGTGAAATAATGTGTTTGTGCTAGCCTTCACCAACATTATTCCAGTCCAGAGAAACCTAGAAGAACAGATTTGGGACTTTTCAACTGAGTGCTGCTGGTGTTAATGGCCAGCGTTGAACTTGGTCTCTGGCAGATGCAGGATAGTGAGCCTGTTGCAGGAATTTGAGTTGTTGCCACTTGTAACTGTGCTGTCCTCTGCCAGTTGTGGTAGTGTGGTACTGGTGGGAGGGGGTGTTTTTTGTGTGCCTGTCTACTCTAGGCTCTGTTAGCTGCGTGAGTGGCTGCCAGGATGCAGCCTGCTGTAGCCCAGGGACAGACATATGTCTGCTTGTGCTGCCTTAGCTGTAGGGCATACAGCTGTGGGATGGCAGCACTGAAACAGCTCCTGTAAGAGTCAGTGAATGTGACTCAGAGCCCAGATGAATTCCTGCCAAAAGTTAAGTTTCATAGTCAAGAAGCAAAAAAATAGGATGTTGGTGGAAGTTGTAGGTAGCCCTTGAAGTGGGTGTTTCTGGTTTTATTCGTAACGCAGAGGCAGTGTAAATATTGCAGAGGCTGCTCCACCAGTGTGCTTTTAGGCTTGACGAAGGAAGGTTTCCTTCTGTGTGCTTGGAAACTTGCAGTCTAAAACTTGGAAACTTACCGTCTCTTGTAAATGTATGAGTGAAGTTGTATCTCTGGGTGCTGCTTCTTTGGTTACTGGTGCATACTGATCCTCTGCCTGAGTTACTGATAAATCACTGCTTGCAACTTCCACTCTCTTTAAATAAGAGTGTGCTTGTTTAGTACCAGTTTGAAAAGATCTCTGCCAAACTTTTATTTTAAATTCATTGTGAGTAGTTGTGGAGGCTAAAATTGCTCTCTTCTCTGCCTTGGCTAGCTCCCCATTTTTAAGTCTGTTACTAAAAACTCTCATAAAAAAATCAACAAGTGGGCTTAACGTATTCTTTCTGAATATTGATGATGTATTCTAAACGTCTTCCTTCCAGAAATTTGGCTGGACTGGTTGAAGGATGAGATAAAAATGGCTTCTGAAAGCTCTGAGCGGGAGAAAGTTTATGAGCTGTTTGAGAGAGCTGTGAAAGACTACATCTGTAAGTTGTTAATATATGCTGTAAAATGTATTGTGTTGCATTTGGATTATGGTTTGCTTTTTCTAGGAAAGTTCTTTCTCTTATAACACAGAACTTGGATAAAAAATATTAGTGTGAAGTGATCCTTAGACTTTCTGAGGCATTGGAGTTAAGTCCGTTCAAAGGCAATGGTTTTAAGTGCCACTGCAGTCTTTAAGACCTAAGCAAATGCTGTAAAAAGTTGTAAATGCATGTTTTGCACTTCTCTAATCTCTAAAAGCAGCAGGTATTGCACTTGCTTAGGGAATGCTTTCTGTTATTACCCATTATAGATTCTTCAGGTCGGTCTTTGAGGAAAGCGAATGCTTTTAAAAGGTTCATTTCCACTGCTGTCTTCCATGCTGGTTAGCACTGTCTTCACTGCCACTTTTACTGTCTGACAGCTCTTTCAGAACAGCTCATGATTACTGTCTGAGAGACAGCTTTCTTGAAATCCTGTGAAGCAGGTAACCCTAACCATGCTGTGGTACCAGGCTCTGATCATCCCGGTTAAAAGCATGGGAAGTATGTGGTGTCTTGGCTCTCCGTTTGTCAGGAGCTGCCTGCAGCTGTAGCTTAAAGCACTGAGTAACGGCATGCTCTGGGACATTGTGGTGGGGTGCTGAAAACTTGAAGGCTGAAGAAGCATAGAGGGCTTGGTAACATCGAGGCAAATCCCTTGCAGAAGCTATATACAAAATGTCACAGCATCCAGCATAGCTCACCTAACAGGGTGTTGGTGGTCGTTCAGGGAGAAGGAATGGAGAGGTGAAGAACTGAGAGGAAGAATCCTCTGGATCTGTGGCTGGGTTGCGCTTGGAGTTCAGAAGGACTACTTGTGGAGCCTGAGATGTGCAGTCTGACATCTCTTGGCTGGATAGTCTCTGCTGGGGATTCTTCAACCTAATTTGCTCAGACTGCTATTGACAGGAGAGGTGCCAGGCAGCTAACGCTGTTCTAGCACCTCCTTCTCGCCTTCATAGTTAGCTGCTTAAGCAGTTGCTGAGCAGGCAAGTATAGTAGTGTGGAAAGAGAAGAAGGACCTACTTTAGTCTGAGTTATGTAGGAGTGTGGCAGCTTTGCGGTCCTAGCTCTGTACATGTGCTCAAGAAAATGTTGTTGGGGGGTCTTGGTGCATCTCTGATGTAGCTCATGTGCCAGAGGTGGCCCACAGGAGTCAGTGGCAACCACAAGCATGGCTTCTTTCAGAAGAAAACTGTAGCTGCTGGTGCTGAACCAAGAGCATAGAATAAAATACTTGAACTTTTCTCTACTACATTGGATGGTGAAGAAAATTGGCATGTGGTGGTCTATTTACATGTGGCAAATGAGGTATTTGGGAAGCAGAGAGTTACCGTTATTTATTTTTGGGAGGGTTAGGTCATTTGTTTCTCCTAACTTTGTTTAGGTCCTGAAATTTGGTTGGAATATGCCCAGTATTCAATCGGTGGCATTGGTCAGGAAGGAGGAATTGAGAAAGTTCGCTCAATATTTGAGAGAGCGTTAACTGCGGTTGGACTGCATGTGACGAAAGGAACAGCTTTATGGGAAGCGTACCGTGAGTTTGAGAATGCCATACTGGAAACGGCACAGGTAAGGCCATGCTCCTGGGCTTTTGTAAGAAACAAGCTGTGGTGTAGTTTCTGAAGTCATCCTGTACTGCCCCCTCATCAGTCTCCTCTGAGAAAAGGCTGTAATGTCACACAGTTGTTTCTTTTCAGCTGCAGGAACTGACCCTTTGGTCTGGGAAAAATGTTCTGTATATCTAGTTGATATAGTAATGGATTTGTGTTTAAATAAGATCACAAAGTGTCACTCTGCTGCTTTAGCTTGAACTGATAAGAGTAACTTGAAATTGAGTAGCTTCATTATTAAACGATGCTCTTGCCAGTGAATATTTTTGCACGTAGTCAATCAAGTTTACTTTTCTAGACTGTTTTCTGCTTCTAGTTTCTACTTTTCTGCTTCTCAGCTTTTAACTCATTCATTATTTTACGCTTTTTATGACTTTTGGATGATCGTATATTATGTCTGGAACATAGAGTTTGAAATCTGCAAAAGTCACCTTTACAAGACTGCCAGTACTACATAAGATATGGAAGTTAAAAGATGTCCCTGCCCACAGTAGGGGAGATGGAACACGATGATCTTTAAAGATCCATTCCAACCCTCTTCTGTGAAATGCCCTAACAAAGGGGTAACAGGAGAATATCTTTCGTTCACAAACAGAAAGAAAGCTGGAAGTTCTAAATCATCTGTGCTCACACCAGGGAGTTGTTGAAAAACTATCTGGCAGCCCAGTGGGTTTGTGAAACTGCATGATCACATGCTGCTTACTTTTGCTTACTTTTTTTTTCAGGTTATCATTTCCCTATGCATGTGTCAGCTTTCAGTGAGAATACTTTTCACATTCATCCAGCTTCTGAGTCTAGCAGTTTCCAAGTTTTAGCTTTCACAGTGGTGACCTCTGAAATGCAAGATGGCTGTGTCTGTCTTTCAAGGATCATGTAGTCATTTGGAGCCCAGATCCCCCAACTCATAAACAATGCCCCATCATGTTCATCAGCTCAGGCTTGAGGGAACTGATTAAATTTCAATCCTTTTGTTTGTAGCCAGCTCCTGGCAGTGTTCCATCTCCTGAGCAGCAGCAGATGCTCTGCAGCCAGCTTGAGAAGATCCACACGCTGTTCAGGCGCCAGCTGGGGATCCCACTGTTAGGTAAGAGCCATTGCACTTGCAGAGATGGTGTGGATATGCTGTGTTACAGTGATCCAGGCATTAGTCATGATTATGCTTCTGGTAGAGCCAAACTGCAGCTGTAGTACTTGTGTGTTCTTTAATCGATGATGTTTGCCTGTCTTTAGGGCCTCATGAACGATGCACAGATCCCTTTTCAGAAATATTGTTACTCATTGAAACTTGATTTATCTGTTTCTTCAGTACATAATTTGAGGCTGTTTAAAGTGCAAGTGATGAGCACAAAACATGACCATTAGGAACTAGGAATTCAGCTGTGAAGATCACTCCATAAAACCTTGGTTGGTGGGGAGTAGTACGTGCTGACAGCTGGATTGTTAGAATCCTGCTGTGTCTAATTCATACTTCAGACTCCTTGTTGAGTCCCTCTTCTTGCTGCTTTTCTTACAGGAGAAAGTTAAGTACAGTTCTTTGACTTCTTCATTTGCACATTGAAAGAATTTAGGTTCTTCTTTTTCATTAAAGCCTGGGGACAATCTTGCCACTTTGGTTTTCTAAATTCAAATCAGTAGCTTTAATAACTTGCCCTGAATTTGTGTTTTGGTGCGCTGTAAGATGAAGTGTCTGAACCCTTTAAGCATGCAGTAGTGTGATAGTTAAGGTTGAAAGTGTAAATAAAAATACAAATACGTGTTAGAATCAAGTATAGGTTGAAATCTGGTTATTTAGTCCAATAAGTGCATTATTGATGTGGTTTTCATGTCTGTTTTAATAGATATGGAGGCGTCATATGCTGAATACGAGGAGTGGTCAGAAGATCCAATTCCAGAAACAATAATAAAGAATTACAAAAAAGCTCTACAGCAATTGGAGAAGTGTAAACCATATGAAGAGGCACTGGTAATGCTGTTACTTACACTTTCCTTTAAAACTAAGAGTTAATTGCTTTGGAGTGATTTCCCCTGCCCCAGTTTTACTGTTGGTTTTTTTTTAATCACAGAGATAAAGCAGCTGAGTATTGCTAGGTGATCTCTTCAGCTGTGAGCAGTGTGAGGCTAGAAGCCTCACAATGGTTATACTGGAAACTTGAATCTGTTGACTGTGTCAGGCTATTCCAGAGTGCTCATGCGCACCTCAGCTGTTTCTTCCAACATTGATGAGCATGCTGGGCTAAGAGGAGTAAAAATGAATGGCTTCAGAACCAGGGTGGTATTTGGAGATACATGAAAATTGAAAGCTCTTGATATTTAGAGGCTGGGCTCTTCTGTAAAGCTTTGCGTGAGGTCTACTCTGAATAACAGTTTAATTGTTTGGATTGTGCTTTGTTTAAAGAGTTTAATTTTTTGTGTCTTTTGTCTGTTTTATAGCTGGGTGCTGAAACACCAAAGCTAGCAGAATATCAAGCTTACATTGATTTTGAAATGAAAGCAGGTGATCCAGCTCGCATTCAGTTGATCTATGAGAGGGCTTTGGCTGAGAACTGCCTTGTGCCAGATCTTTGGGCACGCTACAATCAGTATTTGGTAAGTGGAAAAAGCTAACAATGTTTTCAGGGTTTTTTTCTGTGTCATGTGTGGTTTTCTTTTTTAAATCTTAGTGATAAACAACCAACCAGTAAGTTCTACCTCAGTCTTGTCCCTCAGTTTTTTAAATTCTTTGGAAACTGATTTTCACTTTGCTCTTTGTTTCTTCCTGTTTTCAGTGGTGTGTTTATTGATCAGAGTGAGCATTTGCTTACTTCTTTCTCTAGCTCTGTGTTTTCACTGCAGAATTAAAGTGGGTGTGGGCATCGAGGCTTGTGTTGACCAGGAGTAATCTGCTGTGCTTAAGCTGTGGCATGGTCTCTGGTGGCTAGTCATCCGGAGGCATTGCTTCCGAGGATGTCCCTCCTTTTCTTCTAGCCTTTTGTAGGCAAAGCAATTCAGTGCTGTCTGAATCACTGAGAAGCCTCCCTCTCCTTCAGGAGACACAGATAAATTAATGAAAGCGCTTGTTTGAGGGCTGCCGGTGCTGTCTTGAATGTTCTGTAGTGGAAAACAAAAAACCCTAATTTTCCAGCAAGCTGAAGCAAACACAGATGTTCAGCCTATATTTACATGTGGGGTATCATACTGAACTTGAGAGGCAGGGCTTTACATGTGGGCAGAAGGACCATCTATTAAGAGGCGTGTAACTTGCTGTAGGAGGCTTATCTAGGCTGAACTGCTCTGTTGTCTCTATCTTCCCAGCCTGAGACAGCAGGTTGCGGATGGAATGAGGTCTGTCCGAGTAGGCTGTGTGTGCACCCTCTTTCTTATATCCTTTCCTCCCCTCTTCTTAATGTACCAGGAACAGTTGGGCCTTTATTATATTTATTACATTTATCTTGTTGGCAGAAAATACCTTGGTTAGAAGCAGACAGTTAGATAGTGCAGGCTGAATATGGCATGGAGTCTTGCTTGTGTTGCTCCTGAGCATATCCTGTTTGATCTGAAGGTGTTCACTGGATTTTTAGGAGTATAGAATTTAAAATACATACCTTGTCATAAGTTTTCAAATAGAAAATGAAAGTACTGTTTTTAAGGTGTTGGACCTTTATAAGCTGGTATTTGTCTTGGATGGTCTCCCTGGCTAACAGGAACTTTGTTGTATGATTATTTCAGGACCGGCAGCTAAAAGTGAAAGAATTGGTCTTGTCTGCTCATGACCGCGCTGTTAGGAATTGTCCCTGGACGGTTGGGCTGTGGATTAGATATCTTTTGGCAATGGAGAGGCATAGAGTGGATCACAGCATTATTTCTGGTAAAGACAGACCGTCTTGGCAAAACTTCTTTACAGTACTGCTTTCTGCACTCTGAATAAGATGTGACAAATGGTGACTTGTAGGTTTTGCTTTCATCCTGCTGCAACAGTCTTAAAGCTGATGCAATGTATAGTAGTGTGCTTCTAGGGCAAAGCCGCTTTTGTTGCGCAGCTTCAGTTCTGAGCAAGCAGTGAACAACTTTGTATGAACATTACTGAATTAAACTGGCTTCTGAATTAACTTCCTAAACCAATTTACCATATGTAGGATTTCTTGGGTTTTTTTCTTGTCTTCCTGGAAATGTAAGGTGCTCAGATACTACTTTGTGCTATACACTGTAGCTTGCGAATTTTGTCTGTATCTGAAAAGTAAATATATTTATGTGGGGTGGTTTTTTTTCCCCCGTTTTCTTTCAGAAATGTTTGAGAAAGCTCTGAATGCAGGTTTTATTCAGGCCACGGACTATGTAGAAATCTGGCAGGCATATCTTGATTACCTGAGAAGAAGGGTGGATTTTACACAAGGTATATATGATATATATGTCAATAAATATTTAAGCTGTTTTCTATGTACCTCTCTGAAACAGAGGTGGTATTTTTTTAAAAAAATAATAATAGTTTCGTATGTTTCACAAAACCTACTTTCTGGCCATTTAGTGTCTATAAAATATATGAACTTAGTTGGTTTAAAGCAGCTCCTTGCTGACAGAATAGATTGTGCTGTTGCAAAACTGCCCTGCCTTTTATATTTTAGGTACTTGATGGGTTTCTCGTTATGCACGGTGTGAGTTTTACTGAAGTAATAAATTTTGGCTCCCCCCACCCCCCAGTAAAATTATTGTGGGTGTTAGGGAAGATGGATGGGAGATGAAAAATTATTTGAAGGACATTCTTTCTTCTTTTTTTTGAAGACTCCAGTAAAGAACTAGAAGAGCTGCGGTCTGCGTTTGCACGTGCTGTGGAGTATTTGAAACAAGAGGTAGAAGAGCGTAAGTTCAATCATCCAGTATATTGTTCTCGTTCAAAATAATTTTATAGATGAGTTCTCCACACAATGTTTAACTTGTCTTCAAGTGTCTCGAATGTTTTAAGAAAGCTACAGATAAACATTTCATCTGCAGTGTAGAACTTGTTTAATAAACACTTTATTTCCAAGAGCCATTCACAAACAGTACTTGTTTTTATTCCCAGGATTCAGTGAGAGTGGAGATCCATCCTGCACGATCATGCAGAACTGGGCAAGAGTTGAGGTGATGTTTCCATCTGCTGTATTTAAATTCCTAGACTAGAGGAAATTGATTGTTTTAACATCGCAACCACAGAATGCAATCGTTTTGTACTGTGCAGTTACCTAGACAAAATGCCAATGAGTAAATTTTTCTTCTTCCACTCCTGTTTCTGGACTGGTCAAGCACATAGTGTTGCTTCAGGCTTGAGGCACAACATCCTGGGAAAGAAGCAGCATTGTGTTTGAGAAGGTTGTCGGGACCGTTAGTATGTTTATACTGCTGTGACTGCAGTATGGTACAGAAATGTGAGTGTAACTTGGTTAGCAGGCTAGCCGCAGTTAGTGCTGCCTACGCTAACTAGTTTTAGCCTAGTGCAGGTGTCAGCATGCTGCACAGTCACTGTCTGCGAGTGGATGTTTTATTTTCCTTCCTTTGCCTTAGGCTGGTATGAATCAGAATAAGTCACGTTACTTTTGTGCTGTAATTTCTCTGGGCATAATGCATGGGATGAATTGCCAAAGTTTCAGGCATTGTAATCCTCCTGAACAATGTGAGCCTGAATCTGAATTACTTACTTTCACTTTCTGTCCACTTAGTGGAGGGAGAAAGTAGGTACATCTTATGCTAAAGCAGTTCTAATAAGTCAGTTGTCAGGCATACATGTGTACCCCTACAGTTAGATTGGGTGAATCTCACTTGGGTGTCTTAATCCTTTTCCCCTCTTCCCCTGCTACCTTTCCTAAGCACTTCTATCACAAAACCAGTTCTCAGTCTGTGCTCTGTTAGGTATGTTCCTGAGTAATGACAAAAGGAGAAATTTGGAAGCAACTAAACTTCTTTATAATGACCAAAATGAAACGTATGTGGGAGCCAAAACCAAAGATTGATGTAACGGAAGGGCAGGGAAGTATTATTCAGTAGTAGGATTGCATTAGGTGTTCACTTTGATCACTCTAAAGAGGGTCTGTGTGCATCATTGCTAGTGTTTTCTTGTTTTGGGGGGTAGAGGGGAGCCAGTGGGGTAACGGTGTTGAACAGATAATCCTAAATTATATTGAATACTTTGGATGCTGTGTTGCAGGCCCGCTTATGTAACAACATGCAGAAAGCCAGAGAACTCTGGGACAACATCATGACTAAAGGAAATGCCAAATATGCTAACATGTGGCTGGAATATTATAACCTAGAAAGGTAAGAGCCTAACTGGTTGGAAGAGTTGATTAACTTCTGTCTCTCACAGATGGAGAAACTAAAAACTTAGATGCTTAGTGTGGGTGTACATCATATGGGTCTATATTAGGCTTTTGAGGTTCTTACAGCAGCTCTGCAGTATATTTCAGAAGTATTAGACAATGTAATGTGACCAACAAAGCGTAGTGGGAGTTTGCTGAGGAAGAGGGGAAACATTTGCAAAGAATGCAGTTAACTGTCCTATCCTGTAATCTTGATGTGGAGGATTTGCTCCTTACTCCGTGGTTTCCCTACTGCAGAGCTCACGGTGACACTCAGCACTGCAGGAAGGCCTTGCATCGAGCTGTGCAGTGCACAAGTGACTATCCAGAGCATGTCTGTGAGGTGCTGCTCACGCTGGAGAGAATAGAAGGTAACTCGCTGCACGTCATCTTGTTTTACCCAGTCTGGTTAGTGTACAATGACACAGAGTGAATCTTGATCTAGTGTTTTGTGTTCTGATGAAGGGTTATTATCTCTTCACTGCTGTCGTATACACAAGCAGCTCTCTTTTTCTTTTTTTTTTTTTTTTTTTTTTTCTTCTTCTTTTCTGGCCTGACTTGAAGCCTACTGAAATTCCTGTTTTTTTCCATGCCTTTTTGGAGTGTCATATTATAAATGTGAGGTTTTAGCTCTGCTTGGGTTTTGTTTTCTTTATCTTTGAAGGCTACTCGTTATAGATAGAATTTTTGTATGTAATGGTTAATATTAAGAGCAAGTTCTGTGAACACATTGACTCTCTTATTCATCTAGAATTGTATTTTCAAATTATGGGAAAGCTAAATACAAGGTGCTTTTTTTTTTTTAACTCCTTTAGGAACATTGGAAGACTGGGATGCAGCTGTTCAAAAAACAGAAAACAGATTAGCTCGAGTTAATGAACAAAGAGCAAAGGTCAGAACTTTCTGAGAACTACCCAAGTCCTTTATAGGAAATGCCTATATTAAGCTTATGCTTGTCTGACTGTCACATTTCTAATGTTGGTTCCCATAGATAATCCTGAATTGTCTTAAAGCCTCAGAACTATTGATTTTTAGTTTAAAGCTGTGGTTAACCTCTTCTGATACTTTTCATCTTTCACCTTTGGACCTCTGGATGGATACAAAAGTAACATGCACTCCAGATAAGCTGTGAGAGCAAACAATTGAGATGTGCTTTAAATGATGATCCTGTTGGAGAAAACCCTCCAGGTTCAGTACTTCAGAAAAATGCTCTGCAGCCTGGAGTCACTAGAAGCAAAAATCTTGCTTTTTTGTAGGCTGCTGAGAAAGAAGCTGCTCTGGCAAAGCAGGAGGAGGAGAAAGCTGAACAACGAAAGCAGGCTCGGGCAGAAAAGAAAGCTTCCAAAAAGGCCAAAAAAACAAGGATTGGAGACAAGCGCAAAGCAGATGATGATGATGAAGCTGAATGGGGACAAGAAGAAGAAGGTAAAAGATAATAAATTCAAACTTCAGATGCGGCAACAGAGTTATTGGTTATCTCCTCTCTGTTAGAGGCAGGCAGGGAGGTGCTATCAGTGGTGTCTGCAGAGCTGCTGTCTTCAGGGTCTTTTTCTGCTAGGTCTTCACTGTGATAATGAAATGAAAGCAAGGCTAAATGGGTTTTGACCAACAGAAGTATATGTTTATAAGGACTTCTAGAGATTTTTTTTAGACTTTTCTTATTTCAGAGAAATACTATGATGTTTTTCAGTTGGTTTTAAAGTAATTTTCCTGACTCATCATGTGATGCTGAGGCTGTGTCTAAATTGGGTTATTCAGTATTGTAGCACTCTCTTAGAAGGTGGTAACAGAAGATTTTAATAGATTACTGCCCCTGGGAGTTTTGAGAGCTTCTAGATTATTTTTTTTTCTTACTTTAATCCCATTAGACAAAGAGAGAGCATAGATCAGTAGCTGTAACTGACAGAAAGAAGGAAAAATACTCCTTTTGCTTTCATCTAAGTCCTTGCCGTCTTGGTCAAATAATCTGTTGTTGCTCATTATTAAAAACCTGAGGGAGGTTTTTATTTTTTGTCTTTAAGAATTGTCATTGTATTTGTGGTTTCACATGCTGTTTCCAAACTCTGTAGTGGCGATGCAGGACAACTTAATTTCAATGGTGAATGAAAAGGTGTAACCTTTTTCTATTAAGGCTTTCAATTTCATTAATCAGCAGAGCTGCCCAGCAAGAGACACAAGGGAGATGGGGATGGCATACTTCTTGAGGAAGACATGGAGGTAGAAACTGGGCTGTTTGGAAGAAGTGGACCTGAAAAGCCAGATTACCCAGCAAACCAAAAGGAAAAGGCATCTACCAGTCGAAAAGACATCCCCAAAGTTCTACACGACAGTAGTAAAGATAATGTTACCGTCTTCGTCAGCAACCTTTCCTACAACATGGCAGATCCTGAAGTGAAACTGAAAGAGCTCTTTGAGAGCTGTGGGGAGGTAGCAGAAATCCGTCCAGTATTCAGCAACAAGGGGACTTTCCGGGGCTACTGCTACGTACAATTCAAGGAAGAAAAATCTGCGCTCCAAGCTCTTGGCTTGGATCGTAAAGTTGTGGAGGGAAGACCAATGTTTGTTTCTCCATGTGTTGACAAGAACAAAAATCCAGATTTTAAGGTAAACTTTTTATTCTTTCAAGTAGTAGGTTGAACAGTGGGACTGCATAGGAAAGCTGTCAAAGTTTGTTGCTTCCTGAGTGCTTGCATCTAATAAACTTGAGTTTGGAATGGTAATGTTATGTCTTAGCAGTAAAACTGTTTTCTGGGAGTTCTTGCGTACTTTGCCATAAAGCAGGATTAACATTAGCTTCCTCCAAGATTTGCAGAAATCTGCTAATCAGGGCAGCTTGTTACTGGTGTGATGTACCCAGATCCTTACTTGAGCACCTCCATCTGTGAAGTACTTATTTTGGTTGAGCCTAGACAGCTGTGGGCATTTATTGCGCAACCCACTCGTTCTTGTTAATGGTCTGTACTAGAGATGGGTTGTATAATCGGTGGTTTTCTGCATTATGGAGTTACTGCACACAAAAACTTAATGTTCAGATAGTGATAACTGAGCAAGAAGACATTATCAATGGCTGTCCTCACTGTGAAGGAAATGTAGATATTTAGAAGCATTTACTTGTGAGTCCTTAGTGTATGCCTATGTTTATAGGCAAATATCTTTCAAGATACTGCTTGTGGCTTTAAGGTAGTTTTGGAGCCCACAAATAATGAAGTACTCTAACCTTTTGAGGGTATAATAGATTAAAATCTTTGGATTCTCCGACTGGTTTGTTAACTAACAGCCTTTTCATTTCTTCAGGTGTTCAGGTATAGCACTACACTGGAGAAACATAAACTGTTTATATCTGGTTTGCCATTTTCCTGCACTAAGGAAGAGCTGGAAGATGTGTGTAAAGCACATGGGAATGTGAAAGACATTCGGCTGGTCACTAACAGAGCTGGGAAACCCAAGGTAGGCATCCTTAATGCACTCTTAATTTCAAGCAGTCCTTCAAAAAGAAGCTCTTTGTGAAGCTTGGATATAAAAAGTAGGGGTTTTTATTTTTAAAAGCTGCCAACCTAGCTGTCTTTTAAAACTTGTAGAAATGCTTGGATTTGTAGACCCCAGTGTGCCTTTGTGCCAACAAATAAATGGGAGGGGAAGAGGAATTTTTCTAAAATACTTCTTAAATTGCAGAAGAAGAATGTGTGATATAAATAGTATAGAGGGGAAGATGTTTACAGCGCTTTCAGTATGGTAAAAATAGGCATTATTAAGTCTGCAAAGAATTTATTTTGAAAGTTACTGACTAGATAGATTCTCCTCCTCCCTTTCTTCAGTTATACCAAGTGAAACCTGTTTCTTGAGGCTATTGTTCCTAACATCTGCTGCAGTAATAGATCTGCCAGTGAGAAATGAGCCACCTCTTTCTGACAGGGCTCATTATTTCCCTCCTGGAATAAATGACTCCTTGTTAAATAAGAGACTCTAAACCAGCTGCTGCTCTGCCAAAATTCTACCTGACACCTTGGCTATGTCTGCATGTCGGGCACTTCTAACAGGTGCCATCCTGGTGATGCTGTGCATGTATTTTTAAAATATATTTTATAGCTCTTAGCAATTCTCAAGTACAGTTCCGGTTGCACGTATACATTATAACAAGTGCTCTCATGCGTACCCCAAGTCTTGCAGTCCATGTTCCGAGCTTAGTTGGAGCTGTGGTTCTGCCTAAACCACAAATAAATCTACCTTGAACATTATATAAAATTTGATGTATTTCCTGTGAAACTGGATCATAAAAAAAAATACAGCTTAAGAGTTTGAATGTCATTTAAAAGAGCAATAATAACAGAGCTGAGAGGTGATGCCTCACAGCTAGTGTGCCTGCTGTAAGAGCCTGCCCAGCAGATGCTGGGGGGTGCCCTTTTGTCCATTTGCTGGAAGTAAGACTCAAGTACTGAAGGTGTACCAGCAGCCGTTAGCAGCTGGTTATCGGTGCAGTTAGCAGCTGTTACTTCGTGAAGTCAACACAGATCCTTTTCCTGCAAAGAGTCGCTGTTCTCCAGGCAGCGATGACTTTCTCTTTAGAGATGGTGCCTGTCAGTCCTGTTGGAGCTGCTTAAGATGGGGTTTGCTGCTCTTGAAACTGAGGGGGCTGCAATGGCCCTGTGTTAGTGTACTTGATTCCTTAGGTACAAGTTGTAGCCTAGTGAAGAATCGCAGGAGAGTTTGTGTGGATGTTTCTGTTCTAGCTGTATAGATTCATTTGTCTTTTTTCCCCTATGAATCCAAATCTGTCCAGTACCAGATTCAAGAAGTGAAGACTTGCCACTGCTGTAGTACTTTGTTATATTTACTGGGATCTTGGTTTTCTCTTTTCTCCCTCTTTTTTTAAATACCTCTTCCACAAATTAGGGTGTTGTGGATGACAGTCAAGAAATGCAGGTTGTAGATAAACTTTTTTAGCTAAAGAATATTGGGACTCTTAGCCATGTTAAGGTCTACTTTCTGTACAATTTTCCTACCAGTTAGCCAAATAACTCACAAAGGCTGTCACACAGAGAAAGAAGCACTCAAACTAATGTAGGTTACCTCTTTTCCTTATTTAGGGCCTGGCCTATGTGGAATATGAAAATGAAGCTCAGGCCTCACAGGCAGTGCTGAAAATGGATGGCCTGATGGTTAAGGAACATGTCATCAAGGTGATGATCAGTAACCCACCTCTCCGAAAGCTGCCAGACAAGTCTGAGGCAGGCAGAGCATCGCAGTTTGCAGTACCACGACAGATTTATGGAGCGTAAGTATTAGCGAGAGGGAGGCTGCTTGGTGATGCTTGAAAAGGAAACAGAGTTTCTTTATATGCTAAAGTGTAGGAATCTCAGCTAGAATGTGAGACAACAATTTTAAAAGTGCTGAACGTTAAAAAATGGGGTTGGTGGATTGATGAGGAAAAGCAGGTTTTTCTTCTTTATCAATAGAAACAGTTCTGTAGTGACTAAGTATCAGGCATCAGACATGCTGTTGGATCTGATATTAGCATGTGAGCGCTGATAACTTCCACGTCCTGTCCTTCTGGAGAACCAGCCATTGTTCACAGTGAGCGTTAACATTGCTCTTTCATCTTCCGGAGTGCTTCTGCTGCTTAGCACTGCATTGGTGCTGTGTTGTATGTGCCACGGAGCTTCAGTTTCTGGGGACTGTTGGGCAATTGTTTTCTGCCAGAACTTAGGTGTACTGTTTCAAAGGGCACCCATTGAAAGCGTTGCACTACTTATTACTGAAACAAATGACAGGAATAATATTTAAATGAGCATTCCTCATAGTGAACAAAGTCCTTCTTGTTTCCCCAAGCTAAAGCAGTATGCCCAAAGAGGCCTGGCGTATTTTTAAATGTCCCTTTTTGTCTCCAGGCGAGGGAAGGGAAGGACACAGCTTTCGATGATGCCTCGTGCGTTACAGCGCCAGAGTAACCCTGTGGCTAAGGCTGAGAATGGGATGGTCCAGAACTCACCAGCAACTTCATCCGAATCCCCCGAGGAGCCTAAACAGATGTCCAATGCTGATTTTGCCAAGATGCTACTGAAAAAGTGAGCAAAAAGTCTGCAATCAGCAGGTCTGGTAAAATGTGAAATGCCTTTTATGGAAGCCATGTTGTGTCCTTATGCTAGCAAGGAGAGAACGCCAGTCACAATCATGTGTAAATACTGTTCTGGACTACTGCATTCATTGAGATCAGTGTAGGATGGTACAAATCCAGGATTTTTTCCTCTTGTTTCTAGGAGCAAAGCATTATACTATGTTCTGGTAAAATGGCGTTACGCGATTCCTCATATTGAGGGTAATGAGCGGGGAAATATTTCCTGTACAGGTTGGGTGCCACATCAAGTTTTATGAATACTTTACAAATTTCTCTTTCATTAACGAATGAGATGTGATGTGAAAACCTAGTGATAACCTTGTCAAGCTCCACTGGTCAGTTCCGATTGTGATTGCAGTCATTCTCTCTGACAGCGAACCCATTTTCCACCCAAACACACACACGCGCAGGGACATTCATCTCCTTCCATTAAGAGTTAAATGGCAGATGCTAGTAACTTCACCACAATGGCCTATTTTAGTATTGGGAGAGTTTGTATACATATGTGTGTATATGTATATACACAAATATACATGTATATGTATTCGGCTAATGTTCTGTTCCCAGTTGACCTGTTTTTTATATTGTGTATTTGTAAAAGACATTCAAATTATTATTTTTAAGTGTCATGAGATGATATTTAGATCTGGTAATTTTTGTTTCCCATAAAATCTGTACGTGCTGTTGCTAAGGACCATTTTTTTTGGTTGTTTTAGCTAGCTAGCTCATGTCTTTTGCAGGTGCTTTCTGTATGGTTTTGTACAAATGTGAAGTGCAAGCTGACGTTTCTTGGTTTATTAAACTCAAGTTCTCAAAGGTTTTTTATAAATACTGTTGCTTTTGTTGAAATGTGGGTGTTTGGAATTGCACTTATCCTATGGCAGCTGGGTAATACTGATGTACCTCACCTCTCAGGTGCACTGAGATACACAGTGTCACTTACCTTTAAGTAGCTCATTCCATCTAGTATGAATATCCTGAAAGCCCTTCAGTAATCGTCTCAGACTTCAAAGTAATCTGGTACCGATCTTGGATAGAAATATTACTGCTTTTCAACTAAAACTGCTGCTAACTTGGAAAGCCAACACCCACAGGGGTTGAGTGTGAGGGGAGACCCTGGTACCAAGCTCGCTTGTACGACACAGGCACTGCTGTGAATAAAACTGTTTTCAGTGCTTACCTTCTGTGCTGGTTTGACTTGGCTTTACTTTGAAACGAGGAGTCTGCTTCATAGCTGTGAACAGTGTTAACAGTGGCAGTTGTAGTGATACAGCAAGGGACTGTTACCTCAAAACCAGCTTAGAAACATTCTAATAACACTTCAATATGCTTTGATTTGTGGGGCAGGAATGCTAAGGCTGGCCTTGCCCTCATCACAGGCAGGCACGTACACAACACTAGTGATGAATTAAGTTTCCTTTGGCTGCTGGGGTTGGACTTGCTGCTTCAGAGCCCTCTGTAACACCCCATGCTGCAGTTACACACAGCTGAGGGAGCCAGGATGTGTGCTGTGTAATTTGCTACTCCACAAACTGAGCTGTGACCACTTCTTAGTTCATTGCAGCAGAAAAGTGTTTTGAGAACAGCCTATTGCAAACAAAGACTTTAATAGTAAAATAGTTTATTAAACTATTACTAAAATAACATTTTTTCCCTCCAGAGCTCTAAAGTGCAGATTTTATTTATACTCACCTTGCGCTACAAAAATAAGCACACCGTAAGGATAGAACAACGTTCCTCATTTATTGTTTGCTTTCCCTGTCAGCAATAATTGGTACATAAGCAGAGCATAATGCTGTGGTATATAGATACCTCCCAGTCTTGTCCTACTGTCTGCCTGCATAAAATGTGTCCTAACTGCCTCGCAGGTAAGGGGAGATAGAAGAGAAGAAACTTAATGCTGGTTTGGGACAGCCTTAACAGCTTATTCTGTTTTACAGAGGGTTTAACAGCACTCTAAACTGGATTGAATCAAAGTTACCTGGACTTACAGGAGTTGGGATCAATTAATGCTGTTACACAGCTGGCAGGCAGGGGTAGAAGGAACTGTTCTTCTGTGTTAGGCTGCAGCTGGTTTTACCTTAAAAGCAAAGATAAAGTATGCTGCTTTGAATTGCACAGCAGCTTCCAGGTACTGTGCTAACTGCCACTGCAGCACAAGGAGGCCTCGTGTGATTCTTGACGCATTTACCACAGTAGTAATGCAACCTGGTAACTAATTGTGAAAAGCTGTCTTGTGTAGATTGAAGAAATCAAGTTTTTGGCAGACTTGCTAGACAGATTCTTACCAAATTGGCACAAGTGATAAAGTTTGTCTCGCTGTTATACATAAAACCTTCTCTGCCCACAGCTTAGCAGAAGCAAGCCCTTTTCCAACACTTGAGCTGAAATGTGTAAGGACAGTTGTAGTTCCCCAGGGATCCTGCGTGCTGGGGTGGGATCTGAGGTAAGGCCTCAGGAGCACTAGGTAGACCTTCCAGCCGAAGCATAGCAAAAGCACCTCACTGTTCAGTGACGTAAGAGAGTATTTCTTCTCCTCTTCCAGTCACACGATCTATAATCTTAAACTAAGTACTTCCCTCTTGTTGTACAAAACTCACCCTAGGAAAGGCAACTGAGAGTGAACTTGCAAAGTGCTACTGAAAACAGAAATGGGAGCGGAGAGATGCCTTTGCTGAACTGGAGTTTAGCCTCCTTCCTGATCAGTATTGTCAAACTTGTATGACTGACAGGAAAGAGTCTGATTAACATAACTGGGGGAGTGCTGTTACTGCAAGGGGTGTGTTTTGGGGTTGGTTTTTGGTGGGGTTTTTTTAATCAACAGGGAAGAGGTAATACAAAAGCCACAACTTGGTTAAGACTTTGTCTTGCCTAGCAGCTCCTTGACAAGTTGCAGTTGACAAGACTGCAGTTGACTGACTAGGTGAAGGGTTGTGATTGAAGCAGCTTTTCAAAGCTAACCTTAAGGAGAAATTAAATTCTATTTCAGCTTGTTGAGCCCCTCTTGACATGTCTCCCCCTCTCCTTCCAGTAGCACAAGCAAGTTATTGTGCACAGTCAATATCAACAGTTCACATTTCAGCTTGGCATAATGTATATAAATAAATTATATTAATTTAATCAAATGTAAGACACTTTAAATAAATGAAATGCTAAAGAGTGACACCTCCTGTCAAGTTATTTCCCAGCAGGAATACTGAGTGGCTTGGCATTCTGTTCTCCCACGCGTTCCTTGGTTCCTGAACGTGCACAACCCTCAAGTCTTGACGGGGATAGTTTGTTTGCATCCGGCAGTGCTTCCATCTGCTTCAGGTAAGCCCACAGAGTATTCTGTGGTGGCGATGAGCAACATGTCCAGAGTTGTCTCAGTACACTTAGCGATAAAGCGTATGAAAGGCCTCACGTCGCCCTCGTTGGCCACTTCTAAGACGTGATAATACTCAGCCCGTTGCTCCTTGCGGATCGTGATGGGTGGGTAGCCTGCCTGCATGAGTATGAGGTTCATTAACAGGCGTGAAGTCCTTCCATTGCCATCTACAAATGGATGGATGTAAACCAACTTGTAGTGGGCTAACGCAGCAAATTCCACAGGGTGCAAGCTCATGGCATCTTCCGAGTTAATCCACTGTACAAACTCCTGCATCTGTTTCTCCACATCTTGGGGATGTGGAGGTATGTGATGTCCTACAAACACCTGGGTAGTCCTGAACCGCCCTGCCTCCACCGGGTCGGCGTAGCCCAGCACTCTCCGGTGTATTTCCAAGATGTCACTGATGGTTACGGAGCCTATCCGTGATACCAGTGTGGTATTGACATATTTCAAAGCTGCGTGCATGCCAATCACCTCGTTCTGCTCCACTAAGCTTTTTCCAGGAACAGCGTATCTGGTCTCGATGATGTGTCTTATTTCTGACAGCGTCAGAGTGTTCCCTTCAATAGCAACCGTGTGGTAGATGTGGTGATAATAGGACTCCTCCATCACTCTGCGCAAGGCAGAATTGCCTTTGGGGATCGCCATCACTTTTTTAACCTTGCTGTCAATAATGCTAAAATACCTCTGATCTATCTCCTCAACTAAAGGTAGCGTCCGGTCCCGATTGATCAAAGCCTTCTCGTTGCAAGGGGAAATGGTTAGTGCTTTGGAATACAAATAGTCTGCCTGAAGAATGTCTTTTTCCTCTTCAGAAAAGATACCAAATTCATTCAGGGCATCCACATAATCAGGGTCCATTTTGAGGGCATACACAAAGAGTTTGTGGGCTTTCTCCCGCTTTCCTTGGCGCTTCATCTCGAGGGCTTGATTCAGAGCTGCTTTGGCTTCTAACTTCACTTCTGAAATGCAACAATAAGAGTTAGATAACAGGGTAGTGAGTTTTACTGAAAACCGCTGGGGACTGTCACTGTTCACCGATACAAAAATTAAATAAAGCCAGTCTCTAAGAACCGTAACTGAGAACTTGTGCTCCAGGCTTTGCCAGGCTACAGGCGCAGAGGTCATGTTTACAGGCTGAGTACGCGGCAGCAGAGCTGTTCCAGAAAGCGTGGTGAGGCAGCGTGTGTGAGCAGCACGGCTCAAGCTGGCCACAGGCACGTAGCCATCGCAGCAGAACTTGCTTGGGCCACCAGGCCGCTTTGTGTGGGGGGACACAGAGTCTTATACACATTCTCTCGGCAATAATGCCAGTTCTCTTGCTCGAAGCACGGCCCACAGCTGCTAACGGCACTTCTGGGTTTTTTACTGGATGTCAAACATCTTCCCAGCAATAACAACTTCAATGCAAACAAAGATACAGTGCTGGAATTGTAATGATTCCTCTGAATGTTTTCCAAATTAATGTCCTGGCCGATAAAGGCAAGAACCGCAGCCTGTCATTGCTAGAAAGGCTGTTCTATGACAGCTGAGATTTCAGGATTAATACCATTTATCCCAGCTTACTGTATGTTAAAACACCACTCCATATTCCAGTTCCCTTAACAAAACTTACTAATGCCAAAAGCATGAGGAAAACACTTCTGAGGGACAAAGCAACGCTGAGAAAATGCCAGCACATCAGCACATCGCCCTTCTGCAGGGCAATGGAATGCAGTCGGGCTGCTGCCGGTGATGGCACATCTGACCTCTGGGTCATTTACAGCTGATGTTAATTTGCAGTTGGGCAGTGAGAGTTCATTACCATTGTGGGGTACAGGAGATCACCAGGCAGGGGGTGTGGGTTGTTATCATACAGCAGCTGGGCTGTTCCCCTGTGCCCACCCAGGGAGACTTACCTGGGGAGGCTTTGCCTTTCAGCACCAGCAGCTCCAGCCCACTGGAGGTCACGCTCAGTTCAGTTGTTTGTCCTGTGTATCTGGTGACCCCCAAGGAGCCTGTGCCCAATTTACTTTTCAGGAAGGAGAGTCCTTTGAGCACTGCATGGCACTGGTCTTCCACAGCAGCCAGTGGGAGCAGCAGCAGCAGGAGGGAGCCCAGAAGGAGCCCGAGCACGGCTGCCCACCTGATGCGGACCCACAGCGTTATCCATTTCAACTCGGGATCTGTCGCCATAGACACAAGATTCATCCTGCCTCCAGTGCAGACAGGAGGAACATCTCCTTTCCCACTGCTCCTACCTGGAAACAAAAACAGCAACAGCTTTAGCCAAGTCCTCCATGTCATGGGGCAGGTGAGGTGCTGGAGATGTGGCACCTGAATGGACTTCAGCATCCCTGCTCTGGGTTTCTGTCACAGCTGTTAGGGGTTATCCCAAGCACCCACCTTTCCCTGCCACCCCTAAGCACACGAGGGCAGGGTGCACGCGGCATTCAGCATAATGCAAGTCCTCATGGCATCTGCTATACACTAATGCAGCAGCAGGAGGGGACACTGGTGCCCGTGAGCAGCGTGGGCACTGGGCTCCACAGGGATGAAGGAGCTCTGTCCTGTACGCATATGGCACAGCTCCTGCATGTCCTCCCGGTGTGGAAACCACTCCCCAGACCCTCAGGTCCTGGAGCGTGTCCAGAGGAGGGCAACAACGCTGGGGAAGGGGCTGGAGCACAAGGCTGATGGGGGGCAGCTGAGGGCACTGGGGGGGGCTCAGCCTGGAGAAGAGGCTCGGGGCGGGGGGTGCTGATCACTCTGAACTCCTGAAAGGAGGCTGTAGGGAGGTGGGGGTCGGGCTCTTCTCCCAGCTGACAGGAGGAAACAGCCTCAAGCTGCACCAGGAGAGGTTTCCGTTGGATATTCGGAAAAATTTCTCCACCCAAAGGCTGGTCAAGCACTGGCACGGGCTGCCCAGGGGAGTGGCGAAGTCACCGTCCTGGGAGTGTTTGAAAACCACACGGATGCGGCGCGCAGGGACGTGGTTGAGCGGTGGCCTTGGCAGTGCAGGGTTCGCGCCCAGGCTCCACCATCCTGGAGATCTTTCCCAGCCTGAACGATTTTGGGGATCCACGTTCCCCCGCCCCCGGCTCCCCTCCAGCCGCTGCTCCTCCTCCGTCCCCCCAGCTCCCCCTCCCGCAGGCTGGACCCCTGGCCCCCCCAACCCGCCGGGGTCCCCCCGGCCGCACCAGCACCCGCCGCGGCCCGGGCTTCCCCCATGTCCCCCCGTCCCAGGGTCCCCCATCACCTTTGCCGCCTCCCGCAGCCGCCAGCGGCCGGCTACAGTTGCCCCGCCCATCCGGACCCCGCCCTCCGCGCCCTGCCATTGGCTGAACCGCCGCTCTTCTTCTTTTCCATTGGCGCTTACAGCGGACGCTCCGCTCGTGGGCCTCCCTACTTCTGCCCTCGGCTTCCTGTGGCGTCTTCCGAGTAGCGCCACGCCCCCGACGCGGGAGACGCTCGTGGAGGGGGAGAAGTGGTGAGCGCTCACGCCAATCATACGGCCGACAGCCAATAAGAGGGCAAAACGGAGACGGGGCGGGCTCCCAGCTTTTAAATAGCAAGCACTGGGCGTGGGGGGGCTGCCTCCTTGTTGCTAAGCGACGGCTGCGGCCTGGGCGGGAGCGGGCCCCGGCGCTCCCCTCAGCCCCGGGGCAGGTGTCCGGGGGCGCCCAGGCCTGCTTGAGGCTGCAGGGCCGGCCGATGGCAGCTGCCTGGCTGGTGCGGCCCCCTCAGTGCCTGGCCAGGAGCTTCCACCAGCGGGGCTCTGTTGGGGCCAGGTGGTGTGGGGAGTGCAGGAAGTCATTCTCAGTGCTCACAGCTTGTGTATTTGCACGGTAAAAACCATATAATCTGTTTGATAGAAGTGTTCTTGTTGCATATCTCTGGCCTTTCTGAAAAAATGACCTTTATTTTTTGCCTTCAGACAGCAGAGTGTGTCAGTAAGCTCTGTACCTTGGTGCTGTGCAGCAGAGCTGTGCCTCTCTGCTGGAGACCAGGAATGGGGAAGCATTTGCCAGAAGCTGAAAGAAAAGAGAGTGTTTTAGGGAACTGCAGGTAACTTTCAGATTTTAGTATTAGCAAGATGATAAGATGGTTTTCTATCACATGCTTATACAGCAAATCATCACTGGCAGGGAAAAATAAAAAATAACCTGGCTTGTCAGACGTAAATTGTGGCAGTTTAAACTGTTTTTCTTCTTTATAGCTGACAATAGTGAAAAAGCAGTTACAGTAAATCCAGCTGTTGTGTTGTGAGGGTTTGGAGCTCTCCCGCACAACTCTCCCAGAGGAATGCTAAGGAAGATGGGCCTGGATTGCTTGTCAGCAGACAGCGCGCACCGTGCTTCCCTGCAGCACAGCCTCCAACAGCCTTCTTCAGCTGCGGTGGCTTTTCTTGCTGTGGGGTGTTACAGAGGGAGGCTTTACCAGCATCTGTCCTTTCTGCTTTTGCTTGCTGTTAAAGCGCTGCCTGAAGTGGAGGAGTAAAGAATGCATTTAAAACTTGCTCGTGAATCCAGGTTGGGTTTGTTGGCTATAACTTAAGAAGGAAAAGGAGCGGGTTTAAATTACTGTGGTAGAATTAATATTTGTAAACATGAAGTTGAAGAAAGCAAGTACTGCGTTTGGGAAGAGAAATTCAGGCCCAAAATATGCCCTAACGCCTGCCCATGTGTCTGCCTCTGCACAGGCTGTCCGTTGTGACACCTCAGAGAGGAGCCAGCTCTGAGATTCCTCCTGATGTTCTGAGCACAAATGCAATATTCTGTCCTCCTCAGATGCTGTCCCTCGCATCCTTGAATTTCCCTCGCTCCTGTTGGGAATGCACCAAGGGTCCCTTTCCCCAATGGGGATTTGAAACTAAACCTTTCAGAGGAACTGCTGGTTGAGTGGTCTCTCTGCATGGTGGACTTCCAACAATGAGCGCAAAGTGCCTTTGTGCCCGAGTGATGAAGGAACACACTGCCAGTACTTAAGTAAGAGCATAGCATGGGGCACGCTGTTGCATAGTATGGATGCTGTCTGTGCACAGTGTCCTGATCCAGTTTTTAGCTTTATGCTGTTCCTACATCGTTGTGCTTCCTCTGCAAATCATGTTGTCTTGCATGGAGGTTTCCATGTTTCCAGAGACAGTCTTCCTTTTCTTGCTTGTTTTCAATGGGAAAGGCAGTAACCACTCTTTCAGTGCTGGGATTCTCTCGGGTGTTCATTGATTTTACCAGGACTGACAAAAGCAGCTTGATGAACTCTGTTCGACCAGTGTCCCTAAAAAGAGACTGACAGAACCTCAGCTCTGAGACCATTCAGCAGCACATGGAGCCCAAGGCAATCCCTGCAGCACAGAAATACTGTGTCCTCCAGCCATTTGGAGCCTGCCAGAGCCTGTTAATTATGAAAGATAAGTTTGGGGGATAATTAGCACTTGAAGGATGAGCAAATCTATCTGCCCTCCAAGAGGAAGCTTTGACAGAAATGTGTATTTTCCTCGGTGCCAGTGATATGGCACCCAAACCTAATTACGGAATAATTAGAGAATGATGATGTATTTTCCTTTTAAAAACGGTAAGAAGCATATTTAGAATCTGTTCACCAATTAAATGTGATCCAGCAGAGGAGAACACTGATAGCCAGGAATGTCTGGCATCTCATCCCAGCTTTGACGCCTCTCAGTAGCCTTGGAGCAGTACTTCTTTGTGACTGCTGTGCTAGAAGCCAACAGAGCCACACTGTCCCTTGGAGATGCTGGCAGTACTGCTGACGCTTGGCATTTCCACAGCTTTTCCTCAGCGTGGATCCAGGCCAGCTCAAGGGTTGCCATTGCTGGTCTATCATACATCATAATTATTCATGATTTTGTCAGGGGTAGTGAAGGAAGTTCCCAGTGCAGATGGTAGGAAAGAGCTGGGCTGTGAAATGCTGGAGCCCTAGCCCTGAGTTGGCCTGCTGGGGCTCCCTGGCAGCTCTTGGCATGGCTGGACACAGATGTGTCTGGAGCCATGGTTGCGCCAAAGGGCTCTGTATAGACCCTTAATTTCCAGAAGGAATTTACATTTGAAAGAGCGCTGTCGCTTATGGCGTTGCAGGGGGAGGCTGGAGGCATTACAATTGTGTCATGGGGGAAGACTTGTAAGAGGCTGGTTCTTATTAGTTAGTATTTGAGGCTGAATCCGGTGAATGTGGAAGCAGACAGGTCCCCACAGCCGGTAGATGGCACTGACTCATTTCGCCGCTCTGTAGAAACCTCCCAGTGTGCTGCAGTCTTTCTCCTGGACCTTTATACCTTCTGCCTTTAGAGGCAGTGATCAGACATACTTGAAGGTTGAGTAAGGCTTTGGCTTCCTTTTGGAACTGTTTGTACTGGGATAAAAATCGCCTTTCTGTGTGCTGAGGAGGTTTTTGGGATCTATTGCTGATGAGGTGTAACGGTGGCTGGTGGCACAGACCTTGCGTTTCTCTGAAGCTTGCACAGTGCTGTGTCTGATGGTGGCTGTTAGGCTGATCCTTGTGGTAATCTTACTTGATATAAATTTAGAAGATGTGATAAGGCAAAAGTGTTGGTGGTTTCTTTCTGGCTTTCCTGGGCTGCATGTTAAGGGTAAAAAACCCCACCAAATCTTTGCAGAAGGGAGAGCTTGTCTGCCCTTGCTCCAGTCCAGCTGTGCTGCAGAGCATTTGGAGGTGCAGTGCTTCAGGCACAGCATCCCCACAACCCTTGCCATGCTTTTTTTTGTGTCGTCCCACCCCTGTCCCTGCCTGAGTTTCATCTCTTTTATTTCCTGCGTTCTTGAGCGGTATCACTGGGGCTTGCTGGCAACTGGCTGCCCTTGAGTTGTTGAGTTAAACGGAGGCAATGAGGAGGTGGTGATCTGCTTGAGGAACATCTCTTGGGAAAGGCTCCTTGTCTGTATGAGGGTCTTGTTGTCAGGAGAAGCTATTGGGTGCAGAGACAGGATTGAATGTTGAAGTGTGGGATTTTAATCAATGAACAGATGGGCAAGTAAGAGATCGAATGCCTGGTGGTAAAGCTGTCACCCAGGTCAAAGCAAGGTTGTTGTGAAAAACGGTTTTGACATTTTTGGCTGTACTGTTTGCAAGGCAAATGGAAACCACGTCACGGATCCAAGTGCAAGACCAAAGGGATTTTTAATTAAAGAGAAAATAGAAGGGTAAGCAAAAAGCAAAGGCTAGATTGCACTGTGGTGATTAGTTCTAGCTGCAAACCAAAGACACTGAGTGAGGGGGTTCAAGGCTAAGTGAGCGATTTAAAGCTCTTAGTGCAAACATTGAGAAGCACAAACAGAAGACTGAATAGATAGCTGAAAACAAAGCTCTGAGAGGGTGCAGGAACAGAGGGCTTTGTTGGCTCTCAACAAATAATGAGGAATATGCTTCTCAGACAGATTGGTTTGCGGCACTGGGAATAAATGGACAAAAGGAGAACTCACAAAGCAGTGCTGCAGCTGAGTGCGACGTTAATTCAGCTAAGCCAGGACTGAGCTGTTCTAACATCAGACCAGTAAGCTTGTTTCAACCAGCAGGTCCCAAGCAAAGCCACTCTGCAATGTCTGGGTATAATGAGGAATGCAATTTAGAGGGAAGAAGGGAATAAGGAGTCCCATCTGTGTGGAAGAAAAGCTCTTTCATTATTGTACTTGTGATCAGCACAGTTTCCCAATCAGGCGTGCATTGCTACTGGTTTGAAGGTCTGGAAGGCAGTGGGGCACAGAAATAGCTGTCCAAAGGGAGTGGGAAATGCTGCTGGGCTGGTCCTGTCCCTGGGCAGGGACAGAGGTGGAAATGGCAGCACTTGGAACACCTCCCTCTTCTAGTATTTGTGAAAAGTTTTCAGCCATGGTGCTGGGAGCTATGAAGAATGGGGAGCAAATGTGAAAAATCTTGGAAAAATCCCAATATATTTTGTGGGAGAAAACATTGTTTCTTGTGGCAGTTCCTGTTCTTGCTGGCTGTCCTGCCTTGGAGTAAGAAACGTCAGCTTTATGGAAGCTGCAGTCATCTGTGTTCCCAAGGTTGAAAAGGATGTTTCTTGGGGAACTCAAGGATCTGTTTCTAACTCCAAGCCTCGCTAGGGACTTCTTGGCCACTTAGTTGCAGTCCCCAAACTCTGTGGGAGCCCTGCCTCAGGGGGGACCTGGGAGAGGGGTAAGGCAAGTGGCTGCACACACATCTCCAGCCTGTCCTTGAAGCTGAGGTGGAAACGCTGACTATAATAAGAGTAATTTTGGACTAACTGCCACATATACTTGACTAATGTGACTCCACACCAGGCAATCTGGAAATATATTAAACCCATGAGCTACTGCAGCGATGATTTGCATGTCAATAACAGAAGGGAAATTGCCTCCCACAGTCTCCTCTCTGGGTTTTGATCCTGTGAAGTGCCAGGTATCCCCAACTCCTGTCCATTTAATTGATTCCAGGAAGCAGTGGAGACCTCCTGGGATAATGAGGCCTTCTGGGGTAAGATGCTCAGTTAATCTCTTGCTTCTACGTCCCTGCTCCTCTGGCTGAGTGAAGGGGGGGGTTCAGCTAAAAATGCAACAAAAGCAATGCTAGTTAAGAGGGATTTAGTGTCAGTGTCTATGTAGGTGCGTGCTCCTGCTGTCTGTCCTCCTGGCACGCTACACAGAGCTTAATCGGTCTCTGACTGAGTGTCGGGGAGCACAGAAACCTGCTTAGGAGACAGCAGAAGGATGAACAGCTTCCCAATAGCCAGCCAGGGGTGAAAACAACCTCCTGGTCCTTTCCAGGTGCCAGAGGAGCAGCCAGATCAGGGCAGCGCTCGCAGCGCAGCCTGGCAGAGAAGGGTGGAGAGCTGTCCGTGCCGCAGCAGAGACCTCTTCCAGCCGCCACGCTTACTGGGGATGCATTTGCAAGATGCATTGTTTAATAGTTAAAACTCTGCATGCTTGCTGTCTCCAGGGCAATCGAGGACAAGAAGGACTAAACCAGGCAAGAGGGTAGGTGTTCTGTAGGAGCAGATTACAAAAGGAGCTATTCTACCTTGTAAGATTCTCAGCTCGCCTCCTGCTAAGGTACTGACAGCTGTCAGAGCTTAGCTGGTATCCCACAGAGATTTGGGATGGCAAGGCAACAGCTTGTCAAACTCGGAGGTGGCACTTCTCCTTGCTGATGCGATGGTGGGACAGACGTGGCCGAAGGTGATCCCTCCTGTGGGTGGGGAGCATGAAGCTGGCACTGCTGGTGTCTCTGGGGCCTGTGTGTGTGCCCAGGGAGATGCCAGTGCCATCGGCTGTAGTGGGGCTGGAGGCAGTGGTGGCCCTGGAGGCCACGGGCAGTGCACTGTGGTGCTCTGAGGACAGAGAGCCTCTTCTAGTCTTAGATGTCCTCAAGTTCTTCCCTTCTTGGACTTCATTTTAAAAACTCACCCTTTTTAGATCTGGGAATGACAAGTCCTTATTACTCTTGTCTTTATTTTCTATTTTTCTTGGTGATGCTCAGCGACGGGAGGCCTTTGGCAGCTGAGAATGGAGGCAGCGATGTTGTCTGGCCGGAGGCACTTCCTCACAGGCGGCTGTCTCCCTGCTGTCTCCATCCTGCCTGCTTTGGCTTGGGGGACCAGGATGTCCTCCTGCTGCCTGCCAGAGCCCCGGGCACAGGATGCAGCCGGGGGGGTGGCTGCTGAAAAGGGGGACGTACTTAAAGATGCCGGGAGAGGGGAGGATGCTCAGTCACCATGGCAACTGCAGACAGTGCAACAATGCTGGGGAGGCAGCGATGTGTCCTGGCAGTAGTGCTGGGGGATGCTCGGGGGGCTGCGAGTGAGCCTTGGCCAGCGGGTCCCAGTCCTGGGCTGATTTCCATCATTTCAGTCTTTTGGTCAGTGTGGACTGACTGTGAGGGTCTCTGGTCAGCCAGGACTGCCCTGGGCGGTGCTTGATGACAGGGATGCTCCCTGACTGCAGTCTTTAAGAGCTATTTAAGTTCCTAAATCCCAGGAAGGGAAGCAGAGGCTCAGGAACAGAAGCTGGCCACTCTGGCTTTGCTTCTCCATGGATCTAAGTTTCCAGAGGCTCCCAGAGCCTGAGATATTAAAATGGCTCTTTATATGTGCTGATTGTTAAAAACACAAACCAAAGCAGGTGGATGATCCTTTATTAAAGCATCAAGCACCTCTGTGGTTAGTAATGCTGATGTAGAGATCTGATCTCAGGAGCTCCACACAACTGTTTTCTGAGCACCTACGCTCAGAAACAAGGCAAGAGTTGGAAGAAATGGATTTGCAAAGCAATCTGTGCTCCTGTCAGCAGAGCTCAGATGCTGACTCGAGAGTCCTCTTGGAAATATGGAGAAAGAGCATGTGTAGTTCATGGCTTTCCATGGTGCTCTGTTAATTTTCCTGCATGCTGCTAAATAAAATGTGTCCTCTGAAATTCTGCCAAATTAAAACTCGGGCTCCCCTCTCCCCCCTGCCGGTAACAGTGCGGAGAACAGCCCCTGTTTATTACCAGTAGTCTAACTCCATCTTTATCAGGTTCCTCCAGCGCTCTGCAAAACTCGAGTTGTTAAACAATTCACTTTATATGGCTGGATTTAATTACTTTGGAGATGGAATGTTAAATCTCCTCCATTGGGCTTTATGGCTTTCAACAGGAAGAGGTTGAGCTGGAACAGGAGCTGCGTGTAAATCTCTCTCTGCGCTGGTATGTAGGGCAAGCACCGCAAGCAGCTTTTGCAAGCGCTCAGCATCGCGTGGCAGCTGCTTGCTGTGCTGTCCGTTCCTGTGCCCTGGCCGCCTCTTCCCAAAAGGGGTGATGCTGGGGTGGGCTGCGGCAGGCTCCCATTCGGGCTCGGGGAAGGGATGGGAAAAGCTGAGCGTGGTGTGCTGATGTGCCAGCTCTGTCTGGCCCTCATCCTGTGGGATGTGGGTGCAGTGTGCTGGTGGAGAGGACTGAGCTGCGCCTTTCCCCAGGAATGCAGTGCAGGCACCGTGGAAATAAATACAGCGCAGCTAGGGCACGGGGAGATGGGCTCGTGCCTTGTCTTGTCAGCTCAGGTGATTTGTCTAAACCCCTGCGCTGTCTCAGCGATGAGGAAGCCTTTCTGATGAAGTGCTGCTGTTACAGTTCCTTGCCTCATAGCCAACTTGTTACCTGCTTTCTGGTACTAGAATCTCGTGCCTGTGTCCCTCTGCATGCTGTTCCCCCAGCGCAGCTCCCCACAGTGAGGGATTGTCAGGGTGAGCTCTGGCTTGCTGCTCTTTCCTCACCTGCCTTTCACTAGTGTCCAGAAGCTGCAGCTTACATCTGTGCTGGTTTTAGCTAATGATCAGCTACTGCCAGGTGAGCCTAGACCCCAGCGCATGGTGTTGGCAGCTGGATGCAGTTCAGGTGCTGAAAGTGGTGGCACATCTGTTGCTTTTGCTGGCTGGGTCGGCATCCTGCCTTCGCACAGAGTGGCGAGGTGCTGCCCTTTTCTCAGAGATCTGTCCATTTTGGAAGCAATTCTAAGATTGCAATGTCTGGGAGAAATGGCAAAGGGCTTCAGGCAAGAGCTAGGAGCTATGTGGAATTACTTCAGTGGAGCTGATGTTTGCTGAATGTTTCGGTAAATGGCCAGTGCTGGGTCATGATTCAGTGCAGCTCCTCTGGGGACGGGACTGTAGTTCAGCCAGCGGTGCTGCTCAGCCAGGATGATGCTCTCTACTTTGGTGGGGATCAGCGTTCAAGGACTTTTTACTCTAGAGGGAAACGGGAATGTTTCTCCATTCGTGCACTCGTGGCTGATGGTGCATCTGTGTCATATATCCAGGGCTGCCAAGGAAGAGAAAAGTCTGGATGGAGGTGTCCCTTTGCTGTCCCACTGAGCTGTGCTCAGGGAAGATGTCTGGTGCTTACCTGGCCTCTGCTCTGGGAGGGCTGGTCACTCGTTAGTCCAGCTACCAAATTAGTGACAGATCGTGCAGAAAACATCGGCTTGCCTGGGAACCCTTGAATGTCAGGAGTATATAGTAGCCCCATCTTTTATAGTTACTTTATTTGCAGACGTTTAATTGAGGCTTCTGCTGACGTTTGGGTTATGTGCCTCGCCAGCCATGGGCAGTAGGCTGGGCAGGGTCCCTGACTTCCCAGAGCATGAGCCTGCTAATAACCAGGCTTGTGCAGAACGCAATCTTTGCTGCGTTTTTGTTCTTGTTTAGTTATTACATTTAGTCTCTAGTGACTACAGAGCTGACAGCTGGTAAAGATTTGCATATGGCATGAAATTGAGTTCATTTTAATGTCTAATCTGTGCAAAGCTGAAATTTGGTTTCTAAAAGCCTTGCTTTGCCTTATCATTTCTGGCACATCTGCTTCATGCATTAGCCTTTGATTTCTAAAAGTTTATTTTCCCTGTATTTCACCAGGATGAACAATTAGAGCAGCTCTTTGCAACCTTTTGTAAATGCTTTAACACCAGAGCTCAGGATTCTCTGGGAGCGTGCAGCAAGTGTTCTGCCTAGCGGCTGAGGTACATCCTTTGCGTTTCCAATGTGTCTTTCTGCTGGGCTCTTCCCAGCAGCTATCTGCCATGAGATGCTCTTCTAGCCCTTGCTGCTATGGCATGTTCGGCAGCGTGCTCTGGGATTACACAATGCTGGCCATAAACGGGCTCCTTCCAGCCAGCGGCTCTTTGACCAGCTTCCCTCCAGCGTGCAAAAGTTACTTCTAAACCTTCGTTTGTCCTCAAAGCCTGAAGCCGACATCAGAACTGGGCTGTGCTATTTATTTCAGTGTCTCTTCAGTCTTCTCTCGCTCACCTCTTATGTGAAGTGTTGAGAGGGAGACAAGCTGTGCCCAGCATGGGGTATGGGTATGGTGGGGAAATTGCTCTTAGACCTCATCTCCACTCGGGGAGTACAGAGATAATTTCTCAGGTGCCAGGAGCCCTGCAGGAGCAGGTCCTGCAGCTTGTAACGTTCCCAGTTCTCTGTCCCTGAGACCAGAGCGTGCCTGGTCAGGGCTGTTTGTAGGAGTGTTGTACGAGAGGTCACAATAACACAGCAGTTGCTAAAGCCAAACCAGTGACTTGTCTCATATCTAACAGGGCTCTTTATTGGTATTCTATAGAGCAGAGAAAATGCTAGGTGGTTGTTGTGAACACTTTGTAGGAGCGGTTTCCCTCAAAGTAAATGAACTGGTGGGCTGGCCTTCCAGTACAGCTGTGCTCATGGTGCCCAGCTTTGGGAGAAGATGCCAAAAAGATCTGGCAGGAGCATTTGATGTTTGTGAGATGTCATTTCTGATTCAGGTCTCTCCACCCCAGTAGTGTTTCGAAGATCCAGGAATGCAGCTGGAGCACCTGAAAGGAGGTTCTTGAATATTTCCAGTTGGGAAAGAAGTGAAAAATACTCTGAATCTCAAGAAGCTTGTGCTGATAAGGCATCCATCCAGCTGTGGCCCTGGAGCAGAGCTCTTGCAAGCAGTTACTCTTACACAGACCAAAGTGGCTTAGGTTTGTTCGTGCGCTGGAGGGGAGTTCAGATCCAGACAGCAGAGAAGGGGGATTCAGGGGCAGAGTTGCTGGAAACAGGAGGTGGGCTGGGCTGGCCGAGACCTGTCCCAGTGGGCTCCCTCCAGCACGACTGTGGCTCAGTAATGCTGAAGCTGGAGAAAGCGCTTGACCTGCTCTTTCCTCCTGCTCTGCAATAAAGATCTTGGTGTTATTCAGACATCAGCTAATCAGCTCCTTGGGATGTGTCTCCTTCTCCTTCACCTGCCTTTTCAGGTGGGGCAGGTGAAGCCTGGGGTGGTGAGAGGACAGATTCTGATCACACAGCTGTGAAGCTGGGACAGAATTCAGCTGGTGCAGAGTGCTCTGCCACAGCCCCAGCCTCCTTGCCTGCCCTGGGTACGTGGTCTCTGCTTGAAAAGAGGCAGCAAGCAGAAGCAGTGAGTGGATTTGACAAGAGCGCAGTAGTCTTGGGTTTGTGTAATGAGCTGGAATTGCAAATGTTGTGAATATAACGATGAGAAAAGAGTAGAATGCACTGCAGTTGTCGCTATGGGAGGTCTAACCTTTCAGAGCTTGAAATTCAGGACTGAGAAAGCAAAATCCTAGCTTTTTGGCAAATTATGTGAGTTTTCCTCCAGACCATCTGGAATCAAGTTTAGGGTTGTGGGGGGTTTTTTGGTTGTTTTTTTTGTTTTGTTTTGTTGTTGGGGTTTTTTTTTTGCTTTAAAGTGTCTTTTTTAGCAGGCAAGACATCTAGAGACTGAATAAGGAAGCAGGTAGGGGCGGGAAAAGCAGCAGGCCTGCAGCTCATGCACAGAAGCCATTTTGTAAAGCTGTGATGATGCTGAACCCTCTCTTGCTTTAGCCTCCCCAGCATGGTCAGGAGTTGAGCCAGAGGGCTTCTGCCTGCTTTTTGGTGTCAGCAGGGTCTGTGGGGAGCTCTGTCCTGTCCCTGCCGCACTCAGCCCTTGCAGGATGCCACCGAGCACCCAAGTTTGCCTTTTGCTGACCAAGGAGTCACACCTGGGTTTGAAGATTCTCTCTGTCGCTCAGTGCTCCAAGTGACTTGGGGTCTGAGCCCTGGCATCTGCATAGGGCCGAAGAGATGTGATGGGGGAGCTGTCGGCTGGCATCAGGAAACGCCTCAGAGGAGTTAAAAGATGGTATATTTTGTTGTGGAGGGAGAACAAGTTCTAGCAGAGATGGGCTCCACCTTTGTCTCACCCTGGCTGCCGTGAGGGTCATGCACACGTCCTCCATGCTGGCATCTATTGGTGCTGTTGCTCGAAAGATCCTAGCGTAAAAAAGGCTCTCAATTCAGGCGGCTGCTCATTTGAAGAAATCAATTAAATTAAATTGGACTGGGTAGAGGCACAATATGGGTGCGAAAGGCTGTGGCAGAGGGCTGTAAATCCTGGTTTCTGCAGTGCTGGAGCTGCCCCTGCGCTTTCTGTCTTCCCCCTTCCCCTGAAATCAAAATCTTTTTCCAGCTCCTTCCCTTGTCCTTGCTTCTGCTCTTCTTGAGGAGGAGAGGAGGTTGGCAGGGCAAGAATTGCAGAGCAGGAGAGCCAATAAATCGTTGCTGTATTTTGCACGAAGCCGCATGGGGTTGTGTGCTCGTGCCGTGGGCAGCGCTGTGACCCAGACGCCACAGAAGCAGCCGTCTGGCCGTGCCAAGCAGCGCCTGCCCCAGGAGTCGGCCGTTCTGAGAGCTTCTTGCCTCATTCCAAAGAAACACTGATTTGCTAGGGGTAATTAATTTTGCAGTGGTTTGGTTGCTTGAGGGGGCAGTAAAAGCGGACAGGTTGATCTCAGCTGTGTTTGAATGCAGCTTCCCTGCCGGCCTCTGTGCATAACTGCTGCTGTGGCTGGGTTCCCTGCTCCGCGGCAATTGAACAAAACCACACAAACAGCTCCTGGGTTAATGAGATTAAATGTATCCAGTGGAACAACATCTCTATTTGTCTGGAGCGTGCTTCTTGTCCAGGCACTATTTAAAACTGTGTTTGAAGTCGTGAGGCTTTGCAAATCCGCCTCTCTGTGGGTACCATCTCTAAGATTTGGTCTGAAGTAGGGTGGAAATTTCCCCCCCTTGGGCTCATCAAAGCCCTCCCTGGTGCTGAGCTGTGCTGGCAGCCAGCCGACAGGCTGATCCCCCAGACCCAGGGGTGCTGGTTGTAATGCTGCTGGGAGCTCCCTGCACTACTTTGGCAGCAGAATGGAAGGAGTGGGGATTTTGAAATAAGCACGGCAGGGAAGAAAACCCCATGATCTGAAGCAAGCAGGCGAAATCTCATTTTCTCCTTGAGTTTCAGAGGGCTGAGCAGCAAACAAACAATTATTTCCCTGCGACTTTGCTGGGTAGATCTATAATTCCTGAGTGACAGGGAACCAGTGCTCCGAAAGCGAGCTGCTGGCTGATGGATAACTGGGGCGATGGAGGGGATGATGATCTGCTGGCACAGAGTGCTCCCACCACCTGCCACACGGTAAATCAGCGCGACAGTGAGAGACCTCCTCGGGGCTGCAGAGATGCCTCTGTCCCTCGCTCCTGGGACCCGTCACAGCTTGCTGAGCCTCGGAGGTGTGGGGCTGAGGTCTGGCAAGGCAGAAAATAGCAATGCTATGAAGCAATGCGTGGAAGGAGCAAGCTATTCTGTGTTGCAGTTCCCCACACACACCTCAGTGCACAGAGTTTTATGTAGTGTAAGATTTGTTGTGTTATTGGAAATGGCATTTTGACTGGGGTTTGTACAAGGGAGTGCTGCTAAATATAATGCAATTGTTATTTCTTTCAAGCATAGCTTTAATTTTTCTCTAATCCCATGGCATAGAAATTCAAATCTGGTTCTTTTGTGGGGAAAGAAGATGCGATTTCCCCTGTCTTTCTCAGCAGTCATTTTATAAATTGGAGAAAAGTGGTTCCAGTGAGGTTGCTAATGGTGGGCAGGGGGTCAGGTTGGGAGCCTGGCTGTGCTCTGAGATCCCTGGGGACAGCTCCAGCTCCCTGCTATAGCCAGCAGCAGCCTGTTGCAGTTTTGATTTTCAAGGAAAATCAGCTAAAGTTCTCCCAGCCCAACAAGCTCTTTTCTGGTATTGCAGTGATGTTCAAGTCAGTCCTCTGCCTAGTTAGCTTGTAAATATTACTGCAAGTTTTTTTCTCTTTTTAGGCCAAGCGCATCATGTTAAGACAGTAAGTGGAAAGAGAAATGCGTTATGCAAACCATGAGGGAAAAGCATCTGTTTCCCTCTCTCCCATTCCCAGTGCAACCTGCCGCTTAAATGGAACAAATACACAGCATCTGAAAAGTACCTGTTGTTGTTGGGGAAGAGAGAGAGACATTTTAAGGTGTTGGTATTGAAGTTTCTCTGAAGGACCATGCAGCTGGGGCCTAAAATGTGTTGGGAACCACAGCAGAGGACGGGAAATGCACCCTCCCTGTTAGCAGGGGGGGATGCTCACTGGGTGCATGGGGCAGGACTAGGGTGAAATCCCCCAGAAGATACATCAGCCTTAGTAAAACTGTTTGATGGTCGCAGTCCAGCAGGAACTGGGGAGATATCCCTGTGTCAGCTCGGTTACCTGCGCTGGACGGTCCTGGAGAACAGAGCTGGGGTCCCCTGGGTGCCACCTGCCCGTGCGGAGCATCCCTTGCTGCTGCCCCTGAGTGTGGTTTTCACTGGGGAACTGCCGAAAATGTGCTTGGCAGGGCTGGGGTTGCGCCTGGAGCCTGAGGCTGGAGAAACACAATTTAGCACCGTGGCTTCTGACTAAAATGACTTCACAGGGCTGAGAGGGGCATTGGCAGAGCCAGAGCTGGGAGTATGCTTGGACTCAACGGTCTTTTCCAACCTAAATGGTTCTATGAGTCTATGCTGTAGGGCATATGCTGGCTGCGCTGGGGCAGGCAGGGACGAAGCATGGCCTCAAACTTCACTGGCATCCTGCCCTCCTTCCCCTTTCCCATCTCAGTTTTGATTTTCCCAACCAAGCCCTGAGTCTGGGCAGCTCTTGCCTTCTGGAGTCATTGGAGAAGCTCTGGTATTGCTTGGGTTTAAGCTTAAAATAACCTGGAATCATCTCTTCATGTTTCCTGAAGTCTGCTTTGCTTTCCAAACCTGGGTGAGAGTCACCACAATGCAAGCAGGAATTAAAAGCCGTTGCAAGCCCTGGGTTGAAGTCCATGTGTATTTTACGGGCCCGCAACAACTAGGGCAGGAGCTGTTCCCCCGATAAGCATTATTTTGGATCACAATAAAAGCCACATCAGATCAAGGCTTTTGGCAAGACTCATTTTATAGTGGTTATTAAAGGCTGAAGTGAACTGCTTGGGGATGGGCCCCAGGGTGCATCAGTAAATAGAGAAAGCAGAGGATCAAATAAAATGAAACATGTTTTGGGTCTCTGAAAACCATCTTTAGAGAAAGAGCTTGGCATTATTATTATTTTCAGTCTAATGTTGTTTTCCGCCTAAGTAATGTCGGGGAAGTGTCTTGAATAGCTTCCTAATTTGCGAGGGTCCCAAAGGCATAACATTCAGAAGGAATTGGATTAACACTTATGAAAAATAAATTACAGGCTGAGTGCTCATTAGATGATTTTGAATTTATTGATCTAAGGCTGGAGCATTAGAAAATAGAGGGGGGAAATAACTGACAGCACTTTATCCCCAAACATGCATGATTCTTTTAACAAATAAACAAGGGGATCAGGCAGCAGTTTTCTGGTGACCCCTCTGATTTGAGGAGCTCGCTGAGCAGGGCAGAGGGCCAGAGCCACTGGGCTTGGGGCTCTCATGGAGCCATCAGGGCAGGTGGAAAAGCCTGAGGGACTTCCTTGGCTTTGGCAGTCTGCGATGGCCCGGGGGAAGAGTGTGATGCTGTGGTCTGCTCCATCATCTAGATGGGCACTAGATCTCCCTCCTGAAGATGCTGTCGGGAGTGAGCTCGTAGAGAAGATGGAGCCAGGCTCTTCTTTGGGCACAGAGTGAAAGGCAAAAGGCAGATGGCAGGAGGAAAAAACCCTTTGCGGTGCCAGGGGATCACCCCTGGGATGGGGGCTAGAGCGGTAGTGGAATCTCTGTCTTTGGAGATGCTCAGAGCTCACCTGAAGGTCCTGAGCTGCCTGATGTACTGGGAGGCTGGCTCTGCTTTGAGCTGTGGCTCAGGCTAGATGATTTCCAAGGTCCCTTCCAACCTCAATTAATCTGTGATTAATGAAAACCGCTCCAGGGACAAGTGTGCTTTTACCCATCTTGAGCTCCAGCTTGCCCCTCCTTGTTGACCACAGCAGCTAGCCAGCAAGTGGTGCAGTCCCAGGGTGCAAACCATCAGTGCCCTTGTGCAAAAGGCACCCAAATGGGGTTGGCTTGAACAGCAACATTATGGGGTTTTGCCACGCGTTTGGAAATTTTAACAGGCATTTGCCATGCAATGTGATTTTTATTGCTGTTTTCTCAGTCTGAGCAAGCTGTGCCCTCTCTCGAGGCTCTCTCTGCCTGTTGCAGGCCTGCTATAGCAAAGTAAGTTTCAGTGAAAGCTGGAAACTTGGCAGACTTCTGTGGTATAAAGTGAAGCTGGTGTTTCTTTTTAAAGGCTGAAAGCAAATACGTCCCAGGAACTGACAGTCCATTAAAAACAAAGATAACAGAGTCTCTGGGTGCCTTTCTGCTGGCAGTCGTCTGGCTTCCCATATTTACTTGATAACGTGATGGCTAGTGCAGCAGGCACTGATATCTAAAAATAAACAAGAGAACTGTTCCTTCTGGCTCTGGGTCAATCTGGTTTGGGGGAAAATGGTCCATAACCCAAGCTTGGGAAATCACACTACTGTTTTTTTAACTTAAAGCAGAATTTGCAGTACCATGCCGTATAAATGAAGAGCAGCCGTAATGAGATATTTATCACAAGGAAATGGTGTGGTTTTCCACATGGGTCAGCAAGGGTGTGCATGCCACCACGTTGCTCTTACTGGTGTTACTGGTCCTGCTCTCAGCGAAGTTTTGGTTCCAACATGCTTGTCTGGGGCTCCCTGCCCTGGGGTAGATGCAATTCTTCTTGCCATGGCGTTGCTTGGAACAGGTCGGCAGTACCCACCCAGCCTCAGAACCATCCTGCTGGTTTGTACTGGAAGCAGTGGGATGGGCTTGCTGGGGCAGCTGTGCCTATTGCCACCCTGGAATGGGGGAAAGGGCTGACCTGGGGAGTCTGGATATACCTGGAGGATTTCTTTGCCCTGAAGGCTCCTGTGGCAGTGATCTGGCTTCGATGGCTGGGCTCAGATCTGAGCTGCCAGCTGCGGGTTTTGGCCATCGGCAAGGTGGGCACCTATTAAAGTCAATTACATATGAACTGCACACGCAGAGAGCTTTGTCTTAAAAAATAAAGTGAAATTTTCATTCTGAATTGAATCAGAAGCTTTTCTTTACTTTGTTTAATTTTTTTCTCCTCTTTCCTTCCTGGAGACAGGTTTGGACTTTGTTCGGCAGCGGCAGCTGGCGGCTTGGTTGTGGGGATCTCATGCCCTTCCTCAACAGTGGACATAAATCCTCCCAAAGGGAGGGAAGGAGAAATACACCGCTGCCGAGCTGCTGCCATAAATCCCTGGGAAGCCAGGGCCATGCCAGGAGCTCTCCCATGGCAAGTGTCGCTGCGGGGCCATTCCTGGGTTCAAGCTTGGGTGTGAGATAGACGAGGGGTGTTGAAGGAGGAGCAGTGCTTCCGATTAAAGGATTTGCCAACATCTAATGAAACAAGAGCCTCCAGGCTTCCATTAATTAACAAATTAGCTCTTCAAAAGTCTCCTTAATTTGTGGAATATAAAGCTGCCCTATTAATTAAACAAGAGGACAGATTTTAATTTGCCTGGCAAAATCGCACATTTAATTGATAAACGATTCATTTAAACCCTTGTTGGTGAACGTTTCCAGAAAACTGGTGGGGGACAAGCGAGGGTACAGCACCCACACCTGGGGCATGAGCTGCTGGCTGTACTGTGCTCCCTGGCATCGCCATGGCTCGGGGACCACCGACTGTCCCCTGCTGCTGATCCCGTCACCTATCCTCCCCCTGTCTCCTCTGCCACTACTTAATTGACCCATCCACTAATTGGGTCTAATTACATCCAACCACTTGTTCCTTTTCGCCTAAATCCTGTTTGCCGTGATTGGCAAATTATTTAGCAGAGCTGCTCACTGGTGGTTCCAGGCGTTTGCTGGGGTTCGGGGGGATGCCAGGTTGGGGCTGGTGGATGCCCTGGCAGGTGGGTAAAGCCCTCGAGGATGGGATGCCCAGGGGAATGCTTTACCTCTCCCTCGGTAAGACGTGCGCCGCTTCATGTTCCTGGCTAGCAATAAAAGCAGCTCGCTGCGGTCCCTCGACCCTGCGGCCAGAATTTCTTCCTGCACTTGAAGGACAGGGGGATAATCAGAGGTTGCCTGACACCGAGATGATCTCCATGTGGGATTAGTTGCGCACACAGCATCTCCCTAGCCAGATGTCCTGGGGAAGCAGCATCGAGCTGGGGTACCCCAGGTTCCCCTTTACCAACTTTTTTTTCCCCCCAAAAAAAGTAAACAAAAGTCTTTAACAGGAGAGTGGGTGAATTATGTGGAGTCCTGCCCAAGTTTTCAATTTAGCTCTATTGATTTATAAGGTCTTTTCAATTACTGAATCCTTCTCAGTAGCAGCATGCGGAGCAGTTGTACGTGAGCTTCATACTCCATTGGGCTGGGCACTGTGGCGAGGACCTTCTGTGTCTGCTCCAGGCTGACCAAGGCACAAATAATGAGGATTTCCTCTGCAATGTTTAGTAAATAAAAATCAGGAAATCATTAGCACAAGAACTTGTCTTACATGAAGAAAAGACTGGAGGAAAATGGGATGTGCGGGAGTTATCATGAACATAATATATGAAGCAATTTGAATTCAGAAGAAGGCAATTTGAAATCTTATTAAATTTTCTTCTTCTTTTATTTTTTTTATTGTGTGAGCATGGTTGGGTGATTTCTGAGGGAGCTGGAGATTAAAAAAATACTTGAATAAAAAGAAGTGACCTTCCATTGCTGCTGGTCTTGGGCTGCCTCTGCCACCTCATGGCTCTTGGACAGGAGCTGCCGGCTGGGGAAGACACAAAGGGTCAGGAGCCTGAAAAGCTGTGAAATTCACCCAAAACCAGAGCAGCCCACACCTGATCATTTCACTTTCTCTTCCTAGTGAGTGCTGGAGTACTAATAACCTTTTGGTGTAAAATTACTGCATTTTAAAAATTTCATTATGTCTCTATGTCACGGGACATAAAACAGAGGCAAACCTAATTAAATTACCAAGAATTAAATTGTTGGCCCCTCTGGCAAAGCCTGGGGGGAGGTGGTTGGTTCCTCCAGCTTTGCAAGGGATCTGAATTATTCAGCTCAGCTCTTTTCCCGGCAAAGCTGTAGCCAAGCTGCCCGGAGTGGTAGGGAAGGAGCCCAGCTCAGCCCCTGCAGCGGCCGGGGGAAGCTGGGGTGGGAGGGAAGTGATGCTCGTGGTGGATTTATTTATTAAGGTCCATAATTAATAGTGAAGACATCCATGGGAGAGGGAAACCGTTGCCTCTGGGAGGACGGGAGGAGGATGGGATGATTTTGGTGCAATTTAGAAGAAAACCTATAAAGGCACCAGGCTGCAAATACTGAAGTTCCTGCAGGCTCAGCAGGAGGTTTCCTCCATCAGCGTGGATGCAGCTGGGGAGCTTGTGCTGGGGGACGGTCCCCAGCCCGGCTGCTGACCTTGCTTTCCCCATCCCAGGGCCGATTATTTCAACATACTTTTGCAGCCCTTTGATGTGGCTTGTTTCTGAAACTCCAGCAGCAATTTGCTGAGGATTTCCCTGCCAGTTTGGGAGAGGCCAGGAGAGGAGGGGGCCGAGCGTGGCTGTGCTTCCCATCTCTGCCTGCACCCGGCGATGCAGCCGGTGCCTTTCCAGAGCCCTTTGTCAAGCCACCATCACCCGCTGGTGGTGCCGGGGCAGCCGCTTCAGCAGGATCAGGAACATTGTTGGTCACAGGAGATGAGAATGGCACTGGTGCTGTGGCACATCACGCCGTATCCCTTGGGAGAGCGCTGTATCCATCCCTGTTAGCGATGGCTGGTGAGGTGAAGCGTGATTAAAATAAATCTGCTTATAAATAGAAAGGTGTGCTCCCTGTTACAGGGGGCGTTCCCTGTCGCAGGGGGACACAGGGTGAGATGTTCCTGCCCAGCCTTCTCCTTCCCCATGCTTTTGAGAGCCAGAGCAGACATCGCCGGGCTGCTGTCCTTCGCTGGCTTCAGGCTCATTGATACGGCTGTTTGCTCATCCCCACAGTCCTGGGATGATGGGATGTAGTGGTGAAACCCAGGACCCACAGCCTGGGTCCAGCCGAGTCCGCTGACCCCATCCCACATGCTCTGAGGTAGTTTTAACCCCCAGACCCCACTGAGGGTACCAGGTGGACCCAGCACAGACCCTTCAGGTTGCATGGCTCAGCCTGGAGGAGCCTCGCTGGGGCTGGTTGGTCTCCTGGGGCAGCAGGGAGGTTTGGTTTTCCCTTCGCAACGCAGATTGCTCTGGAATTGATGCTGTCCTTCATCTCTGGAGAGGGGCTGTGCCCTTCCTGCTAGTAGAAAGCAGCTTCTCAGCCACCCCGGAGCAGGTCGTGAGCTCCATCGGTGGATCTGCAGCAATCTCAGCGCCGGCTGTGTGGATGCGATGCTGGTGCTTTCAGCTGGTTCTCCCCTTCCTGCAGTCTCCCCAGGGGCTTGGTGTACCGCAGCCCTGCCGACAGAAGCGAGGAGCAGGGTCCGAAATCTGCTGACAGGTTGTGCCCTGTGAGAAGAAATTAGGACTGGGCTGCTCTGAAAGAGTCTCTGGAGGTGCTGCAAGCAGGGCTGTAGAGGCTTGGGTAAGATGGTGTCCCACCCCCTGCATCCCATGTTTCTCCATAATTGCTCCATGCATTTATCCCATGGGACTGGTAATGATGCTGTGGGGCTGGTACCCCTGACCATGGCCCACCCCACTGCTGGGAGGGGAGGATGGATCCACCCCAAAGTCACCTTCTCCAGCTGAAATTTCAGGCGCTCCTTCACTTGGTACAGCAGGGAGGGCACTTTTGGGCTGGGGAATGATATTTCTCTCCACTGGGGACTACCAGCCATAGCAAATAAACAGCAGCTCTGCAAGGAAAAGCGCTCAGGAGTTAATTACAACTTGTGACGAGGGCTCCCGAGTGCGTTATCGCATGGGGCGAGTGGCTGATAAGCCCTGTGCTCCCCGGGAAGCGGTGTCTCGGTGAGGGGCCCAAGGCCACCGTGTCTGCCCGGGCTGGCACCCGTGTGGGGATGCTGCATGCCCGGAGCCAGTCCCTGAGGGCACCCGGAGCATCTCAGCTGGATCTCAGGTGGGTGTTTGGTTTATAAAATGCCTTTTTTCTAAGCAGCAGTGTCAGAAGGAGCCGTGCTGTCCTCTGCCTTACCTATTATAACATTTTCAAACTAGATTTCCAGCCACTTTTACATATATATATATAATATAAATTTATTATTTTAATATCAGCTCAATATATCTGCCGCAGAGTTGCAGGGTCATCTTGCTCAGCACCCGATGTGCATAGGCTGGGATGGAGGATGGGTGCAGGGACACCCCACCACCCATCCATCCGGGCTCTGCACGCTCTTTGGGCACCCCAAGGGGGCTGATCCTGCCCGGAGAGGTGCTCCAGCCCCAGGAGGGGCCATGCGGGTGCTGAGTGTGATAGGCTGGCAGGAGGTGCCCTTTCTTTGACCATCCATCCCCCATAAACCATGGTTTTAGGCGATTGTGAACCTGAGCAATAAAGTTAGATATGGGGTTCCCATTTTCTGCCCCGGTTGATAATGGAGACAATAAATATAGCTCGTAATATTCACTGCTGTGGTTTAATACCTATTACTCAGAGGGCTCAGGCTGGAGCCCTTTCTTCCAAGATTAAAAAAAAAAAAAAAAAAAAGAGGCAAAATAGAAGTAATTTAAAGAGACAGTTTATGCTGTTGGTGTTCCAGCAGCTCTCATCAGCTTTGTTTGGTGCAGTATGTATTATTTATGAGATGTCATTAATATGCAAATCCGCACCACTTGATTGGCTGTCCTGGCATGCTTCCAAGGCTCTTATAAATTATCTATAAGTGCCTGGCTGGCTGGCCACGCTGCCACACTGGGGCTGGAGCGAGTGGGGGGCTCTGGGGGGCTGGCTGGCCCGGTACAGCAGGGCAGGCGTGGTGGGAGCCTGGTGCTGAGCTGGAGGTGCTGATGGTGCCTGCCCAGCCCCACACCGCTCCTGCCAGCCTGCCATCTCCCGATTCCCCATTTTTCTCTCCTGCTGCTTCCCTCCCCCCCTCCAGTCTATTTGCAAGCAAACCCAGGAGTTGGTGTTGCATTTTCCAAGCTTTGATATTTAGCGGGGCTCAGGCTTGGTGGAGCCCCCCTGCTTCTGCTGCGGGGTGTGAGCGAGGCGGTGGGAAGCTGGAGGTCCCTCCTTGCAGAGGAAGAAAGGAAAAATCCCATAAAAAGCCAGAGCCAGCACTGGTGCTTTTGCTCTTCTCCCAGTCCCTGAAGTGGCCAGAGCGATTTGTTTTACACAAGCTCCTGCTGGCACACGGCAGGGAGTTACACCTCATCCCTCACATCCTGGATAAAAGATGTGATGCAGCTGCAGCTGCAGGTTAATTAAGAGTGAGCAGGTTGCCCAGTGCAAACCCCATGCTTCCAACCCTGCAGCCATGGGCAGAAACCTCTGCCGGCTCTAACAAGGGATGGGGGAAACATCCCCAGAGCCCAGCTCACCACATCGTCTCTTTGCTGATTTTCTGTCCAGCTGCGAAGGTGTGAGCAGGACACAGTGAGCGGCCCTTTACCCAGCACTGGGCTGCTGGCTGGGAGATTCCCAGGCTCTGGAAGATGCATGGCTGCAGGAAATTAAAGCTGGGTAATTGCAGAAGACCCCTGGCAGGGCATGTAATTAAAGTGAGAATTTGACAGCGGGTGGGTGAAGGGGACTCTGCCAGGTGGGCCAGGGGATGGGAAATAGCTTCTGTTTGGGAAGAAAAAACCCAAAGACAGAACATATCCCTTCTGCAGGGGATAAAACATGAGCAATGATCGCCCTGCTGCTCCCTGGCAGCCCTACTGCCCTTGCTCCTCCTGTAATGCGACCAGATTTGAGAGTAAAAGTCCATGGCAGGAGCGGTCCCGGTGTGCTGGGAACCCAGCAGAGCCGCTCTGGATTTACCCCGGGGGAGCAGGGCAGGACCAGGGCAGCCCCGGTGCCAGTGGGGGTAGCAGCATCCCGGGGTGGCGGAGGGACCCATCCTCCCAGCTTGTTGAGGAGCAATGGCCTCGGAGGAGGGATGGGTTTGTCTTGGCACGGGGACCCTTGAGCTGTTGGTTTGCTGGTTGGGATCAAGAGGAGCTGCTCTGAGCCTCCGAGCCTCTGGCTCTGGCATCTGGGGCTTTGGGGGTCTGGGGCTTTGGGGGTCTGGGGCTTTGGGAACCCAAGTGGGTGTGCAGGAGCTGGGGGCTTTGCAGCCTCATCGGGGGCATTTCAGGCCCCAGCTGGGACATAGGTTTGATCTGAGCACGAGGAAAACCGGAGCAGCCAAAGCCCAGCCGGCACATCCTAATGCTGCTCCAAGCCAGCCTGGGGACCAGGGCTCATCCCTTGCCCTCAGGGCTGCTGCAGCGAGGAAGACTCTGGTGCCCACCCTTCATCCTCCTCGTGGTGCCTGTAAGGGTGGTGGCAAGGGTCCCCACGGGCCCCCGTGCTGTCCCCAGGCTGTGATTCCCCTTGGCTGAGAGCAGGCAGGACAGGAGATGCCGTTTGCAGTCGGGGGCTGCGGGGTGTGACCCCACTGATCCCCTGGCAGGACATGCTCATCACCTAATTAGACCTGTGCTTTAACAGTGCTGTCCCTCTTGCTCCCAATTAACACAGTGACACCGCCAACAGCCACCCCCCTGGCCTGGCATTGCAAAAATTGCTCAGGGGAGGACATGGGGAGCCCAAGCCTCCAGCAATTATCCCGGTGGCCAATTTAATTTGCAGGCGAGCGCGAGAAGGCAGCAGCAATCTCAGCATTGCCCACCCTGTGCCTGCACTTTGGTGCTGCTGCTCAGATGGTGGGGCCGTTCCCAGGGTGGAAATGGGGAGAAAATCCATGGAAATGTTATTTCCCGGGGGGGGGGGGGGGGGGGGGGGGGGGGGGGGCAGTGGAAGGCACTGCCGAAGCTGCCCATCCCTGCCTGCATCACTGCTGGGGGCTCCCGGATTTGGTCCTCCACCTGCACTGGGGCCGGGGGGGAGGGGGGGGGGAGGTGTCCTGCTCTGCCGGGGGGAAGCATTTATGATTAATTAATCTCTGTCAAATGAAAACGGTGATTTTCCCACTTGGCAGATGCCACTTTGACTGCAGGTCTCACGGCGGGTAAACATTAATTGTGGCACGCCTTTAAATAGGAACAAAAAGTGACAGGACTGAATTACTTCACTCAGGTCCCCAGATGCCGAGCCGTAAATCATGCGCGGGAGTTTATAGAGACTTTATGTGTCTTGGGCCGGGCAGGATCAAAATTTTCTAAGAATAATGACATGTTAATAATAGCCTGCCTTGGAGATAAAATTAGCAGAAGAGTTTTTTGCTTCTATTGAAGTCAAAGCTGTGTTCTTTTGCCTTCGTACCAGTCTCTTCGATGGAGAGAAATCACTCATGGGGTTGGATGAAATGATGCTGAGCTCCTTCCAGAGAGGGACAGCGAGCCCAGAGTGTCACCAGTGTGTCACCAGTGCGTCAGCAGTGCAGTTATGGAGTAGTACATCCATTAGCTCATCGATGAACTCTCCAGTATCTAAGTTGCCCATTTATGAATGCTCTGTGTGACATCTCCTTGCCATCACAGCACAGGCTTGATGCATATTTAGCATCAAGCACACAGGGACACCTGCACACATTGTCCCTGGCAGTGGGTGGGCAGGGTGGGTGCACCGGCTGCCTGCTTTACACCCTCTTTAAGCCTCAAAAATTCATCTTTTCCCACCCCCAGGTCATGTAGCCCCATTATGACCTGGGGTGGGGGGCTGGCACCAGGTAGGCAAACCCACCTTGAAGGGGTGTCACTGTCAGGGGATGGGGCTGTCCCCATCTTGCTGCTACCCGCTTCAAAACCCATAAGGGTGCAAGACTCGTCAGTCCGAGCTGAGACCTCAACTCATCACATGTGTGTGCAGAGCCAGCCAGGCCACAGCCATGACCTCCACATCCCCCGGGAGCTGCCGCCAGCTGGGGGACCCCTCTGACCCCCTGCTCGGCCCCAGGATTGGGCCTGATCCAGCCCTGGCACATCCCAGGCACCTGCCTGGCTCCCGGGCTGATGCCACACTCCAGATGAGCTGCGCATCTGGGAGCGAAGCTGAAATTATTGTTTTTTCCCATAATTAAAAATACATGATTCATTATGTGCTGCTGTTCTATGAGCTTGTGCTGTGACGCCAGGGTGGCCTGCTGCTTGCAACCATCCTGTCCTACTCCCTGGGTTTCCCCAAATCCCTCATCTGCAGGGATGCTCTTGCCTCATTACTTTGCCAGGTGCAGGATCAGCCTGTTCTGGACAATCCTAAAGATGCTTTTTCAGTGCAGGATGCAGCTCCTGGAGAGCATAAAAAAGTGTTTTGAACCATAACTCTGATTCAGAGGGGGAAGAGCTGTGTTTTCCAGCTGGGCTGTAAATGGGCACATGAGCCTCTGGGATGCAGGGAATGGGGCTCCAGTACTGCTTGTATTGCCCTGTCCTGTCTGCTCCAGACAGATGGATGGATGGGCAGTGTTGGAGCAGGCTTGGTGTTGTCAGGATGGATAGATGGATGGATGGATGGATGGATGGATGGATGGATGGATGGATGGATGGATGGACGGACAGGCAACATGGAGTGCACAGCCAGGAGGGTGAGTCTGAGTGGGTTCAGAGCAACCCAGAGGGACAGACAATGTTGGAACAGTCTCATCAGATGGACAGACAGGTGGGTGATGCTGGAGTGCTCCAGCCCAAGGAGGACACTGACAGCCAGAGCCAGCAAAGGTGTCAGTGGCCACGTTTCCTCTTCCTCACCTTAAATGTGCTTAGCAATAGATGATAGGTTTTATTTCTGGGCTGTGGTTTCCACCTGGATGGAGTTGACTGCACTGGCTGGAGCTGCAGCAAGCGGGTCCTGGTGCTTTGAAGATCAGGGCTGTGGCGAGGCAGGGATTTACGGCTGCCATCGAGAGAGGCGAGGGGCTCTGCTCCCCCCAGAGTCCCACCCAGGTTAGATTAGGCTGTCTGTGAGGAAACTTAATTGATTCTTTAGGTTAAAGCCTTTTCATCTGCGCAGACAAGCCAAAGCATTAATTCTGTATAATGTGACATGGAACATTTGCGTGTGGCTCTGCAGCACAGCTTTCCCTCCCTGTGCTTCTTTTTGGGCTCTGATTTGTTTTCTTTCCAAGGCAAATTCTGGATCTGGTTTGCATCAACAGCACTAATTAACCCCTTTTGATATATCCCAGAATTTATTTATTTTTGAAATACCTCTCAGATAACGGATGCATTTCAGGAGCAGGCTTCTGTGTGTTGTGCCACTCCTGAGGAGGGAATTGCATCCAGCATGGGGATGAGCTTTGGACATTGGGATGCTTGAGCTACACCTGGCTGTGGGAAGGAGCTGTGGGGGGACCCCAGCAAGGGTACAGGTATCCCCACAGCTCCCCTGGCACCACCAAGCAACTGTCTCATAGCTCCAGAAATAGTCCCAATGCTGGCACAGGCTCAGGAATAAAACATATTTTGCTGTTATTTTTAACGGCGCAGGAGGAGCGGAGCTCTGGGGACTTGCACCAAGGCTACCCCCCGGCCAAAACTAGACCGAAAATGGCATCGCTTGCTCCGAGCTGGCAGCTGGGGCAGCCAGGACCTGACAGGGATGCTGAGTCTTCCCACAACGAAGCAGCGGCCGTGCCACTTCCCAGCCCGGTGCCCGGCAGCCCCCGTTCCCGTCCCCACTGGCTGCCGGCAATGGGAAGCAGGACAGGGCCATCAGCAAAGCTGGAGAGCACCAGCCAAGCTCCGAAACACTTGTCCCTGCAAAGCCTTGCTGCATGAAGCGGCGATTGCCCAGAAATGAATTGCAAGGAAAAGGCAAAGGTTTGCAAATCGCAAAGTTTTTCCTACCGGTGTTTGGGAAGTCGAAGCCCTTTGCTGTTATTAAGGCAAATCCACCTGGTGCCTTAAATAACTGGGTATTTCCCGAGGGGTTTATCAGCCGTGTCGCATTGATGGTTCTAGTTTTGCCACGAGGTTACAGGAATACTCACCTCTACCTGTTTTATACCTGGGGTCCCTGCACACAGAACACACTGGCTGTGGGTGAAGCACAACCTGAGGAGTTTTGGGGTGATGCTGAACCAGGGCTGTGGTTTAACCCCCTCCACCCTAAATTCCACCCACCCCCCACCCCCCACCCCCCGGGCAGGGATTTGGTGGCCACAGTGCACCAAAGGAAGACAGTGGGGAGCTCAGGAGGGCTCAGGGGTGCTGGCACTGAGCCACATCCTTACACCCACCAAGGTCCGGAGGAGGCAGATTCCCATTTCCCAAACCCAGAGCTTGTGGGTTTTTTTCCTTCCGCAATGCAGACACCAGCAGACCTGGCCTGAAGTGATTTCCCACAAAAGATGTCATGTTAAAAACCCCACTCGGGGTGGGGGGGGAGAAAAAGAGACGAATGGCACATGTTCCACAGGAGGGGGTTTCAGGGTGATGCGGTGCCCAGAGAAGACACTCGGTTCTGGCAAAAAGACCAATTTGGGGGTAAATTGGGGGTGCAGAGCAGGAAGACCTGTGCTGCTATCAGAACCTGCCTGGCCATGAACCTGTTTGAAGATAATAGAAGCACAGACCCCTGCAGACCATCCCCCGTATGCCAGCTCGCTCTGCCCACAGCGAGTCTTGGAGCTGTTGCCTCCCACCTCTGCCGAGCAGCTGGGGCACAAACATCCTTAAAATTAGATCAAGACCATGAAACGAAGGTGCAGAACCACACTTGGAAATTCAACTTTCTGGCCCTCCAGGAGGGGAAGAGGACGGAGGAGTCTGCTGTGCTGCACTGGTATGCAAAGGGCCCTGTTGTGAGTGTGAATCCCAAAGGATTCGGCCGTACGGTCAGTCTCTGAATATTAATGGAAAGGGGCTCATTGGGGCATTTTCCAGATTTATAGTGATGTCCCAAGATGAAAAATGTAATTTTATATTCATCATTAATCTTGTCCAACAAAACACATGGAGAGGATCCTGTGGGGAATTCGCATTAATTGATGGAGGTGGTAGGAACCGACACGTAACTCATAGAAAAGAGCCGAAATTGTTTTAATCCCTTACTCGGCGGCCTCGTTTCGTGGTCCCTGCTGCATCCATACAGCCAGCAGAGGAGATGCAGGGGTCACAGGACCTGCTGCTGCTTCTCTTTCCTTGGTGAGAAAGAAAACAACCTCATCTTCCCCTTTATTAATGAAATCCAGCCAGAACCAGACCCGTTCCCTGGCACAGAAATTTTCTTGTTGCAAGGGGTTTTAATCACTGAGTTTCTTAATTTCATTCATGCTGTAAAAAAACAATAGGAACCCAGAGGGAGAACTGAAGAAATCTCTCTTAAAAAAATAAGTGTCACATTAAGATGTTTGTGGTTTTAACCCAAAACCTCGTCCTGCAGATGATGGGTATCTGCTATCCTGATGCCCAACCACACACCCACCCCTCAGCTGAAGGTTTGTCCTGAAGCATCTCCCACAGCTTAGGATTTATTATGGGTGAATCAGCTGTGTCCTTACTACAGCTTATGGCCCTGCCATTAAATTTCAAGAGATTAGAAGCATGAGAGAGAATTTAAATGACAAACGGGCAGTGGGAGCATCTCCTGGGGGGGAGCAGAGTATTTCCGAGCTTGGAGGTGTCTCAGAATCACTAAAAGGCACCGGGTTTACAGCAAGCAAACTAGAGAGCCTCTGGGGAAATGCTCTCCAGGGACGAGAAATAAAAATAATTTTGAGAAGCCAAATAAAAGGAATTTTATTTCTCCAGCTGCTTTGAGCAAACAGAAGTGCCCCTTTCTCACGGCACGGTTTTGGGCTGCGAGGTGGTTCCAGGACCCTGGGGTGGATGAAGATGCTGTGCTGGGATGGTGTAGCTGCCATGCTGGGAGGATGCTGACACAGAGGCGCATCACTGGGAGCAGATTGTGGGTCCAACTGGCATCGCCTAGCCCCTGTGGTTGCCTCTGCTCAGCAGTAACGTGTAACACATACGTGTGTAACCCAGTGCTGCTCCATCCTCAGGCAGAGCCAAATTCAGAATCCTCCTCAGCATCCTCCCATGGGAACAGGCACCGCTCGGTGCTCAGGTGCTTTTAGCAGATACCCAAAAGAGATGAGTGCTGGGCATGTGAGCTGTTCATCTTGCTCTCCTCCTACAGCACCTCATCAGCCTTTCTCCAGTTTAACTTCCATACTGACTCAGAGGCAGTGCTGGCAAGGGGGGGAAGGCTCACGCTCATCCCACCTCATGCGATGCAGGCTCGACCTGGTACCAGCTATCAGAGCAGCCTCCGGAGAAAGGCGGAGAAGCCCACAGCTGGGGCGATGCTTTTTGGATACATCCCAGGGCCTGCATCTTTTCAGTGAGAACAGCCTTAATTTTTAAGGCTTAATTTTGAATTAAGCTGAGGGCTGAGGTGGGAAATGTAAACTGCACTAAATAGGTTTATTCTCCCCAGGCTGGGCTGGTTGAAGGCAAATCCCCTGGCAGCTCAGCTGCAGCCCGGAGAGTAATTCACCCTCTTGTGGCCATGGGAATTGATCTCTCTGGAAAGCCCCAGCATGGGCTAATTAACCCGGCAATCTCAATAAAAAGGGGCCGGCTCACTCCAGTGCTGGCTCTTCCATGTGATGAAGTTAGTCTGGAGGCTGGTGCTCAGCTGGGGTGGGGAAGCTGTGATAACCCCCTGCAGGGGTGCTGAGGTGGGGGCTTACACCAGCTTTGCTGGGGCCAGGGGCTGTGATTGCTCTGATTCCCCCCCAAACTGGTGGGCTGGAGACAGCTTGGAGATGGCGAATTAGAAACCAGGTAGGAGACACCCTCCCTGAATGTCTGCTGTGAAGCAAAGGTGAAATGGAGCTGGGCTGATATTTTTGGCTCTGCCTGCAGCCCCTGTGGTCCTCGAGGCAGTGACCCAAGGAGCTTTGCTGGGCCAGGTGATTCCTCAACCCAGACTGTGAGCTCCAGGTATGAACTTCTGTGGGATCCCTGTACTGGGAGGGGACTGTGAGGCTCCCAGGGAAACCTTTTGCATGTTGGAGCCTGGAAATAGCGGGCTGGTCCCCAGATATCAGCCCCAAGATCTTGGTTTGTTTTTCCAGCTCCTCACCAAAGGGCTATTGGATGTGCTGGAGGTGCTCAACTGGAAGCCCGTTAGGAGAGACCCTTTCTGAATGTCTCCCATCAAGCAAAGGTGAAAGGAATCTGGGTTGAAGTCTGTCTTTGGTGGCTAATGAGCGCTGGAGGAGCAGCGCCCACAGAGATGGGGCAGAAGCAGGTTGGGGTGGATGCCAAAGGGCCATTTCTTTGTGGTAAGTGGAGCATGTCTCTGACACGTGGCACATGGAGCAGGGCTCTGCCAGAGGTGATGGGGCAAAAACCAGCACTGCCTCCTGGGCCGTGCCAGCCAGGGCCACCAGCTGTGCCCTGGCCATCGCCTGCCTGCAGGGCAGCCACGGTGGAGGGATGGGTGAGCAAAACCCAAACCAGTCCCACGGTTTTGTAACAAATCAAGCTGCGGAAGAGACCAATGCAGACTAAAACTGTGCAGATGCTCAGTGGGGACGTACTAAAGCCTTTAGCTCAGCCCCAGGGGACAGACGAGGTGAGCCTGGCTGGAGGATTGATGACATGCTCGTTACCAGACTAATTGTCTCCTTGGCAGACATGGAGGCTGGGTGTGAGCAGGGCTGGGTGACCCACACCCCTGGGTGGGGGCAGCACCGCCTGTGGCTGCAGGCAGGGAGCCCAGGGCAGGGTGTCCTGTGATGCTCAGGACGTTTCATTTCAGCCACAATGTCCTCTAATCCCACCGAGGCTTCCAGAGCCCTGGGTGATGCAGAGCTGAGTGCTGCTCCTTGCCTCTCCCTTTGCAAAGCAAATTCTTATTCCCCCTGGGGTTTTACTGCTCCAAGTAATTTTTTTTTTTAGTGGAAAGATGTAGGAAACTCTTGCTCTCCCCCCCCTGCCATGTGGCTCTGGGCAGAGCCTCCTGTGGGAAATGGGTGAGGCTGGTTGATAGTTCCTGCTGAGCATCCAGCATCTCATCCCAAACTTTCCTTGCTGGCTTGGGGATCAAAACTGTTTCCTAGTGAGGGACACATCCCAGAGTGCTACTGGATCTGACCATCCTGAGCACCAGTGTTCCCAGCGCCTCAAAGGGCCACCCCCCAAGACCTCAGCTGGGATTTGATGCCAAGAGCCACCTCTGCTCATAAATGCCCGACTGGGTGATGTCCTGTCTGTCACCTGCCGGGGGGTTCTAAGGTGAGAAACAAGTTGATAATGCCAGAAAGGATGTCCTGGGCTGGGGTTTAAAAATAAAGCACCCATGCCCAGCAATCCCTCATTCCTGCACCTGGAGCTGTCAGTGGCCCTTGACAGCTCCTGCACAAATCAGAAACCGCCAATAAATCGCCCAGCGTGGGTGCATCCATCACTCCCCCGGCTCTGCTGCTCTCCCAGGGGTGAGCTGTCATCCTGCCCTTGCAGCAGCTTCGCAGCCTGGTTTGGGATGGAAGCGGGTGGGTGGCAGCTGATGCACTGGGAGGGGGGGGGGTGTCGATGGGGCAGGGTCCTGCTGCCGGCAGAGCTGTGCCCTGGGAATGTTTGTGACCCGTTTCATCAGCCCTGCTTTGCAAAGGGTGTTTTCAGGTGCTGGGGGGGGGGTGAGGAAGAGCAATGCTGAAGCCGTAGCCCAGCCCGTGGGGTGCACGGCTCTCCTGTGTGTGCAACTCGTGTTTCCAAGCATGGCTCGAGGCACAGCCTGGGGAGGGAAAAAAAAATGCTGCAAAATTTAAGTCAAATGGAGGTGGGAAGGTGCCAGGAGTGCTGCAGGCAGCAGGACCGGGAGGATGGCTTGGGGCTGAAGCAGCAGCTCTGCGTGCAAGCCTTGCAGCCTGCCACCGGTGCAGGGATGCCTTGGCTGGGCTGGCCCCGTGCCACCCATCCCAGCGGTGGGATGTGGTGGGATATGGTGCCTCCTGCAACCAGCAGCGCCTTTCGCAGCCTTGGGACTGCAGCAGGTTTCGGCAGCGTCATCCCACAGCAGATGTGGCTGTGCAGAGCCCTGCTGGGTTCCCGTGCCACGTTGCTATTTATAAGCCCCCAGTTGCACAAGGTTGGGACTGTTTTTTCTGTGATTGTATCAAATCAGCGAAACGGGGAAAGCGAGCAGTCTATTTGACATCCTGTATGTGGGCTTTTTATTTGTGCAATGCGTTTTCATTTCCACTTGGATTGCGAGCCCGTAAGGGGATATGTAGCTGTTACCACAGTGGGCTGCGACGCCAGGAGCAGGAGAGATGAGCTCCCCACAGCCCGTCTGTGGGAAAGGCAGGGAAGTGGTGGTCTGTGGGGATAAACCTAGCCCCTAAACGGGGCTGGGATCTGTGGTGGGAGCCCCATGTCACATCCCTGCAGCTGAAGGCAGCTCCCTTTCCACCCATCTCGTGTGGGTTTTTCCCTGTGGCTCTGCCCAGGGTGAGGGAAGTGCTGCTGAATGATGGAGAAGGCTCCCCCGGAGTGGGAAAAGCTTCGTGCAATTTCTTCCACATTAAGTGTGACATCTGCTTTGGGATGACTCAGGCAGGTTCCCATCGCCCACGCAGGGGGGGAGGGCACCCATACCGGCTGGGTTGGACCTGCCGGACTCAGCTCTTTCACCCTGGCTCAGCAGGGGGGGGTGTTTGGGGGGTTATAATAAGCCTAAATCAACCAGTTCCCGACACCACTGAATTTAGAGCTATAATTGCTTTGCTCAGTGTGGGTGGCACTTGGTGTGCCTGCCAGCAATGCAATGGATGCCAAAGACTCTGCTGGCTTTGGTGCACAGCATCACTGTGGCAGCTGCCAGTGCCAGTCCCGGGCACCAAGCTGTTCCCTATGGCCGCTCCTGCGATGCCGCAGCATCTCTGTGTGGTCACCAGCCCTGGGAACGGGATGTTTGTCCTTATACAGCCCGGTGCTGCCTGCAGTGGTTTGCTGAGCAGGCGATGCTGAGTGCCTTGAAGGGAAACCCCAAATGGCAGCACAGAGTAAACGCTCGCTCGGCATATGACCTTTTATCCCAAGTCAGCATGTTTTTAACCTCAGTGTCTTGTGAAGCATGGGATTAAGTGCCTGTGAGCAGGATCCTGCATCCTGCAGGTGCCTGGGAAGGGATTGCTGGCAAGGGGATGGATTGATCCTGCTCCTGCCCTAGTGCTGTGGGGTCTGCAAAGCTCAGCCTTGCTGGGGAAACCGAGGCTGCGCCAGGTCTTGACTCAGGACCCCTCTGTGCTGCCAGGCTGTCTGTCGTGGCATTGCTGCAGTGCTGTGCCCTGAGGTCAGCCCTTGGCAAGGCCAGGTGCAGGAGCATCTGTGCCCGAGCATCCTCAGCCCCACCATGCCTTGCAGTGGGTTTGGGAGTCCCTGGTTCCCACCATGCTGTGTGTCCCCCGCGGGGGCTTCCTGGGCTGTGCAGCTCCCTGGCTTCATCCAGGAGCCTCTCTACAGTCACGCTCTGACTCGAGGCACACTGAAGGAGTTAATGTTAGTTTGTGGTTATTTTTTCTTCTCTTGCTGGCTTGGTCTGCAGGATGCTTTGTGGGCTCTCTTTACAGGCAAGGATAATTAATTAACCTTAAATAATTACCCTTAATTTACAAACATCCTTTTTGCTAGGGAGATGGGTGAACTGGCTGGTGGCAAACCCAGGGCAGTGCTGGTGTGTCCTGTTGGTGCAAATCCTGCTCCTTCCTCAGGCTGTGTCCTGCCAGCTGGAGGAGGGTAAAATGGGGGCATCACCCCATCCGCCCCCAAACCTCCCTGTGCTTCCGAGGTGATGCCTTCACGCCCAGATTCTGTGCTGGCTCTTACCCCAGCTGGGTTAAATGCTGGGTTTGGGGGGGCTGTGGCTGAGGAGTGTGGGGGCTGTGTGGGCAGGGAAGGGATGCTCTTGGTGCCACATCAAGCACGGGTTTATTCAAACCTCCTGCTCTGTGTGGGTGGGGGTTGTGCTGCTAAGCACTCCCAAATGAGGGGCTGCCCTGGAAAACTTTCCAGTCTCCTCCTCCTTTGGAGCTAGGCTCCCCCTGAACCCCATCCCTGCATCCAGCCTTGCCTGTCCCTCCTGCCCTGAGGGATCCTGGTGCCCCCTCAAAAGACTTTTTTTTTTTTTTTTTTTTTTTTTGCAGGTGCTGATGGGGCTGGGGGGTGACGGAGCTGCCACCGCAGGGCTGCGCAGGCTGGGGATGCTGCCTGGAAGCAGCTGCTGCATCCTGGTGGTAATGAAAGCCAGCGGGGAAGCCAGCCCCCAGCAGCAGCCGCGTTTGGGAGCCAGATTTGATGAAGGGAAGTGACTCAACGTCTTGGAAGGAGTTGGGGGCGGTGGGGGTGCAGCGGAGGACAGCGGTTGACCCAGGGGTGGGGACAGGGTGGCTGGCAGCCACCTGCCTGCCCTTGGGCTCCTTGACCAGAGCCGGCTTTGCTCTGGAGCACTCCGTGCTTTGGTAGCCCTCGTCGGGGCAGCGTGCTCCCGGCCAGGGGGACACGGGACAGGAAAGGAGGTCCCTTGGGAAGTGGCTTATTTCTTCCTTGCACTGGGTCGTGGCAGGATTCGGGCCAGCGTTCCCAGCTCCCGGCGTCACACCCTCTCCCAGCTGTTGCTCACAGAGCATCGTGCTGCCGAGAAAACCCCAGCAATGGATGCGGCCGCCACTCCTTCCTCCTCCCCTCGCCCTTAAAACCAGCGGGGAGTGGCACTGTGCCTGCTCCGGGTCTGCAGGGGGGTGAGAGCCCACTCGCTCCCGGCGAGCCTTCAGCGCTTGGCTGAGGGGCTCCTCTTCCTCACCAGGCACAGGGTGGCTTTGGCACCCTGACCTCATCCTCCCCAGCATGGAGCAGCGGGGGAGCGTGGTGCCGCATGAGGTATTTGGGAAAAGTCACTGGAAGGCTCGAGAGGGGTGTACTAAGGGGACTGGGAGTTATTATTGGAAAAGTCACTGGGAGGCTCGTTAGGTGTACGGAGGGGACTGGGATGTGTTACTGTGGGAGAGGACGGGACAGGTCCTGCCGGCAGAGCAACGGGCAGGGTGTGTGACCTGCCCCAGCCAGGACCAGGGTTCTTATGGTTTTTTTATGGCTTTTGGGGGTGAATGACTGCGGGGGGGCTGTTCCACCCAGGCGCATCTGGGTGCAAAGGGTTTGCATCCTGCTGGGGACCTGCCGCATGCCACAGATGCTCCAAGCGTGGCGTACTGCTGTGGGCACCCAGCACCCTGTGGAGCTGCTGCCCCATCCTGGGGGTCCTGCCAGCCCCGGGGAGCAGGACAGCAGCAGGATGGTCACAAGCTGCGTGGGTTGGCACATCCCGGCTGGGTGCAGGCGTCTGGACTTTTTGTGTCCCTTCTCCTTTCTCCGGGTCGGACCCAGCAATCTGGGTGCATCAGCAAGTTTCCTCCTGATTCAGCCATGGGGGATGTTGCAACACGGCGTTGTGCAAAGGCGAGCATCAGCCTGAGCCCCAGTTCCTCTTTTTTGGCTCCTGCGGGAGCTCGGCCACGTGTGATGTGGCTCAGTGTCCCCACCTGCACCGGGCACGACAGTGGCCACAAGCTCCCCGGAGACATCGCTCCTCACTGGGCATCACCCGCTCTCCCCTGGGTCATGGTTGGGTGGCAGTTTTCCCAGTTGCGGTGCTGCCAGCTCTGAGGAAACTGGGATTTCTCCTTTGTGCACGGTGGAGAGCCAGAAAGCACATCGGTATCGGTGATGGCGAGCAGGTGGGTGCTCTGCCCCAGGCTCGTCACTGGCTCCAACTGAACGTGATGCTCTCAGCCCAGAAGCACGGTGCTGGATTTTGGTCCAACCACCACATGTGTGTATTTTTATTGTGTTTCTGCCTCTGGTTGGGCTTCCCTGGCTTGGAGTGGAGGTTTGTGGCCGTCCAGGCTCAGCCCGTGCTGGATCGCTGGATGCACCATGTGCACCGATGGTAATCACCACCTGCTCGCAGGCACAGGGACGAGGACAGGCTGGTGCTTCGTTGCTGCCCCTCTGCTTGGCGTCCCAGTGCAAACCAGGACAGGCTGATTCATTGCTGGGAACTTGCTGCTGGATCCAGACCCACCTTGGCATGCGGGGCCCGGTTGGACAAACAGCTGGGAACAGGCAGGACCTGGCAAGTGCGCTGGAGGGGGGGGCATGGCATGGCAAGGCAGGGGACACATGTTCCCCTTCTGCCATGCACCCCAGGGATGGCTTTGGGTTACCCATCTTCTGCGTGTGTGAGGCCAGGAGCATCCCAGGTGGTGGGGCAGGGATGTGGGGCAGCCCAGGGTGGAGGTGCTCCATCCTGGATCACAGGGGTCCTCTGGCTGCGCTCACCCCTTGGCAGGAGCAACAAGACCACGGCTTTTTTGTACCAGCGGGGGATGCCCAAACCCTGCCCAAGGGGCATTGCAGGGCTCCTGAGCTGGCTGTGGGCAGTGCAGGGATGTGGTGGATGGGAGACCGCACCCAGGGCAGCCAGCTGCCCCATCTCCTCTCAGTGTCCAGCTGAACGGTGCAAGAAATTGCTTCTACCCAAGGTTCTGAGTCCCCACATCCTGCCACAGAGCATCGCTTCCCCCTTCCCAGGCGCTGCCCATCCCCATGCTGAGCCCGGCAGCTGGGTTATGCCACCGGCTGCATTTTTTTCTGTTGTTCTCTCATCGGCAATACGTGCGTGTCCTTCTTGGGATGAGAAAGCTCAGCGATACCCACGGCACCCTCTGCTCGGATGCCAAAGCGATGTAACCCTGGGGTCGTTCGCATGCTGGCCTTAACGAGGTTATAGAAGAAGTAGAAATGTGTAATCCAGCCTCCGTGTGCTCAAAACCCCTGAGGATTTATCAAGCTCAGGTAAATACCACCGGGTTTATATAATTTCATATATATTTTTATATATCTATCTCTTGATATATATTTGGGAGGGATGGTTTTGCTGCAGCTGGCTGGAAGTCATTGCTTTGCTCAAGGAATTTGCAATCAGTTGAGCTTTTTTGCTCCCCTGTTCTTCTAAAGTGGGTCTGGGGTCTGGCAGAGCAAAGGACAGGGGGTGGCAGTGACCTCTGGGGTCCCAATGTGTGGCATGCGTTGGGATCCCAGAGGTCACCACAGTTCACTGTCCTCCACCCAAATCCTCTATTTTTTCTATTTTTTCATAAAATCCTCAGCTGTTTTGGGGATAGGTTTTGCAGTCTGCAGTGATGGGAGCCCCTGCGGTGGCTTTGCATGTGGGAAAGCTGCACAGAGGGGAGAGGAACTGGGTATGAATTTGGGGGGGGGGGCGGGGGGAGGATGTCCTTATAGTGTGGCAGTGTCACCTCAGTGGGGACAGGGAGAACAGGGGGCTTTTCTTTGCTGTGCTGATCAGCATGCAGCTGGGAGCACAGCACGCAGCTGCGATGGGGCTGGAGGATTCTTCTGCAGATCCGGGGTGACTTTCTCACTTGGGGGGGGGCGGTGCTGAGCTCTGCCAGCTCTGACTGTCCCCCATCCCTGGCACGGTCACGTCCGTCCCCTCGGCACCAGGAGGGACAGACCTATTTCCTTTTTCTTGGTTTCCTTCCTCTTTGTACCCTTAAAATCCGGAGTGCCTGAGAGCAGCCGGAGCAGCCCCGCAGGTGGCATGTGAGCTGCCTTTCGCTACGGCACGATGTCCCCAAGGCCTGTGCTGGCTTTGCACCCAGCAGCTGTAATCCAGCCCAGGCCACGGTTAGGGATATTTTCACTGGGCTGATACGATGTGGCAGGGAGGATGCTCAGAAAAAGGGAGTTTAATTGGCCTTTTTATTGCCTGCAAAGCTCCAGCAAAGCCTGGGATTAATAGCAACCTATATTAAAAAAAAAAAAGAGAGAGAGAAGAGGAGATGAAAGAACTTTTATTATCTTGGAAGTCGCTCGAGACATTTTAAGCAGTACAGAAACATAAACTGCCCTTTTAAAAGAAAATCTTTGCCTGTGTAGGTACAAATGCCCAAGATTTTCCCCTTTAGTACTCAATCCTTCATCAGAACAGAGGATGGGGAGCGAAGGGCCGGGCTCCTACCAATGGGGTGGCTCTGAACAACCTGAGCACTTTGTGCCAGGGAGGGACAGGTTCCTTTGCCCGGCTCCTGCAGGAATTTCATCCTGGGAAAAGCCTTGCATGACCTGTGTTTTGAGGTTAAACACCAGTTTCTGGCTGGGGACCCCACACCATGGGCAGGGGCGTTTCATGGAGACCCATCCCATCCCGACCCGTCCTCTCCCATGCAGCCCGGTCAGCTCTGCCCAGATAAACACTGACTCATGCGGCTATTCTGTCCCACCCTGGGCACAGCCAGCTCTTTTAAGGCTGCCTTTTCCAGCTATTCCTCTTTTTTTTTTTTCTTTTTTTTTTTTCCTCCTGTTCACATGGGCGGGGGATGAAGCCTTAGCTGGTGTGCCAGGAGCAGCTGGGGATGCCGAAGGCTGCCAGGCGTGGGGGTCCCAGTGGAGCGAGGACTGCTCCGCGGTGGTGAAGCAGGGATGCGTCCCAGTGCCATGGATGCAGGTAGGGTTCAGGCTTCCCCGCCATCCTGCAGCCAGCCTTGGGGTGGAGCTCAGTGCCTCAGTTTCCCCTGTGGGGACTGGATTTGTCCCCTCCCTTTGCCTTGGGGGTCCCCTGCTGCTGGTGATTTGAAGGAGCATCAGGGTGGCTGGCAGCTTGTATCCTTGCTGGCAGGAGCTCATGTGCTCGGTGTCGGGCTGTTGTGGCTGCTCAGCATGCTGCTGCCTCTCCCATGGCATCTTGCACCCCTGTCCCCTTCTCAGTCCCCTTCTCAGCTGGCTGGAGCTGGACAGTGGGGTCAGGGATGGGTGGCAGGGCTGGGACTGTGGCCAGGGAGCAGCTTTTGGGCAGGCCAGGGCTCAGGGTTTGGTTCCCTTTTGATGGGCATGTGGCTGGCGACCGATAGATACTGAGGGCTGGGGCACCATCCCCAGGCATCCTTGTGGGGACGGGGATGCTGTCCAGCATCTCTCCCTATGGCAGCTGTTGCCATGGCAATTGCTGGCTAAAATACAGGTGAATTGCAGCTGGGTACCCAAAGTTGCTTTCACATTCCTTTTCTTTTCTTGCTCCTCTTAAGCCCTGGCAATCCCCCCCACGGGACTGGGAGCTCCCTCCCATGTAACCCTGGGCTGGAAAAATGTGGCTGCTGGAGGGATGGATGGGGCATGCATCCACCTTCCCTCGGGCATGCTCCTGCTGACAGCAACGGGAGTTTGCCGTGCTCAGGATCTGGCCCACAGGGTGGGACTCGAGCTCAACCAGAGCAGTAAGTCGCCAGGGAACTGGGACCAGATTCTGCCATGGGGGGAAAATCCTGCTGTGGTAGGGCTCCGAGGGGACCGGTGCTGGCAGGTCCGGGGGGGACACTGAGATGCTGCTTCGCCCCATGCCCTTCCCAAAGCTCCTCAGATGAGTGACCATGTGTTTCCCCCAGACATCTGCCTGCAATTCCCACTCATGGAGCAGGAGCCCGCGCTGCGTGGGCAGCCTGCCTGCGCTCCTCCCATGCGTGCCGGAGGAAGCGGGTTTGGGTTTGGGGTGCGCTGGGACCTCGGAAACCGCTGCTTGGGAAGGAGGGGAGGGGAAATGCTCAAATGAGAAAAAGGCAGAGCAGCTGCCCCGGGGGCGGCAGCAGCTGTGCAAGCAGGGGTGCAGGCAGGGGCAAGCAGAGCTGACCCTGCTCCTCCACCTGCTCCCCGGGGGGGTTTGTCTGTCCCATCCCTGGGTGTCCCTTGCACCCTTAACACCCTGAAGGTGCGGGGGACGGGGAGGACAAGCACTAACCTAAAGGGACCCCCAGTTTCCCCAGTGCTGGGGGAGTATTTGTGGGGACCCCCACACAGGCTCATGCTGGTCCCAGCCCAGTTTCATAACATCATGTGAATAAAAGCGCAATGCACTTTGACAGCTCAGGCAAGATCTTGTATGCTCAAAAGCGAGTCTGCTTATTTTATTGGATTTTATTTGATATTTTTTCCCCTCAACCTGATTATTAGTACCTCCAGTAAAAGCATTGCCCACAGGCATTGGGGGAGGCAGAAGGCAGTGCTGGCAGCCTGCCTGCCTCTGTAAATCCCTGGTGCAGGCAGCTGAGAGCTGGGGCAGCACCCATGGCCAGGTGGTACCCACTGCGGGGGGCTGAGCATCCCCTGCCCTCCCTGGGCACAGCTGCATCCATGGTGTGCAGATCCAGCCGAGCTCCCCCCATTTCCCCACAGCCCCAGTCACATCCGTCCCCCGCCCGTCTGGGCTGGCCGCGGAAGAGCTTTTGCCCAGAAAAGCTGGATTTGAACATTTTGGGCTGTTCTCTCAGTTTCCTGTTGCCTTCCCAAGAACAACATCCCTGACCTCATCCTCCCCCGGTATGCGCCGGGATGCTGCTGATGCGCGAGCCGCCCATTGGGAATCCCGCCGCGGCGCCCGCTGGCTGGACTCAGCCTTTCCCGGGTACCAAGACAAATACAGCTGCAGGAATGGTGGGGCTGTCAGCGGCTGGCTGGATTAAAAGGCTATTTTGGGTAGATCCTGTGCTCATTTTTGTTGAGGTAGGAGGACAGAGATGAATAGACTGAATGGAGAGCAAAGCGGTTTTGGCTAGAGCCGAGTATTTTCAACCCAGAAAGGAGCATTGAAACATGCTTATGATTATGTGCCTTTTTTTGTTGGTTTCCCCCCCCGCCCCCAAAGTTTGGGGTATTTTTACAGTGAGAAATGGGGAGGTTTCACGCAGTTGCCCCTCAGACTCTCCATTTTGGGGAGGCAAATGGGAATTCGCTGGACAATCTCCCAGTAGGTCTGGGCTCCAGCTCCCGTTGCCCATCCCACCCCCAGTGCCCAGAGACATCCCAGCAGGTTCCCGGCAGGTTCAGCAGGTGCCTGTCTGCTACCTTGAGGTTTGTGATAGCCTTGCATGAGCCCTGGAAACAAACCCAGCACCTGCCAAACCCCGTGGGGAAACAGCCCTGCTGCTCCCCTTGCTCTCCAGATCCTCATCCCAAGCAGGGACTGGGGCTACCCCACTGCCCGACCTGACAGGGGTCAGGGGAGGGGGTTTCTTTTACATCATCTGTCTTGCCTGTCTGCCTTGAGAAGGACAAATGTTAAAACTAGAGGGGGAAAAAAAAAAGAAAAAAAAGAAAGAAAAAAAAAGAGAAAGTATGGGGTTGGAGGGAAATAAACAGACAATTCAAATAAATAATCCATTAAATACAGCTTTGAAATGTCAAGCTGAATGTCATCATGCTTCCTGGGCTCAGTCATTAAAAAATAATAATAAAGAGGAAATTTTACATTAAAAAAATCTGTAAGTGGGCACGATTGGAAGAGAAGCTTGTAAAGCTGCAGGAGCCCCTCCTGCCTCCCCCGGGCGGGGGAGCGACGGGTACTGCAAGGAACGAGGGGTCTGGCTGCCCTCACGGTGCTGGGGGGCAGTGGGCTGTCCTTGGGGGTCCCACAGTCCCCCCGTGGGTGGGTGGGTGTCATTTCTTGGGGGTTTCTCCCCAGTGACAGAGCAAGTCCCAGGAGCTTTGGGGCTCTCTGGCTGAGGGTGGGGTGGGATGGAGATGGGGCTCTGGGCTTTGCCCGCCTTTCTGCAGCTCTGTGTTTGGAAAGGTGGTGGCATGGAAACCGTGGTCGGTAACGGCAGCTCCTTACACAGGAACATGAACAGTCAGCACTGGAAGTGCCAGTTCTGCTGATCCTGTTACTTCTACCGGATCATCAACTTTAATTCATCCTTTCTATGATGAAGGTTTTGCTGGGGCAAGGCCACCTTCCGGATCAAACTCACTCACAAGTTTTGAGCTAAAACCTTATTTATTCCAGCAGCTTATTGTCTCCTGGAGCTCACCGAGGGGAGAGGCGATGGGGCTGTGATTTAAGCCCCTGGCCAAGGATTTTGCAGCCGTGGGAGCAGCAGCAGTCGCAGGAAGGAAAAGCCCAGGGAGAAACAATAGGTTACTGCATAAACACCATGGGGATTTCAAAGGAGGGTCGGTGGGGAGGATGATGCTCAGGGGGACCTTGGAGCTGAAACACCCTGAGAACAAGAGAGTCCAGCCTGGGTGGGCAGAGCCACATCCTTCCTGCGAGGACAAGGTTGGGTGCCATGCCCTGTGCCGGAGCTCACGCAGATCTCACCCCTCTTGCCACGGCTCATGGGCTTTGCTGATTGACTTCGGTGGCCCTGGGCTTTAACCCGCCGTGACTGTTCACAGGGGAGTGGTTGAACCCATTTAACGAAGGGCTCTAAGTGGCTGGTGGAGACTGGATGCTGATTATGGCAAACGATGCTGTTAGTTAATTAACATTGTAAAACACGCAGGGCACTGATTTAATCAGGGAAACAACTGTACGAGAGTCCAGGCACCTCACCCATATTTATGGTTTTAATTATTTATAATAATGTTACCGTGGTTTTTATTGTAGGGTTCTTTGTGTGTACCTACTGATGCTGGCTGGTGTCGGATGCTGGCACCGAGTGTGCGGTACAGGGTTTCTGTACCGGGTTATGTTTTGATAATCTTTTGACATCTTATTTTGAGCTGCTGGGGTCATGATGGGACCCTGCCTTCACCGGATCCATGGTGGGGGGTCCCCCGGCAGGCACAGGGCAGCACCAGCCTGCCAGGGGGATGCACAGGGTTAAGTTCCAGCGGTGGCTGAGTCTGTTTCCTCCCTTAACCCGCATCCGGGGGTGAATGGCCTTTGTTTGATGTTGGCTTTAATATTACAGCTCCATCCCTAGACCTGCAGGGAGGGAGCCGCCTTGGTGCTGTGGGACACTGAACCGCCGCCTCCAGGAGCACGGCCACCACGCCAGAGGGGAGAGGTGAGAGGCTGGACCACCACTTCCACCGGGCACGGTGTCTGGCATCTGTGGGGCACCTTGTCAACCGCATGCTGGATTTGCAGTCCAGTTTAGTGGGTGCTCAGGAGAAAAAAAAGAGAAGAGCCATAATATTTTGCAGATTGGCAGGCTTCATAGCTGTTAATGAGCTGTTAATAAGCATCATCCTAGTTTTATCCTTGGAAGTAGGTGGGTAATAGACATTTTTTGCAGGATGAGGCTATAGCCACATCCTGGCGGAGACAAGGGACTGAATCATGTCTTGTCGCTCAGGGAGCTGATGTCTCTTGGTCGGGAGGTAGAAACGCAGTGAGGAGCTGTAGGAGCATCTTCCTTCAGAGCCAGTGGTAGGGTCCCCACAGGATCCCCCATACCCGCGTGCTCCATCCCCTCTTTCCATGGCCCCTTGTGCCCGTACATGTCGTGGGGCTGGTGTCCCTCCCATGGGATGCGCTTGCCGTGATTAACACCATGTATTTTCTCAGCAGAAACACGCAGAGAAACATCACCGGCTGGAGAGCCTGGGACTGACTAGGCTGCAGTTTGTTCTCAGATAATGGAGCTTTCCAATTTGTCCAATTACTTGGATGATGTCGATAACTACAGTGACTACCCAGATTACACCTATGAGGAGACCAGCAGCGTGTGGACAGACCCATCCCATGACCCAAAGGACATTGCGAGGATCCTCTCGGTCGTCATCTACAGCGTGTCCTGCGTGTTGGGCATCCTGGGGAATGGCCTCGTCATTGCAATCATCACTCTGAAGATGAAGAAGTCAGTCAATGCCATCTGGTTCCTCAACCTGGCCGTCGCCGACTTCCTCTTCAACATCTTCCTGCCCATAAACATTTCTTACACGGCCATGCGATACAACTGGATCTTCGGGACAGTCATGTGCAAGTTGAACTCCTTCCTCCTCATCCTCAACATGTACACCAGTGTCCTTCTCCTCACCACCATCAGCTTCGATCGCTACGTGTCAGTGGTCTTTCCTGTCTGGTCTCAAAACCATCGCTCGACCAACCTAGCGTATTTAGTTTGCTTGATTATCTGGACCGTCGGCATCATTATGAGCTGCCCGTCTCTTGTCTTCCGAGACACAGCACAAGCCCACAACTCTGTGATTTGTTTTAGCAACTTTTCCCTCTCCAGGAATAAGTCTTACCAAGCCCTGGCATTAATGAGACACCGAACAGTGAACATCACCAGGTTCCTTGCGGGGTATATCCTTCCCATAACCATCATCACTTTCTGCTACATCGCCATTGTCTTCAATTTGCGTCGAAACCGTCTTGCCAAGTCCAAAAAGCCCTTCAAGATCATTGTCACTATCATAGTCACCTTCTTCCTTTGCTGGAGTCCCTATCACCTGATGAACCTCCTGGAAACAAAACCTGACATGATACCGCGCTCCGTGTTTGAGATCAGCATCCCCATAACCACGGCACTCGCTGCCTCCAACAGCTGCATGAACCCTGTCCTCTACGTCTTCATGGGCCAGGACTTTAAGAAGTTTAAGGTCACCATCCTTTCCAGACTGGTGAACGCTCTCAGTGAGGAGATGGGTCACTCCAGCATCGTTCACAGGAGCTTCTCCAAGATGTCTTCAATGACTGAGAAGGAGACGACAGTCCTCTAAACTCAATCTGGGTGCCTGCAGGAGGGCTATAGTCCTCTGGTGTTACCCATGCACACCACTGTGATAGTGGCCACCCCTATGGTGGCCCCCGGTGTGGGATGAGCATGGTCCAACACCATCCTATAGCATATTCTTTGACTGGTCTTGCTGCCTGGGGGCTGGCAGAGGTTGGAGACTACCGCTCTGTGCACTTGGAGAAGACACAACTGCCCTTAATCTTTCTTTGCAATTGCAAAGAGCATTGTGCCAAACTATTTAAGAAAACATTTCAGAGCCTTCTTATCTAATCTATGCATTGCCTGGCCTGGCAAGGGCATTCCTGCTGTTTCCAGAGATGTCGTTATGGGGAGATTGGACAGAGCATGTGTCTGGGAAGGTACTTCTGCTGCCAGGCTCCCAAAATGGGTGGCTGGGTGACCACCCATCTCGGGTGATACCTGCTATGGCAAAACTGATGATGCTCTTCCTACATCCTATGTATGCATATAGCTACTCATGTTAAAGTCCTAAAGTATATTGGTACTAGCGCAATATGTTTTTCACTGTGTTGTGAAGCTTTGGTACCCAGAGAGACTCTGGGGAGTGTCTTCATAGGAGGGGTTTGAATATCCCATCCTCGATGAGCTGGGAAATCTCACAGGTCTTCTAAGTGATCCAGACCCAGGGCCACCTGCCAGGGTGGGATTTGGCTCATGCACAGGGTCGCAGATATAGAAAACTAGAAGAAAAAAAAAAAGGAGGGAAAGGTTAATTTTAAGTGTCTTTTGAACAAACCTGACTTTGATGGGCATGCTTCACATGGTACGTTTTGCAGAGCAGTTTGAGGCTTGGGGCTGTGAGTCCCAGTGGCTCCTTGGGAAGTGCCTGGGTGGCACTGGGGAGCAGGTCGATAGGCTGGGGAGCGCGGTCCTGGGGGAGGACCTGGTGTCCCCTCCTGGATCCAGGTGGACCTGGGAGCTGGCTCCAGTGATGGCTGCTCCCTGGTGGGATCAGTCAGTCCTATGGGAAGACTTTCCCTCTTCCCAACCAGGCAGCAAGCCCATCACGGGTGGGAGACTCTGCTGTTGCACACAAATCTCTGCGGTGCAGGATGGGCTATGGCACCGTCTCTATCCAATTTCATGCACAGTTAATTTGGGAGATCCTTCACAATTTGGGCTTCTTGACTATGACACCAGTGTCACACTTATTTATGTGTTGGTTTCTCTGTGTCACCCACAGCCTCTCACTCCCAGGAAAGCAAGGAATGACTGAGTCCTCCACCTGTGCTGGGTGCCAGAGCAGAGCCCACCCCAGAGCTGGGTTCGGGCAGTCTCCAGTGGCACCAGGGACATTTCTGGGGAGTCCCTGGGGGTGCCAGTCCCTGTGATGCCCAGAGGCTGCACCCCGGCAGTTGAGAGTCTGCTCACAGATGCCCGCAAAGGCTGAGATACTTATTTATAGCTTTTTCTTTAAAAAAAAAAAAAAAAAAAAAAAGTGATGAGAGAGCTCCCAGGAAAAGGCACGGAGCTATTTACAGGCTCCCGTCAGTGGCAGATGATGCCAGGCAGATACACACTGAATCACTAAGCCCCAGTAATGGAGCCGCAGCCCCGCGCTGCGGGAATGCCGTGGATCATAGCAGATGCTGCAGAAGAAGCTGGATTTCCAACAGATTATGGGGCATCCCCTCTTCCCCCAGCACTGCCTCGCTGATCTACCTTGATCTGCATAACCTCGTTAGTGTTGGCATGATGGGGAGCAAGGGGAGCACCTGCACCCCATGAAGCTGCCATGTGCTCCTTTCCCATTACACGGAGCAGAGGGATGAGGCGCTGCCTGCAGCATCCCTAGGAGAGGGATGCTGATGGATCCGGCGTGTTTGGCTGGGTTTTGGTGCTGCCGGCTGGTGTGTGCCGGGGCATGTTTGTACCCCACTCTGGGGCAGGGAGATGCCTGTCCTCACCAGTGTTGCAGGGAATGCTGCAGATCTGGTCTGCTAAAAACAGGACGCAGAGTTGGGGGGGATTTATCCTGAAACTAAAGGGTGTCCAGCCTGAGCCCAGAAGGGGAACACAGTGGGGGAATGGGGATTATAAGAGAATTTAATGGCAAATTGGTCAGTGCCACCTGTTGGGTGCTGCTCTCAATAACGTGGGGTGCCTGCAGGGCACCCAGCATCTCCGTATCTCCTAGGGGATGGGATCTGGCAGGCTGAGCAACCCTGGCCACTTCCCTGGGGAGCAACACCCCATCCCTGGGCTGCACCACATACCATGGCCGAGATCGGGTCTGCTCCCGGTGTGAGGTCACTTGTGGGGACCATCTGCAGAGGTTTTTCCCACCAAACCTGTGCATGGTCCATAGCTTTGGAAGATGCTGTGATGGAGGAGGCTGCAGGGGAGGAAGGCTGTGACGGTGGGATGAGGCTCCCCTTGCTCATGTTACACAGTATTGAATGACCTGCTGAAAGGTCGCAGGGTTCCTGTTAGCAGTCAGACAGGACGGATGATGGGATGGACAGGGCAGATGGACAGACAGCCACTCAGGAAGGCGAGGGGGACATGCAGAACTAGCAGAGGCACTAGAGCAGGAGCCTAGGACCTGTTCTGGGGGATGGGGTGCACCCCGGAGCCAGCAGCCACTGATGTTTTTTGGGCTGGGGGTTTGGGGCAGCTGAAGAGCTGGGGCAGGAACAGCTGGTGCATCTGGGCTCACCTTTCCCTGCCATGGGATGGGTTTGGAGGCATGTGGGACAGGGGGGAACTGGGCAGCCCATGTCCCTCGAGGACCCAGTGCCATGCCATTGCCCCTTGGTCTGGTACCATGAGGGTCCCAGGCTGTGATGGAGTGGGGATGCTCCTCACTAATTTTTGTAGCTGGATTTTGCAAGCCCATCTATTACTACTGCAAACAGCTTTCAAAAAAAAAAAAAAAAGAAGTGATGACTTGGTACATAACCTTGGGTTAAACCATCATTACAATGACAGCTTCGGAAACCTAATATTTGAGTTCGTCTTTGTAGCTGTTTGCCTATTTAATAAAAAAACCTGTTTTACATACAAATACCCCCAGTATGTGCTCAAGCTCGTCGCCTTGAGTGGGAAGATCCCAGGGCTTTTCAGTAAGCAGTCCCTTCCTAGTGTGTATTCCTGATCCCTGGCATTGAATTTGGAATTGTGGGAAAGCAGCCGGGAGCGGAAGGGCACAGGGTTGTGGGGCTGGGACTTTATGGCCAGGAACCAGTGAGATGGGAGCCTCATCCTACCACCAAAGCCTTCCTCCCCTGCAGCCTCCTCCATCACAGCATCTTCCAAGATGGGAGCAGGATGCTCTGAGCCTCTCTTATGGGAGATCTTCCAAAGCTGCTCTCTGTGGGTTTTCCCCCTTTAATTTGTCCCTGAAAAGGCCAAATGGCTTTTTAGGGGGGAAAAAAATGTATCTGTGCAAGCTGAAAGAGCATCATTTCCCCTGTGCTCACACACAGCGCTGAGCCCAGCAGTGGGGGCCGATGCCCGCTCCCCCCGGGTGGCTTTGTTAAGGGTGCTCCAAGCTGCCGCCAGCTTCTCCCCCCAGCTTCGAGTCAGCCCGGCGTGTTCTCTGTCAGGTAAGACCTGGCAAACGCTCTGTTACACTGATCTGAAAGCGGAATTATTAATGCCAGCGCTGAGAAGAGTCTCTGCTTGGGAGCTGGCTGCATCTCGCGCAGCGGAGGCTCGTTCCCCCATCGCCTCCTGCACCCTCCACACCGCCCACAGACCCACCCTGTCCCTGAGGCTGGTTTTGGGGGCGGTTGGGGTAGTGGGGAGGGGGTGCACTGCCCCTCGATTCCAACATCCAGCCAGACACCCCAGGACAAGCAGTGTGCTGCTGCTCCATCCCCTCCCCCTGCTGCCCCCCACATCCCGGCAGGGTTTGGGATGAGGATGGGGAAAAAAAAGGAAAAATCCCCCGAATTTTGCCTGCTGGACCCCGTAACTTGCCAGGCACTGAGCGAGCCTCCCCAGGGAATATCAGTGATTTCTGTTTCCATGTCACCTGTCAAGGCAGGCAGTAAACAGATCAAACAGAAAGCATTAAAAATGCATATATACAAAACAGAAACAGGGCAGAAATATTCATCATAAAACTTCAGCAGCAGATCCCCTCCGTGCGCACAAGCCTCTCCAGCCAGATTTTTCTTTCCCTTTCGGCAGAGTGGCAAAAAGATGCAGCTCAATATTGCCCCAATTCCTCTGATATTGCCTAAACTGCAATTGCCTAAATTGCCTACAGCCCTGACATCTCCTGGGGTGGGTGAAGTTGCATCCTTTCAGCTCTTCTGTTGTTTTTTGGGTGGTTTTTTTTTTTTTTTAGTTCTTTTTTTTTTTGTTCATTTAGGGGAGGGAAGCTCACCCTGCCGTGTCAGCCGCAGTCCCCTGTGGTGATGGGAAGGTCCAATATATTATATATTTATACATAATATATAATGTGGGTCCTTGGAGGCATCCTGCTGACCCTGGTCCACCCCGCTCCTGCAAGGACTGCTAGCCTCACCGCTCAGCTGGGAGATGTCCTTAGCTATGAATTAACGCTGTCCTCTTGATTAATGCCGGCAGGAGGCTAATGACATCGTGGCCAACTCGAGGGTGAGATGCAAAAACTGTAATTAGCATCCAGAGGCTCAGTGGGAGCCGCAGCGCCAGGGCTGGGTGGCACGGTGGCCGCCTCCCAGCCGGGATCTGCAACCCCTTTTGGGGCAGGGGTCGGTGGAATCGGTGGTAACTGGGGGTGTACTGGGTTTAGCGTCCAAAAGTCAAGGGGTAATGAAGGCTGTCGTGGGGAATCAATATTTTAGGGTAGGTCAAGGCTGGCTGGGAAAGAAGAGCAGTACGTTTTGGAGCCGAGACCCCAACCCCCAGTCGAGGACCCCAATCCACAACCCCAGCACCCCATTCCCCAGCCACAGCCATCCCACCTGTCCCCATCCCACGAGCCCGTCGGGGTCCCACATGCCCCATGTGCCGCAGGGCTCGGCACCCCAGCCTGCTGGTGTCGGTGCTGCAGCACGCCGGGAGCCCGTGGCAGGATCGGTCCTCGCCCGGCACATCCCCGCAGTGTGCCAAACCTGCCTCCTGCCTCTCCGGGCCCCCTCCCCGCTGCTGCCCCCCTGTAATTACCCACCGCTAGCAGTCCCTGAAACATGAGGCTGGGTCTCATTTCACACAAGCGGTTGGGAAATTACTCCAGAATATACCAAAATCATTTCTGTGGAACACATTACCGCCCTTAATGACTGTTCTTTTTCAATTAGCTGTCACAGCCCTGAAATAAAGCTGTGCTTTCCTTCTCCGATAAATCACTCCCTTTATTTGGAATTGGAATTAAGGGGGGAAAAAAAGAATAAACATGTTACCCTTTCCTCGATGCCAGGCGAGTTGGAGCCATGTTTAAATTATCTCTGCTGCATTCAGGCAGATTGTCAACTGTAAATTTTACGGAAAATAGTAAAGCCAATAAATAAACATGCTTCTTTTGTCAGGGATGAATATTACTGCTGCTCAGATTTATAACTCGCATCTCTCCTACATTATAGAGCTTTTGTGAAAGTGCTGTCGCAGCTTCTGTATTATGCTGCTGAGGTGGGTTATTTCCCTCTCATTTAAACACCAGCATGAACTTTGTCTGTGATTTAATTTGGGAGGAAGGGGAGCCCCTTCCCTCTGACCTGCTCTGAGCCCCTCAGCATCATTTACATCACCTAGAACCCTCCGAATTCACCCCAAAAGGGCATCTGCTGCCTTTGCCGTGGAAGGGAGCCCCAGCCCGAGCCACTCTCTGGCATCATCTCCTCCAGCATCATCTCCTCCACTGCAGGGACCAGCTTGCTGAACCCAAAACCCACATGGAATTGGGGGAAATTAAGGGAGTTTTGGTGCAAATGCCGTTGCTAGGGCAACAGCTGAGTAACCCATCCAGCCCAGGAGGGAGGATGCTGCAGCCTCTGCCAGTGCAGGCCCAGGGAGGCAAGAAAATGCTCCTGGGATGAGAAAATGCAGAAAATAGATGACTTTTAGTGCAGGAAGCCGGAGAAGGGCATCAGGGTCACCCCCCAGTGGCCCCCAGTCCCACACTGGGGCTGTGTGAGCTGGCTGCTCCCACGCAGGGATGCTGAGGGCTTGCTGAGGCTGAGTCAAGCAGAAAAATTTGCTGCTTTTAAAAATCATTGTAAAAACACCGAGTGTTGCCTACCCTGCCTGTGCATTTCGGTGCTCTCCAACAAGCCAACCTAATGGCATTACGGAGGCAGTGGAGCAGGGCAGCTATTAAATGTCAAGAGTTTTGCACATGAAAATGATGCAGAAAGGACGGTTGGCTTCTCTTTCCAGGGGGAATATAAATTTTATTATTGCATGCCAGTCCCATGTGGTAAAAATATAGGCTGGCATTTAATAAATAAAGTGAGATAAACCATAAACCTTCATGTTCTGCTGGCAGCTCGGCTGCACGTATGGGGACAGCAGCTGCTGGCAGGATGGTGGATGCTGTTCCTTTGTTAGCCTGATTTGAGGCAAAGGCAACAGACCCTCGTAAGGGGGGTGGGGGGGTGCAGTCAGATGTGTAGCACACACTGACAGGGAGGTAACAGCTTCCAATTGCTCCGTTTCATTGCAAATAATAATAATAAAAAAATTGCAGTGAAATAAAGGCATTAAGCTTCGGTGATCCTTAAAGCTACAGGGGAGAGGGAAAAAAAAAAAAAGAGAAAAAATAAGCACTGCTGGTGCTCAGGGAGCATGCTCTGTCCTTTCGCTATGGGGTCTGAAGGGGTTTGGTGGGGGTGGCAATGCCCCCCTGGGCTGTGCAGATGTGGGGGTCCCCAGCCTGGGGGCAGCCCCCCCTCCCCGCTCCCCACACCTCCCCTTCTGCCTTACAAGCTGCAGCCCAGGAGCACGCTGGCTGCACGCAGTGTCATCTCTGAAGTGTTTTATCTCAGAGATTATTTGGGTTTAAGTACTTGCAAGGGGTGGAAGGGAATGCTGCTCCTTCCTCAGAACAAATCATGCCCAGCATGTGTCTTGATCGCTGCAAACTCAATGCTATTTAAAAAAAAAAAGAAAAAAAATATTTCAACAACTCCAGGTAAGAGGGTAATCGGCCAAGAGAAGGAATAAATTGCATGGAGCCTGCTCTTGCTCCGGAGCCGAGGAAGGACAGGAGGCAACGGGAATAAAGCCAGCAGTAGATCTTCCCACTCCCACCACGCACCTGAATAAACCTGTCTTTAAGGACACTATAAAGGTAATAAAACTCCCAAGGAGCCACTTTGGTGGTGGTGTCAGTGCTTTAGGTGCCGGGAACGTGATTCAAGGTGGGGGCAGAGGAGCCGTTCGCCCATCGCTCCCATGTCCCGGGGGGCACCCAGCCCTTGCTCTGGGATGTGGCGGGGGGTGCCCAGGTGGCCCCACAAACACACGGGAAAGCAGAATAGCAACAAAAACTCTCCTTTAATAGCTGGATTGACCTGAGGATTTGTTCTGACTGAGGTAGGCAGCCCTGGGGCCACCATGAGCGGAGGAGAGGGGGCTCAGCTCAATTCCCACTGCTGGGACGGGGCTCACCCACTCTCCTAGAAAACCTCCAGCCATTTGCCAAGGAAAGAGTTAAAAACAGGGCAGCAGCTCCTAGAAACACCTTTGCCCACCTCCATGCAAAGAAACAGGGACCGGGAGCCCCCAGCCCTGGCATGGCTGCCCACGTCTGCTCTGCACGCACATTAGAAAAATATATTTTATTTAAATTCTCCTTTTTCTCCACGGAGTTTTCTTCTCTATCTTTGAATATAGACTGAGCAGTGTCTCTAGATTTTGACCTGTGCATGTATTTCTACCAAGATCAAGAGTTAAAAGCCAATCATTAAATACCTAACTCTAGAAAAGGCTGCGTACAATATATGGCTTTTGCACCTACATCCAAAGGGGACTTGCAGGTTGGAGGGAGGGGAGCTCATCTGCAGCAAAGCCAGGACAGGGACGGGCTGGGAAGGTGGAGAGGGGGAAGGGGGGTGGCTGGGGACCACATGCAGCTCTGCACAAAGCCAGCCTGGCAAACGGCATCTTCCCGATGCACGTGGACATCCTTTGGTTTCGCTTGCTCATCGGCAGGCAGCGGGTGAGGGTGCGGGCAGGGCAGCGGGACCCACTGCAGGGCTGAGGTCAGCCGGAGGGACACCTACAAGCTCAGCCCCGGGATCTGGTCCCCGCTGCCACATGGGTTTGATGCAGCTGGGCTGCAGCACAGCCCCTGCTCGTCGCCCCCAAAACTGCTTCTGGAGGGGGGACTGTTCTGGCTCCTCAGCTTTTGGAATGAGGCATAGGTGAGCTTGAGGGTCCCGTAAGTTCTTCTGTCCAGGTGTCCAACATCCCTCTCTCGAGCATCATCCACACATGTGGGGGTGGCTCCCACCCATGGCCCATGGGTTGGGTTGCTGCAGCCCCCCAGGTGGGGGTCACAGGCCCCCCCGGGGCACTGGGGCTGGAGCAGCAGCATCGCCTGGTGCTGTGGCTGGGGACATCAGCCTCGTCTCAGGGCCCCCCCGTCTCCAGGTTCAGGGAGGGTCCCTGTGGAGCCAAGGGATGGTGCACAGGGGGGACCTTGTTTGGTGGCATTGCCCTCCCCAGTGCAGCCTGCCTGGTTTCCAGAGCCTCTGACCGGGGTCCATGGGAGCATTGCCCACATGGTGCCAACCCCCCAGGTGTCGCCTCCCTTGGGAAGGGCAGTGGGCTCCATCTGGGCAGGGGCACAGCCTTCCAGGGCTGGCCAAGGAGCAAGAGGATTTTGGGGATACCCACCCCAGGGGAGCTCAGCTCCTGCCGCACCGTGCCAGCACACCAATGCTGGGGGGTGCATCAGGTATGGTGTGAGCAAGGTGGTGTCCCCACCCGCCAGCCCAAAGGGATGGACACAAATAACTCATTGCATTGCTAAGGAGGGCTGCAGCAGCCAAAACGGGAGCGGGAGGGAGCAGGAACCCTGTGGCGGGGAAGGCACCCGCATCCCCTTGGTGGTGCTGCCAGGCCTGGGTCCGTGTCGGCCAAGCAAGCTCAGCGATGGCTGGGGACTGTTCGTTGCTCATGCAGGGAGTTGATTAACAGCTAATAGCAGCAGATTGAGAATTAAAAGAAAAGCCACCCACTGGGTGGAAGTAGGCAGAGGCCGGGAAGACCGAGCCTTTCCTCGCCACGCAGGGTCAGGTCCCCCCGCTGTCGTCACCATCATCTCGGGTAGTAGTCATCCGGGACCCCTGACAGATTTCGGAGTTTCAGAGCTGTGTCCACCGTTTTGATGTAGCTGCTGATCATCTTCCTCATCTCGGGGGTGTAAGGGTCATACTCCAGCTTTCTCAAGCCGGATCGCTTAAAGTTGCCATCTTTCTGTCCCTCAACGCAGAGCAGCCTGTCCTCGCAGGCGGTGATGCCCAGCAGCCCCACCATCCGCTGCAGCTGGACAAAAAGGTCCCGCTTCAGGTCCTCGAAATGCACCACCAGCACCTTCTTGCCGTAGCGCAGCCAGTCGAGGGTGTGGGTTGCCCACCACGGTGCGTAGTTCGCCACGAACTCCGGCCACTCTGGAAGGAGCAGAGGACATGGTCAGTGGGTGTCCCCCGCGTCCTTCTGCATCCCCTGCATCCCCCATCCCACAGCCAAAGCCCACGCTCCCTTGCTGAAATCTTTCAATTATCCTTCTCACTAATTGATCCTCCCATAAAAACTAAATGATAAAAGGGATAATGAAACATCAATGATAAGCCGCAACTCTCCTGGCAGTGCCATATACATTTCTCTCACGATGCATAAAAGCTCCGGGTATCTGCCTCTTCCTCTTGTCCTCCCCACAAAACCAATGCCTGATTAATAGCTTAACTGTATTTAATTCCCCGAAGAATCATTAAACACAGTATCTGTTTCATTAAACAGATACAGGACAATTCACCTTGTGTAATCATATCACATAAAACTTTGCTTTGGAACCACTCCAGGGATATCGTAAAATTAATGTCACGGAACCAAATGGGGGTTTCATGGTGCCCGTGGCCTCTGCAGGCTCCACACGGGGCTGAGAATTGGGGAGGGGAGAGGGAAGAAAAATCCCCCTCCCCAGCACCTCTGGGTGAGGCTGGGGAAAGGCCATGGGTTTTTTTTTCCAGAATTACCGCAAAATTGGTTCCTGGGAGATGGACACGTGTTGGAGAGCCAGGCTGCAGGGAGCAAGGGGTTGTCTGCAGGGCAGGCTGGGGTTGGGACCCCCGTGCCCTGTCTTAATTACTCACCTTTAATCACTTTTCTTTTTGTCCTCTGGAGGATTTATTTAACCCGAGCACTAATTGCAAACCTGGCACAAATGAACTGTCCCTGTCAAGTGTTTGCTTCCCGTGCTGGTGGGAGGGCAGGGTGAGTGCTGACGGTCCCACAGGGACCCCTGGGCTCCCCAGCCAGGGTCCTCCATGGGCTGAGCCCCTACGTAGGGTCAATGAAACACGGTCTCTGACCCTCCCTTGTGCTGACCCACAGCTCTCAGCAACCCCCCCAGCATGATTAAAATCCTCAAGCGAGGGAAAAATCTCCATTTTCCCGGCAAGTTGTTCCAATGGTTAATTAACCTGACAATTAACCCATCAGCTAATTACACTGTACATCCTCTGGAAAGAATTTGGTGATGTCTTTTGATGCATGTCCAAAGCCCACTGTGCTGGGGTGGAGGGCAAGGGCCCCTCTGCTTGGCCCCCCCTCCCTTTGGGGCAGGAGGGGTGGGACAGGCTGGGGGTGGGGGGGTGGGACCGGGAAAGTGGTGGAATGTTCTGGGTGGTGCTGGGGCTCCAGTCAGGGGATGGCCCTGCACTTCCCCTCCCTGCTGTATCTGCAATTTGCAGTTGTGCTTTGGGGTGCAGCAGATGGGGATAAAATCTAGCACAAGGCTTGTACCCCCCAGTGGTGGGGTAATGCCAGTCTAGGGATCAGCCCAGGGAGAAAAGCCACCGAGGAAGCAGTGGAACATCTCTCTTCCATGGTTTTATGGGATGGGGCAATAGGGAGAGCCGGGCTGGGCCATCTCCGGTGCCGCAAGCACACGGCAATAACGAAATCCAGGCACATAACAGCAACAACAGCAAAAGCTCCCCTTAAATAAACTCTGAATTAAGGGTAGCAGATGTTCAATCAAGCTAAATATTTTAACTCTTTCCAATGAAGTCAATTCCACAACAGCAATTTGTAAATTGCTATAATTAACAAGCCTCCACAATATGCCTGTGCATGGGAAAGGTAGTGTCTCCGGAGCAGCTGGGCGCGCAGAAATAACCCCCTGCCACCACCCTGTCCATAGGGATGGGCTGGCAGCTGCCACCGCTCCTGCTGCCCAGAGTGCAGCAAAGGGGTAGGGGGCTTCCCCCAGCCGGCGGGGTTACTGGCATGCTGGATCCATTCTCCTGCACCTCTGCCTTGGGGAAGGACAGATAAGCAGGGCTTGGATCCTGTGTGTAAGATCCTGATGGTGCTGCCAGCCAGGAGGAGGATGGAGGCAGGTGAGTGACCTGGCAGCGGTGGGCAGGACCATTGCAGGGGGGGTTATGGGGTTTATTTCCACCCCATGGTGCTGCACACACCGGGGCTGGCTCTGCTGGGGAGTGGGGCTGCCCATCCGCTCCTGACACCCATCTCTGGGCAGGGCGGTCCTGCTGGGATCTGGCATCGGTGGCAGCGTGGAGATGCTGCAAGCTCATGCCAACACATGCACCCACCAGGTGATGGATGGAGAAGTCTGATGAATCCTGTTAATTTTTTAATCTCTCTTTTCTCTCTGCTTGCCCAGCCAAGTGTTCAGGCCAGCTGCTCTCAGCCTTGAAGAGCTGCTCTGAAGAAGGGGCAGAGTTTGGGTCCTTGGGCTTCTGCCCACCTGACCCGTTCCCTCCCCGTAGACATCAGGCTGCTGTCAGACTCGTGTCCCCAGGCACTGCCACCTCTGCTGCTGCCCTGTGACCCACAAACAGCCCAGCATCTCTGCATCCCCATCCCATCCCCCATGCACGAGAGCCCTTGGCTGTGCTAGGCAACGCTGTGGGTCATGCCAGATGGACGTGGGGACCCCAAAGGGGTGACACACCCGAGCTTCCCCCATGGGGACCAGACTCAGGCTCTTCTGGGCTTTAACAACAGCTTCACAGCTCCGGCAGCTGGGCTGGAGCTCGCCCACCCGGGAACAAGCCTACCTTTGCCCTTCCAGTGGGCATGAGCCGCGAAGCCGACGTGGCCTCCGTATTTGCGGTTGAACTCTGCCATCAGAGCCTTGTAGGGGTTTCGGATGAGCAGGATGGCCGAATCGAAGGATTCGATCTCCTTCTGGCCGCTCTCGTGGGTTTTGATGCAAATTGTCCTCCCGCTTCGCCAGTGGTCCCTCTCGCCCTTGAACCCTGCCAGGACAGAGCAAGCAGGTACCTGAGAAGCAGCTGGTGCAAATGTTCATAAAAATCATAAAAGCGAACTGGGGAAAGGGAACAACATGGGGATAACAGGTTGCAAAATGCAGTTGGATAAAAGCAGCTGTGGCTTGACATAGCATTTGCATCCCTCTCCCAGATGGAAATCCTTGATTTGCCCAAGTTATGAGTCACATAGAATTCATGTACGAGAGGGTGGGTAGCGGGCACAGAGACCGAGCAGGGCTGCCTCCTCCCCGGCGGTGCTCAGCTCTTCTCAGCGACTCACTCTGCAACAGCCTGATACTGCACAGCCCAGCGTTCCTCCAGGGCAGAGCGCACTGGCATTAAGCACCTGCACACTGCATTAACACACCTCATGCTTGTGTTGGAGGGGGTCAAGAACGTATCTTTATAGCTTTAATCTCCCTGACCACCGCATTTAAACTCTCCCAATAAATTAAGAAAGGGAAAAAAAACCCCAAGCTCATGGGGCTGCAGATGAGCCCAGGGCTGCGGTGATGCCATGGGGGGTCCAGAGAGGGGACCACCATCCCCTGTGCCCCCACATGGAGTATGGGGCCTCAGCCCAGCATCGCTCCCAGGCCCTTTGCACCCCCAGCCCCTGGGAAACCAAGCACCCAAACTACCCGAGAACAGCATGTTGGCAGTGGAGCCGAGCCGTGGGGGGAAGATAAGCTGTAAGTAGCTGTATTACATCAATTATAGATGTGTAATTTGCTTTCGGCAGCCATGCTGTGCGATGCAGGGACATGATGGCTAATCTGCCAGTTGCCTGGATACCTTCAGGCCCCTCCAACGTGCTCAACCCAGAATAAACATGAAACCCATGCTCGGGCGGCTGAGCAAAACCTGGCCAAGGCTTTCACCCGGGGATGCTCCCCTCCGTGGGGGACACAATGCCGACTGCACCCTTGGGTGGGTGCCAGTGCCAGGGGCTGATACAGCCTGGGCTCCCTCACTCAGCACAGAGCATCTCCATCTCGGAAAGACTGAATTTGGCAAATCTCAAATAAATGTGCACTACTGCCTATGGTGTTGGGCAAATGGGGCTTCAGGGGGTGCCCTGGGTACAAACCCTGGCTGGCTGTGTGGGTACTCTGGGTACAGACGCCCCCAGCTATGTGGGTACCCCAGGTACAGATCCCAGCTCCACCACGGCCAAGGAGGAAAGGAAGATTTCCTCTCAGAGCCACAGAAGGGGAAGGAAAAGCAGGAGAAACCTTCTAGGTCTACAAATAAAACTATTGTAAATGGCTATAAAGTGGGGGAACTGGTGGGGGTTTTTTCCCTCCCCCTTGCAGTATGGTGGCTTATTAGGAGAAGCTGGCTTCTGGCTGAAAAAGCTTCATTCTTTTGGCTTTAAACTTACCCTGGCTGCTTCATTGAGGGTCCCTGAAGCCCACATGCCATCACCCACTCCAGCAGCCCTGGCGCTGCTGCTTTGCCCTGTAGGGTGGGAGCCACAGCACCCCTCCTCCGTTAAATATTTACTGGGCAAGTATCTGTGTCACCCGGGAGGGGAGGATGGATCTCCAACAAATCCTTCAGCCGGAGGAGAACAGCCACATGAGTTCAGCTCCCTCCTCCATCCCTTCCGTGAGCTCATCATCTCTCTTTTGCACTGCGAATATTCATTAGTTTGGGTGTCAGCATTCCCTGGGTGCCCCGACATGTCACTATTTTAAACTGCAGCTACTCAGGAAGAAGGGGACATTTGTCCTCCAGGATACCAGTGCCACCAGCACCATCCCCTCCCAAATCCTGAATCTGGAAGGCTGCACGAGTCCTTTTCACCCTGCAGTTGTGAGTTTCATTTGCTTCTCACTTTATGCATCCCAGCTCCTGGGGAAATCTGAGCAAAAAAACCCATCATCTTTTTCTTGGGGCAAAACCCACAGAAATTGCCTTGTTTGCCAGGATTGTTGTCACCGGGTTCCTCCTCCAGAAAATTCTTACCACCACAGTGGGTTAAAAACCACCGGCATGATGGAGAAACTCCAGTTCTGCCCCAAACTGGAGCTTGCCCAGGTTAGTGGGCAGCACGGGGAGGTTACAGGCAGAGCCTGTGCAGTGTCAGGTCCCTTTGATACCCTTTGAACCAGCACACACCCAGCCCCAACCATCCCACAGAGCAGCATCGGTGGTACCCGGCTCTGCCCTCCCCTGCTGCAGACGCAAGGGATGGCACCAGGACCTTCTCCCATCTCAGGGAGGACCGCTGCACCCCCAGCAGCCACATCCCCTCTCACCTTTGTTGTAGAGAGACCCATCGAAGTAATAGCTGCCAGTGTAGAAGCCGGTGGCCAGCTCGATCAGGTGGCGTGCCCAGGTGTTGCCAGCACCGGGGAAGCTGGCCAGGGCCACCAGCTGCTTGGCACGGGTGGGGAGAAACCTCCTGTCCATGCAGCGGTTGTCTGCAGCGAGAAGCAGCCAAGACTCGTCAGGGCTGCAGCACGGTAACGTGCTTCTCCTACAGAGATATCCCGCTTCCTTACAGCGTGCTGCTGCCTCCCAGGGAGATGCTGGGGCAGGGTGCCAGGAGGTGGCTGCTGTAGGGAAAGGCAGCTTGCCTAAAGCGCATAGGGACATGCCACAGAGTCCTGAACCCTCCAAAGAGTCCTGAACACCCCAACAAGTCCTGAACAGCCCAAAAAGTCCTAAGAAGAGGGCAGGAGCTGCTCTGCCATTACTGGCTGCTTGCTGCCTGCGTGATTAGGGGAGAGCAAGTAACCGGGCTGCATCTGCCAAGCAGCGCTCCTGCTTTTTACATCAACGAATGCACACACGTTTCCAGCACAGCCTCAAACACCGAAGCAGGGATCGTGTCAGGACAGAGCCGCTCTGAAGCGAAACCACCTGAACTTGGGTCCTCATTTGCTCCATTCAGCTCTTTCCTCTCCCCGTAACAGGTTTCCCCTTGCCTTGTCCCCACTGGTCCCACCACTGGGACCTGCAGTGTGGTGGGGGACTGCAGCCCACTCTGTGCAGATTCCTGGGGACTTTCTGCCTGGTCACAGCCTTTTTCCCCACTATTTCTCCCCGGATTCTCTCCCCCCTGGCTAGTGAAGCCCCAGCAGGTTTACCAGCTGGCTGCGGGCTCTGGCTTGCTGGTACCGCTGGTGACAAGGAGGGACAAGCACCGGCAAGGAGGGATCCTGCCGGAGGCAGATGGCAAACTGCTCTACCCTGCAGCTGAGTCAGGCAGTAATTAAAGCTGTTTGTTCAGGGGAGGATTGATTTCCCAAGAAATTAAAATAAATGGTAATTTTTAATGAAAGCCAAATAGATGCTGCAAGCTCACGCTTACTTTCTGTCAGCATCCCCAGGAAGGGGCTGGGAAACTGGTGCTGGCACCCGTGCCGGAGTGGTCCCTGCCCAGCAGCAGGCAGGCTGAGCCCAGCACTGGCTCACCTTGCACTTGGGTCTGGTAGACGAGGAGGTATTCGGCAGTGCCACAGCTCTCAAACTCCTCACCGGCGCATTTCTGGGCACAGAGCTGCTCATCCTCCCGCTCGTGCAGGGTGAAGAGCGTGGTGGGGAAGCCGCAGTGGCAGGTAGTCCCAGCCAGGGCTGACAGCGGGTATTCCTGCGGGGATGGGTGGAGGGAGGGCAGCCAGCATCCCCATCCCCTGCAGCAGACCCTTCCCTCTGCCCCCCACACCCATCCCTGCCACCCTGGCCCTGCTGTGCAGCCCGGGGTGGTTTGCAGCACGCTTCCAGCCAACTGCACCAGGAGCTCATTGCAGACACCCAAAAGCACCCAAACTTTCCCGTGGCATGGCTGAGCTGCCTGCTGGCACCACCAGCCATGCACCAAGCACTGGTGCTCCTGACAGAGCTATGGCACATCATTTGTGAGTTTGCCACTTGCACCAAGGTTACGAAAAATCATCGGACGGCCCCACGGCAGCCTTGCTGGCATTTCCAAGCCCAGAATTACGAGGCTCATTTGGCAGCTGACAGGCGATTTACCACCAGGCTGCGGCAGTGCTGGGTTAATCGAGGGGCTCTGGTTATTTACACCTCCCAGCCCTGAGCTCTCCCGGCAGCGAAGGGAGAGTGGAGCCAGCGACAGAGCAGCTGCTCGTATTTAACTGGTGTGATGGTTTATTCCCCACCATCCACTCTGCCAGGGAGGCTGTGAAAGGAGGACATGACTGTCCCACTTGAAGGTCTTTCCCCACCTGATAATTTATCTAATTTTCATTAATAAATACTCCAGCAATGCCCACTGCCAGCCTTTCCCATCCTTGCTTATAGGCATCATGCTCCAGGAGCAAACTGCACTAGAGCATCCCTGGACCAGAGCGCAACCCCATGATGTTCCTGCCTAAACCCCTCCGAGGTGGCTGCTGCCTGCAGGGGGGGTGAAGCCGTGGGGAGCAGGCAGGGCAGGCAGCAGGTGCTGCCCCTCTGGGGAGCTTTGGTCCAGTCCCTCCCCATGGCAGAGACACAGACAATCCACTTGACCCTTTGCAGTTTGGATACACATAATTATGACACCAAATCAGATTACGATTTACCCAGTGTGACCCTTTTTGATGACAGGGTTAAGCTTTCGCCCTGCACACCCCCAGCCCCCTGGTACCTTCTCGGTGCAGAAGTCCACGCACTTGTCCACGGACATATTCAGCATGAGCTGGGTGACGGGCAGGGCGATGGAGACATTGTCCGGCCGGCGGAAGCACCCCCGAAATATTGCGCTGCCATCTGCAAGGGAGAGAGGCCACAGCGGTGTTGACAGCGATGTTCGCCCAGCCATGAGGAGCAGGGGCTGCACCCCAAAAATGATGTCGCTGCCATGGCAAGAACCTCTGCGTGCCCCGGTGTCCCTGTCCCCATCCCCCACCGCTCCTCTCCAGCCACCCAGCAACACAGCGACTGCTTTTCTCCGGCTCTTGTCACCCTCCGGCTGTGGAGCCACATTTGCTAACAAGCTCGCCCGGCTGCTTACAGTGCAAAATCAGAGCAAAAGCCCTGGCAGCAAAGTCGGGTTTATTTTTTCCTCCCTATTTTTATCAACACGGTGATCCCAGACGGCAGGAGGGATGGAGGCGGTAGAGGAGAGCAGGGCTGGGGCTGGTTGGTGTGTCCCCCCCACTGGCATCAGTGCCCTGAAGGGTCCCATCCCTGGTCGTCACCCACTGCTGCACAGACCCAGGCACCCTCAGCCCCTCTCTGGAGCTGCTACTCCACCTTCTTTCTTTCCCATTGCTTGGGGATGAGGAAAAAAAAGCAGCCAATGTGGGTAATTATAGTGCTGCCTAATTGGGAGCCCAACGAGCATTTCTGACAGGGAGCACCCTTGGCTTTTTCTGGAGGTCCCAAGCATCCTTCATCCCACAGCCAGCTCTGCCGGCAGCACACATCAAACACAACAATGGTCCTGTTTGGCCAGCAGGAAAGGGGTCTTCAGCCAAAGTCCCCCAAAATGCCCTGAATTCCCAGTGGGGTCCTTGGGGGTCCCCGCTCCACCCAGCCCTGGCTGGCAGCCTTTCCTGCAGGGGGTTCCCTGTGGTTTAGAGGAGCAAAACTACCCCAGCCACAGACCTGAACCACTTTCAGCCCACCTCCCTCAAGCCATGGCCCGGCTTACACAGCACAGGGTGCTGGGGCTCGCCCCTAACAGCACCGCAAGGGGGTCCCCCATTTCAGGGCTGAGCTGGGAGCCGTGTTGACATGAACTTACATCTCCTGGCAGACTCCTGGGCCAGCTCCAGGCGGTAGATGGAGAGGCGGTTGACTCCGCCACAGGTGTTGCTCCTCTCCCCCTTGCACTGCATGTTGCACTCGGACTCGCTGGCGTTCGATGCCTGGACCTTGTGCCCGCAGTAGCACTCGGCGCCAAATTCCAGCCCTGCATAGAGGTAGCCCCTGGGGAGAGCGAGACAGGGGCCTCAGCGCATCCTCGGGCATCCCCCAGGTTCTGTGGGCTTTTGCAGGAGCATCCCCACTGCAGCCAGCTCACACCCAGCACTGGGAGCAGCACTGCATCCCAAGGATGCGTTGTTGGACTAGATGATCGCTGTAGGTCCCTGCTAACTGAAAATATTCTATTCTATTGTATTCTAGTCTATTTATTTCTATTCATTTCTATTCTATTCAGTTCCTTTCTATTCTATTCTATTAATTTCTCTCTTTCTTTTTCTATTTCTATTCCGTTCTGTTCTATTCTATTCTCTTTTCTCTTCTCTTCCCTTCTCTTCTTCTATTCTATTCTCTTCTATTAATTTCTCTTTCTTTTTCTCTTTCTAATCTATTCTATTAATTTCTCTTTTTTTCTCTTTTTCTCTATTCTCTATTTTCTATATTTTTCCTCTATTCTATTCTATTCATTTCTATTCTATTCATTTCTATTTCTATTCCATTCTGTTCTGTTCTATTCTATTCTATCCTATTAATTTCTCTCTCTTTCTTTTTCTCTTTCTATTCTGTTCTGTTCTATTCTATTCTGCTCTACTCTGTTCTATTCTGCTTTAAGGGAAAGGGCTCCATGGGCTACAACAGAGATCATAAAGCAAGAAGCAGCAACATTTCTTACAGGCAGGGAGGATGGAACACGTGGCAGAGCAGGAATTAAGTGATGGGAACGTCACTGGGCTTCAATGTGGGAGAGCTGTGCTGCTTGATACGGGCTGGATTTGCACAGGGGAGGCTTGCAGCACAGGTGTGCTTGCCAATTGCCCGCAGAGCTGGAAACCTGCTGGAGAAGGGCAGTGCCGGACTGGCCAGTCCTGCTGGGGGGCTGCTACTGCTGGGGGGAGGGGATTTGGCATGGAGCAGCCCCACGATGGCACCCCCAAGGATATGCCACAGCAGTCGGCTTGGTGCATGGCACATGTCCACCCAGCTGAGGCGGATGAGCCCTACGCAGGGGATGTGCCACTGTCCCAGTGATCAGCGATCATCCTTTGCAGTGACGTGCCCAGGTGCCGTGGGATGCTACACAGGTGGGCTTCGCCTCTGGGAGAGTTTGGAGGCAGCGAACTGCCTGCAACGCTGCCTGCCCCGCCGGCACGGGTCATGTTTAGGGCACATTCTTCGTATAACGCTGGGCAAAGAAGAAAACTCCCACAGCAAGGGACCCATGTGTCTCCCCAGCTGCACATGGATGTGCTTGGAGAGCTGGGAAGGTCTGGGGAGGGTGTTTTGGTGGGGCCACCCCTGGGTGGATAGAAGCATCCAAGGCTCCTCCAGCACCAAACTGGAGCCCTTACACCCCGCTGTGCCACACAAGGATGGAACCCATCATCCCATCACCACTACCTTTTTCTGGGGGAAGAATTTGGGCTCCTAGAAAACACCAGTGAATTGGGGGGGGGGGGGGGGGGCGGGGGGGGGGGGCGGGAATGACATAAATCTAAAGAAAAAAGAATGAAGGTGGGAGGGAAGGGAGCAGCCAGGGCAGGGAGCTGTGACAGCAGAGAAATGCTGTTGGTGTGCGGGAATTATGAAGACGCGGTGCCTGTCTCCCACCCTACCGTTCAGCACAGTTGTCCTGGCAACGGAAGACTGTCATCTTCTTGTAGTCAAAGAAGGACATGCCGCGCAGCGTTCGCCGGCGAGTGTTGTCCACGTAGCAGCCGATGTATCTCGCTGGGGGAAGGGTACAGGAGAGGAGGGTAAGAACCAACAGGGGCTGACCCCATCAATTCCCACCTCCCTTTTTTTGATTTTTTCCCTAAATAGGGATGCACAGCAATGCACCCTGTTTGTTTGCCTTCGAAATGCGTGCTCTGGGTACAACATGCCCCTGCGAAGGCTGCAAGGAAAGGTTAAGCCTAGAAACACCCACTATGGACAGAAAAGATGCTCTGGCTCTCCAAGGCTTCTCCTCTCTGTCCTCTTCCTTTCTGCTGATCTCAAAATTGAGCAAAGTGGCTCCAAAAAGAGACACGTTATGTGGTAAAATAACCCACCCCCTTCACTCTGCCCTGCCAGGAATACAGGGTGGGCAGAATGGAGAAATATGGTTTAAAACACATTTTCCTCAGCCAGCAGCTCATTTCCCCCAGCCCCAGACATCAATTGCAGAGGATATTTGCCCAGCACCAACACTTGACAAAGTAAAGGCTGATGCCCGTGCTGAGAGCAAATGAAGATGCTGGTAGACAGGGAATAGATCTGAATAAAGTTATGGTGAAACCATTTATTTGACAAATGTAGCCTTTCCCAATAATCTGAAAACAAACATCCAACTCCTCGCCTGCGTGCCTGTTGTGATGCTCTGTGCTGGCTGTGGGCTCTTGTTAGGGGTGAGCTGGTCCATGAGCCACCCCCAGGCAGCCCTGTGCTGCCAGTGCCCCCCTGTCCCCCCTCAGTCTCCTTGTTAGGTGCCCTCATTACTGCCCTCATTAGTCCCCTGCTCCTGCTCCCACCTGAGCAGTTTCTGGGGGGAAGATGTATTGCTGCGAATGCAGGGATGCGGCACTGGTGCAGGGATGCTCAGCATCCTTGCTGCCACTGCTGCCCGAAAAGTACAGGGGTTTCAGAAGCCGGTGGGATTAGCCATCTAGTAATCAGCTAATGAGGTGTCCATTAACATGTTCTGGCAGAGGGGGTGCAGATCAGCTACCCAGTGGGGGTGCACCAGGGAGAGGGGAGGGTGGCCCTGAGCACCAGCAGCCAGGTCTTACCAGCCTGGGGGCAATGGCAGAGCTGGCTTGGTATCCCAAACCAGTCTGGTTCATCTTGCTCCCTGTTTCAGGTATGCATCCTTGATGAATATAACTGCAATTATTTTTTTTTTCTTCATTCTGAAATATCTGCTCCACTCTCAGGGCATCTTCTGCAGGATGCTGGCACAGGGTGACCCTGTCCTGGAGAAATCCTGGAGCTCGTGCGGTGGACGATGGCCTCTGGCTTTGAGCTGCTGCTGCAGTCCCAATGCAGGGAGACTAAAGGAGAGGCTCCCGTCCCTTCAAGGCCACCAGATCCCAAGCCAAGGTGCTGTTTTCACAGCACCAAACACCCCTCCAGCTGTGCCACCCAGGGCTCTGGCCCCCAGCACCCGGGTCAAAGGGCTCAGGGAAAGCACTGGGATATCTGGCAGCACAGGACTGGGCAGGAGCAGAGGTGAGGGCTCTCCTGCTCCGAGCAAGAGTAAAGCCATGGCTCTAGGCAAGCAAGGTGCATCTTCCCGTATGTCATTACCACCCTGTGTCTCTCCTCCCATCTCCATGTCTCCATCACACATTAAATTATCCTTCTAATAGCAGAGCATCTCCACATGCGCCACACCAATACCAGACCACACTACAGGATACTACTTACCTCCTGCTTGCATTGTGCATCTCTTGGGGGGTCCCTGAACCAACTTATTATGTACAACCCACGGATACATAGACCCCCACCCTCCCCACCAAGCCACTCAGTGCAAACCCCACCAGCGCTGCGAAGCAGCTTCCCCAAGCCATCCTGGAGGAAGGTGGAGGAGAAAGATTGAGAGAAAGGTGCCTGATTTAACTTTAACCACCAAAAAGTCATAATTCATTGCTCTCAATTACTCTCAGCATAACGTGGCATTTCCGCAGCGCTGGGCAGGTTTCGGCAGGTCAGCTCATTTTGGTCATGACAGATCTAACCGGTGCAGGATGACTCCAGTCGTTCACACAGAGCCGGTGACTGATGTGCATTACCTTCAATCCATTGCTCTTGACATATGCCTGCTGCAACTTATTAGGAAGGCAACTGGAATAATTAGGGAGATACGAGGACAACAAGTGAAGGAGGAGCGAGCAGGGGGATGCTGAAAGGCACAGGGCTGAAAGGCACAGGGTCGGGTCAGGCACAGCTTGCAGGAGGGTGCTGAGCCCCAGCACACAGCTTTCACAGGGCCAAGGGGAATTTCAGAGCAAGCTGGAAAGATGTGTGGGAACACACACAGATCCACCCAGCAACAGTCATTCAATTCCCCCAACATTTCACTCTTCCAGGAGCCAGGCTGGTCACTGAGGCCATTCGCACTACAAATGCAAATGTAAAAAAAAAAAACCCAACAAAAAACCAACAACATTAAGATTTAATATCTTAATCTAAAGCTTAATGTAAAGCTTGGGCTTCCAGAGAGCATCACAGCTCTTGGCTGTGGCACAGCACACATGTACAAACCGCTTTGGCGCTGGGGTCCCTGTTGGGTGCAGGCATGGGGTGCAAGCAGGAACCCCCTGGGCGACGCACCCGGCCCCTCGCTGGGCTCTCCCAGCACCCACTGCTGCCGTTCAGCGAGCTCAAGGCACAACAGAAGTGTTTTCACAGGGCCGTGCTGCAGGGTGATGCTTGAAACAAATATCTGCCCTTGATTTCCCAGCTGGTTGATCAAAAGCCTCACGCCAGGCACTGAGCGCCCGCGCCCCCCCCAGCCCCCCGACACTCCCCTGCAGCCACCTGCCCCACAGAGCACCGATGCTCGCTGGCAATGGGTCAGGGCTCACCACAGCTCTAGCAATACCAGACCGGCATGTAAGAATGGAAACGCTCCGTGTGGGCATGGGAAAGAGCGGGTGGGTGCTGGTGGCAGCAGCTTCAGGAAGGGTGGCCCACGCTGACCACCCCTGGGACAATGCATTGGTGTCAGAAGACACGGGGGTGTCTTTGGCTGCGTGGCTGGGGTGGCTGGTCCCCCTTTCTTCATGGCATTGCTTGCTCAGGTGTCACGGGAGAGCCCAGCCCCAGCAGGGAATGGCCGGAGATGGCCAGCAAAGGACCAGAGATGGATGTGGTGGAGAGGAAGCAATGCTGGGTATCGCCAGGCTGAGGCTGGGGCTCGCCCCTGCCCCAGCTTCACCATCCAAAAATGCCCCCAGATTTGAGGCAGGAGATGCACCTTCACATAGGGATGCAGACAAGCCAAAGCCGTTCCCTGGCCAACTGGGCTGCCCTTGACCCACACCTTGGCCTGACCCTGGGGCTCCACCAGTGTGGCCAGGAGAGGGAGGAGGAGGATGAAGAGGAGGAGAAGGAGGGAGGCACATCGCCCCAGCAAGCCAGAGCCACACATCACACTAGCTAAACCAGAGATGATTTTAGAAGCAGTATTCCCTCTAGAACAATTTCATGTGGCAAAGCCTCCACAGCCACCTTGTTAAGCTGTCTGCTGCTTAATTACCACCGCCGCTGAAATCTGCCTGCTCCCACCAGACGGTCCAGGGAAGCAGCGGGCACTCAGGAGGAACGAGGTGGGTGCTCAGCATCCATCGCCTAGGGCTCTGCCTGCCCCACAGGCATGCTGGACACGCTGGACTTGGGGGGGTTTCTCAAGCTGGAGAATTTCTCCGCACCATCCTGCTTGGGAGCTGCTGAGATGAGAATTTCTCCGCACACCCCGCAGCTGCCAGCTCTGCACTGGCTCCCATTAACCACTGCCCACACTGAGCCCTTCCACGTGAGATTAAAAAGAGGGAAGACAATATTCCCCGACCGGGAAGATGATATTCACCAACCACCGAGGAGCAGCTGAAGCCAGCGATGCCAGAGCCCAGCATCCCTTCCCCACCCCTCGCAGCCCCCGCTGCGGCTGGGCACAGGGCGGGGGCGGGTGGCGGTGCTGGCAGAGGTTAATCACGGTGGACGCGTTGCATATGGCTGGGGACAGGAGCACTGCTTGGGGTTTTTATGGTGACTGACAGCTTGGGCTCATGAACCATCTGGTGAGGATTCACTACATGTCAATTCGCATTAATGGAGCAACACGGCTGCATACGCCTCAGAAATGCTCCCGGAGACCCCTCTGCGTGGGGGCACGACAGGGAAACCCCCTTTCATCTCATTTTAGCATGAGAAAGTCCCTTAAGCACCACAAGCCATTTTTCCTCCCGCTTCTAAGCCTGGGCTGTGCATCGCATATGAGCACAGACTTGCCGCAGGCCTGGTGGCCAAAGAGGAGCCTCCGGTGGCCTCGGAGCAGCCTGGGTTGGGGGGACCAAGCCTGGCTCAGCACGGTAACCCCTGTGAAACACCCAGCTTGCCACAGGGTTGGGGGTTCCTGCCTCTCCCCGAGCCGCACACCCACTGCTCCATCAAGCGTCTGGGGAGCTGCAACTCCCAGCCCGGGGTGCCTGGGGAATCGCATGTGCCACCCCCGCCTGGGGCAGCTCCTCAACAAGCCCGGCTTTGGCTCACGCAAAGCAGCCTTCACAGGCACCGGGGCTCCCCATGGCGTGCATCCCCCCACCAGAGATCTGGCCCACCCTGGAGCTCAGGAGAGAGACGCGAGCAGCAACAGGCAGAGGAAAGCCTGGCAGCATCCTGACACCTCTCCAGCAGCTCCCGCTCCCAAGCCCCTTCTGAGTTTCCTTGGCCAGCCGATGCTGCAGCTCCTGCCCTGAACACCCAGGCATCCAGCACGCCACACGGCACTGGAGCGATAAACTGGATTGCTCCTCGCCAGCCCACCTTATTAACCACGAGAAATCGTAACGGCTTCCACAGTGGCTGAAGGTGTGAGATGCTCCTTTGCTGGGGGGGCTGTGGAGCTGGCAGAGAAGCAACGCTTCTCTGCATGTGTTTGGGTGAGGTTTGCTGGCACAAGGGTGCTCATGGGTGCCAGCGACGGAGGCGATGAGCTGAATAACGCTTAGGATGCAAAAGCCCTGATGGGCAGCCATCAGCCACCCAAATTCAGAGCGAGTGTGCAACCCTGCATACAGCTGCCTTCAGGATAAATAGATCCCATTTTAAAAATCAATGAGAACCACTACATTCGCTTATCCTTGTTCATTAATAACAGTCCCACTTGACAATACACCACGCACCCCAGGCAGCAGCCAGGCAGGGATCTCCTGCCTTGAAAGGCCAAATCCCAGCCCTGCCTGCACCACCTGCCTGCACTTCAGTGCCTGCAAGGCAATCGCAGCCAGCCCCTGCCCCAGCACCCCAACAATGCAAACAGATCTGGGTTTAGTCTTCATTGGGGCCAACAGAATTATCACGGAATTTGGCCCATGCCCACAGCCAGAGGATGGGATGAAGATGGGGTGCATCCTCTCCCCAGCTGGCACCCCCAAAAGCACCTGTCCCAGCAAGGTGCAACTCGGAGGCTGATGATGCACAAGTGGGAAAGAGTGAAAATGGGAAAATGAAAGCGGTTTTTTGGCACTTGGGGAGGGGGGAAGGAGGGAGGAGATGTTTCCGGGAATGTCCTCTGGACCAGTGGTCTCGAAAGTGGGGTCCTGCACCCCAGGACCCATGCAGGGCAGTCCGTGTGGGTATGGGAAGAAAATCTCAGCGCCCGGGTAGCACATGCATACGGTTTATAAATAAATACACATTTACTGGGGGTGTGGGCTCAGAAATTTGTTCCTGGTAGGGATGCACAACCAAACCAGCTCAGAGACCACTGCCCCAGAGCACAAGGCTTTGCCCAGGAGAGGCCAAGGGGAAGGACCCCAACCTGGGCGCGTGTCCCCAGCCCTTACCTCTGTCCTCCTCCTTCTCACGGCCGCTCCTACCCCTGAGTGCCCGGCTCCGGGTGCTGCCGTAGTCTCCAGCTTTGCCCCTCTCTGCCGGTTCCTTGGAGGTGCTTTTAAACCAGGGTCCATGCCGCCGTCCCCCCTCCGGCATCGTCACCGCTGCCTTGAAGCCACGGCTCAACTGCATCACCCCCAGGTAGGGCAGCCCCGGCCCCTCGCCGCCCCCGGGGCTGCGCTGGCTCCCCGGCACCGTGGGCTCCCCGGTGAAGCCCGAGTGCAGGAAAACCAAGCTGCCGGCTGCCAGGTAGAGAGCCAGCAGCGTGAAGAAACGCACGGGTTTTCGCCGAAAATACCGCTGGAGTTTTACCAATAATTTGGCCATAGCGTCTTCATCCCTTCCCCGGCAGCCAGCGCCGCGGGGCAGCTGCTCTCTGGCCCCAGGGATGCTCCGAGGGGGGTTCTGCCCCCTCCCCAGGCTGGAGGTGGCTCCCAGGGTGTATCGGGGGAGCAGCTGGGTGCCCCGAAAGCACAGCGGGGGCTGCAGGGTGAAGCCACGCAAAGCTATTGCCTGATCCTAAAAATTCCCAGAGGATCGGGGAAGGCAGCAGGGGTGGATTTTGAGGCCCCCCTGCTGTGCTCGGGGGGTTTCTCCAGTGCTGGCTGTCACCGCTGTCCCCTGTTTATTCTCCTCCCGGCAAAGCCCCCCGGCCGTGCCCTGGAGACTCGGCTGATGGAGGGATCATGTTAAGGAAATCGAGGGTTTGAAGGTGATTTGAAAGCCGATCAGCTGACGCAGCTCTTCTTGCTCGCCTTTCCGCTCGGCGGCACCGGCTCTCGCAAGCATCTCTCTAATGAAAGCGGCACCGTCGCCCTTTCAGACAAAGAATGAGAAGTCCCTGGACACGTCTCGGGGACTGAAATGCTGACTGGGACCCTTTGTCTAACGAAGCCCCATTCATCTCACTCCCAGGGCAAGAAATCTCCACCTGCAAGTCAAAGAGAAAGGCACACTTAGGAAAGCATCCCAGGACACAGTCCCGGGGAGGATGGCGGTCCCCGTCCCCCTGCGGGGTGAGGAAGGTTCCCCGGGCTCTTCGTTGCCATTCAGCCCTGCAGAGGGGCAGCTCAGCGTCCCCCTGGCACAAGGATGGGGGATAACTGGGAGACGTCGGTGCGGTGGCAGTGATGCTGGCTGCCAGCAGCCCGGGTTAGGGACCGGGATGTGGGGGTGAGTCCCGACTCCAGAGCCCACAGTCCCTGCCACATCATGCAGGAGAGGTGCTACAGGACGGCTCTGGGTGACGTGGGATTTCTGCTTTCACCCCATTTCACCCACAAGAAGATGAGCTGTGCACACACACATCCGTGCAAGCACACACACTCACTTGTGCACACGCACTCGTGCACATGCATTTCACCGCTAGACCTGAACATCTCTGTGTACCAGCTGGCTCCAAATGAAGCCCCTGGCAAGTGAGTGCCCACCGGCAGTGTGAGGCTGCTCCGGCACCCCGCAGCACCAGGAGGTCCCCCCAGGAGCATGACACCCTCAGCATCACCCAGGGCATCCTCTATTCTCCAGCCAGAACCGAAGGGCTGACTGTCCCCATCGAGCCCTGCCAGCTGGGACCGATGCTGCCCCAGGAATGCCATGGCCGGGGCTACTGGAGCCATCCCTGGCAGCCCTGGGCACAGGGAGGGCAGCCCAGCCCGGGGAAGGGACAGTCCCCTCCAGGAGCTTTCCCCCTGGGGGGATTTCTCTTCCCCAACCCCCCCCCCCCCCCCCCCCCGGCTATGGAGGGATCGCTCCAGCCCTGCCCAGGACACCACAACACCAGGTTACATGGTGGGGCTGGCTTCACAGTGGCAAATACCACTGTCACCGCACCCCGCTGGCACATTGGCGGGGGCAGGGACGGCCCCGTGCCCGGGGTGTGCTGCCTGTCATGGACTCATCTTATTTTAGGAAAGGAGACGAAAATAAATGGAAAGACAAAGTGCCATTAGTTTAATGGCCTTTATGTTCCTGCCATCTGTCTTCAGTTGATTAAATAAAAAATATTGGTGGAACATATGGCATGAATTATACATAAATATTTTAATTTGGGTTCCCAGAGTGGTTATTCAAATACCTCTGGCTCTGCCAGGTGAACTTTTGTGGAGCTTAGGGCTGGGCAGGCTGCGTGGGGCTGATCACTGATGGGGCACAAGCACCTCAGGCTCCCCCAAAGCACCCCCTCCCTAGCCACATTTGGGGCCAACACAGCCTGAGTAAAGGCTGAGTAAACCCAGAGTAGTAGGCAAGCAAGGAGACTGCTTGCTACTTGGGCTTTTGCATTTGCAGGCACCTCTATGGCAGGATGACGACACAGGCAGCACCCCAGCACAGCCGGGGCAGGTGGTCCAGCCCCCACCGTGGTGGGCGAGCATCCCCCAGCACAGTGGTCCCATGGACCTGTCGGTGCTTGGCTGCTCTCCCGTGCTCCCTGGCCGGTGGCCAGCCGGAAAGGGCTGCTCTGCAGGACCTTACAGCTTCCCCTCCCATGCCAGCATGGGCTGCTCTTCTGCACTTCAACCCACCTTCCCGGGGCTTTATACAGATGCTGAATACAGAGCGGTTTAGGATGCTGCTGGGGTGAAAACGGGACAGCCCTGGGGCTGTCCCTGGTCCCCAGCATCCCCACTGCCACTCGATGTCCTCCTTGCCTGGGCTTAGTCCTGCCAGGCTATGGCAAGGAAGCATGGCGTATAAAGAAGGGGCTTAAATTACTATCATTAAGCCATCTGGAGCTCATCCTTCTCCATCATGAACTGTGGAGTCGCAGGTCAATTACTGCATATTTGCATATATTCCATTAATGCTTCTGCTAATTGTCTGGAGGAGATAATGTGCTCCGCTTACAGCTCCCTCGCTGGCTATGGTTTACAAACAGCGAGTGCAGCAAATAGAGCTGGCACCAACGCTCCCCGTTGCAGGGAGTGTTGGCACATCGGGGGGCTGATCAGGGGGACCCCATACTACTGGTGGCCATCCAGGACGGGGGATGCCATCAGCACCCCACAACGCTGCTCCGTGCACCCCACCAGCCCTCCCCACATTGTCAGGATGGATCCACCCCGTGGTGCAGCAGCACTGGGCTGGAACCAGCAACCTGCGGGTCCCCATCCCCACTGCAGCCTGCACCAGTGAGTGTCCCCCGGGGGTTGCATCCTGCCTCCCTGCTGCCTGCACCCCACGCTGCCTGACCAGGCTCAGGCTCTCCTCCCGTGGGCAGCAGGGCAGCTCCTGCCAGGGCTGCCATTCCAAGCAGAGCTGGTGCCAGCCCAGCTAGAGGACAGCGGTGACACACTTTACCAGCCAAACCAGCGAAGCTAACCGGGACATTAATCAGCCAGCATGGTGCAGCGGGCAGCATCATAAGACCGGGCTTCCATCGGCTGCCACGGGTGGCCGGGCACTGAGGCTGCTGCAGCCTCGGCACTGGGACAGCCAGGCTGTGGGAGGATTTATCCCCCAGCCCTCGCCTGGTCATTACCCGCTATGCCCAGCCGCTCCCGGCTGTGGCTGTCAGCAGGGTCCTGCTCAGGTCCCAGGGGACAGATCCAGCCCCCGGGAGTCGTGTGGCTGGAAAGTTCCCCCCTAGCTGGCAGCACCAGGACTGGGGCATCCTTCCCCACTCCCCCAGAACCAAAGCATGGCAGAGCCAAGCAGGGACATTTCCCAGGCACTTTGCGCCATCATAAGCAGGCAGCGGGTCCAGCCGGGATGGGGGGTTGGGGGGGCTGGTTCCTCACCTACCTCCCTCGTCACACTCCTGCCAAGAGCCAAAATCCTTGTCCTGACAGCAAGATGCCTGGCTGAGCATCCCTCTGCACCTGAACCACCTCCCTCTGTGGTGGCAGCAATACTGAGGCCAGCAGAAAGCAGGCGAGCTCTGCCTGCAGGTTTGGAGCTCTGCAATTACTGGCTGCCGGGCCAAGGAAATCCTCGTTAATTTGCAAGGTTTATCTCCCCACCTCCAAGCAGAGCCGGTGTGTGGGGAGGTGGGCACAGATCCCAGGAGGCTCCACCGAGCAGCCTGAGCATCTCTGGGACCGCTCCTGACCAGGATGAATGAAGTGCCGATAAATTATACATTTGGGTCTTGTCTCCAAATTGCTCTGCAATTATTGAGCACCAAGGTTCAGTTGCCTTCAAGCACCACCTCACATCTGACCATGGCAAAACACACTGAAGGGCTCACGTGGCTCCCCCAGCACAGGAGAACAATCAGCCCATTAAAAACAGCAAATTAACGAACACAAGTGTTCCATTAGAAAGAGAAGGCGACTGAACTATCCAATTTCATCACATCATTTGCATTTCTTATCAGAGGGACAGGGAAAGAATAGGGCTTTAAAATACAGAGGGAAAGGATGGAGTCTAATGACCACAGCGGGGTGATGTGCCCAGGGCCCCATCCCACGGGAGGGCTGTGGCACAGGCACTAACCTCGGTCCCACGCCACAGGGCAGCCCTGGCATGGTAGGGAGCACGGTCCTGCACCCCGTTGAACACCCTTGGGTGCATAACACAGCTTACCCTTGAAATGCATCTGCTGAGACCTGGAAATCCAGCTGTGTGCAGGGCCCAGTGCACGGCACACAGGACCCAGTGCACACTGTGCAGCACCCAGTGCATGGCATGCAAGGATGCAGTGCATGCACCCTGGACCTCCTGTCACCCAAAAGCCACCCACTTTGGTGCAGGGACCATGTGCTTTTTCAGAAAGCCCTGTGCCCTCCCTCTGCACCTCCACAGGGTGCTGGCAATGGGTGACCACTGTCCCCGCAGAGCAGCTCCTGCAGCACACAGTCGTGCCTCCCCAGTGAGGCAGCAGGTGATGGCACCGACCAGTGACACCAGTATGAACACCCAGGGACATAAGGCACCCTTGGCACTGGCATCCCTCAAGCCTTTCAGTCTCTATCCCCAGGAGTGTACCGTGGTAGGAGCTTGGCATCGCTGCCTGGGCCAAAGCTGGCCAACTTGAGCTCGCAGGTAAACCTGCCATCTTCTTCAGCCCTGTGACAGTGGATTTTCACTCTTTCTCACTTTTTAAAACATAAGCAGCAAATGAGATGCATTGGGCTGAATTTAAATACCATTACTGCTGGGAACAAAACTGAGCTAAAATGGGGCGTTGAAAATCAAGGTTTCTGACACAGCAGGGCACGTCTGGACCATCTGATGCATTTCCCCTCGAGCACCCAGCACCCACCGCCTCTGCCAGGGGCAAGCCAAGCACACCAAGCACTCAGCTGCCTTTAAATCGAAGCAAAATTTATGTATTCCACTGCTCCCTGCCTGAATTGTGCTGAGGAACATGTTTGTGCATCCCCGGAGTGCATCAAAGGTTGGTGTGTGCTTAAAAGCAGCTGAATTGGCAGCTTTTAGGTATCGCAGCAGCTCCGTCCCTGCCCAGGGATGCGGCTTGCCCCAGCGAGCTGCACCGAGGTCGCCAACTCTTTCTCCGCAGTGAGATGTTCCCCAGGCGTGTGCCTCCTTGGGTAGCTTTTAAATCCCTTCAGTAGGTCAAACCACCAAGATATGCAAAGGAAAAACCTCTTATTTGGGATTTGTTGGCCTGATTTTTAAACCCAGAGCAGGACCTGCCCATCTGCTGATAGATTTTTGTACAGGATTTCCAAGCGTGTTGGAGGGTTTGTAAATCTTCCTTCTCACTGTGAATCGATGGAGGGCTTTAGACTGTAATTAGGCAGCTGACTTTCTCGCTTATGGGTGAAACCTGATTTTTAAATATTCTGGAGAAGATTTATTGACAGTCCCAGCACTTGCCCAGGGTGAGGGGAAGCCGCAGCCACAAGCCCAGCTGGGCACAAGGACCAAGCGATCCTTTCATCTAGAGGGATGACTCTGCCACAGACTAATTGATTAATGTCTGTAAAAGGCCTTGAGATCCACAGAAACGAGGCCATGCTAATTGCACAGCCTCCAATTAGTGCTTCTTCCACTCTCCAGAGGATGAAAACCCACCGTGCACCAGCCCCGTTTCTGCAAGGGCCGAGTTATAAATAACCCCCTGGGCAATGGGCTGGATCCTGCCCGGGTTAGTTCACTGCGCCGAGAATGACTGGGACGTGCTACGCAGAGAAGCCCAGAGCCTGCAGCACATCTCGGAAGGGCTATTTTATTTAACCGAGCTGATTTAAGCAACTTTAATCCCATTTTTAAATATTACAACATTTGCTGTTGAGCTACCTGGGATTGCAGATCCCCACAAACACCCCAGACCTGCACGAAAGGGATGCTGATCCTCGCCCAGGGGATGCGGATCCTCGCCAGACCCTGCAAACACTCGGATGGCACAGGGAGGGGGAGGATTTGCTATGGGCCAGGCAAGGGGCTCCCAAAACAAATCCAAGCTGGGGTGCAGCAGGGTCATCCAGCCCCTGAAAGCAAAGAAATGCAATTGCCTTCAGGCAACTGATTTCAGGTAATCCCACCTCTGCAGCACGCAGGAGCTTGCAGGGCTCCGCTCGCTTCCCGGTGTATTTTCCTTTGCAATGGCCCAAGCAGAGCCGAAAAGGGGTTTTTTTGCTTCACGCTCTGTTCCTCCACATGCAATTACATCAAAGCCCATTCCAGCCTCTTGTAGAATGAATTCCCCTTGCAAGTGTGAAAGCGACTCATAAAGAAAAATGTTTTAAGCCGTGAATCATTTAAAAAGCACACGCCACAATGCCAAAGGCAGAGAAGGAAATAGCCATGTATTCCAGAGACTTAGGCAGGCAGAGGATACCAGGGAATCGGTGGGATGATTTAAATGAGCCGGCACAGCAGAGATGCTGCAGCTGTTGTACCCAGTATCCCCATCGCAGCTGCTGAAATGCACCCTACGTTACAGCATTATTATTATTACTATTATTATTACTATTATCCTGCAACAACCCTCAGCACATGCGTTATCTGTCTCTCTCCATCAGCGTTATCCTATCTGCCAATACCTGGGTTTCCTTTGGCAGGGCCAGAGTGTGTTTGTGGAAGGAGCGGGGAGCTACCTCGTTTGCTACCGTGGCTAATTGCATTTTGAGAGCCATGCGCAGGGCAGGTGCTGGGGAGCAGGCAGGATCCGACACTGTTTTCAGCAATAGAAACAAATAATCAGTGCAACCCTCACCTGCCACATCCTTGCAGGCCCCACATCCCTTCCTGAGCATCCCTGCTGCTGGCATCAGCCCTGTCCCTATCTGCAATGCTGAGGAACCTCTATTTCCCCATTATTTCCACGTTATTCCTTGCAAGGCCAGAACAGCAACTCCATTTGGACATGAGCTGTGTCAGGCCTCTGTCGGTGGTGACATACAAGGGTTTTGGGAGAGGTCACCCCAGGGAGGTCTTGGTGACACTATGGGATGCTTCCCAGACTGCTGCGGGTCTGCGCCTGCTTTTCCCCTTCTCATTATCCTTGCCCATGGCACCCTTTTGACACTTAAGCCCTGTGAAAAAGGTGATTTAATTTCATTCACACAACACTGTCTATCTGTAAATGGGCTTAACCTAATGAGTTTTAATACGTATTATGTTCTAGGTATTTTATGCCCAGTCTGCAAAATCCAGTTATGGTTTTCAATAAGACTTAGCGAGCTGAGGCATGCACCAGAGGGATGTGGCACTCACATGGGGCTGCTCCAAACTGGGGAAGGACGAGGAGGAGGGTGGGAGGAAGGCAGGGGCTGTCCCCCAGGGAGACACAGCTGGATCCCAGCCAGCTGCTGGCTCAGCAAAGCCCCCCCTCCTCAGCCCAAGCGCTGCCTACAGCCCCCTCCAGCAGCCTGGGAGGATGAGATTTAAGATACAAGGGCTGGCCTCTTTCAGATGCAATGCCAGCACCACCGGCTGCACCGCAGCAGGCAGGGCCAGCCACCGTCCCGTGGCAGGGAAGGCAGCGGGCAGCCAGCCCCCGTGGGTGCGTAGCCCCCCATGCCTGGCCGTGCAGGCTGCTCACCCCAAAGCCTTCAGCCACCGCCGCAGCTGGCAGGGCCGTACCCTGGCAAAGGCAGCGGGGACAGTGCGGGCAGAGTGCGGCTGCCTTGGCATGCACAGACACCTGCACCGTCCCCGCCGCGGTGGCAAAGCAACCCCGAAGCGCAGCCGCTGACACATCCAGAGCCTGCAGAATCCCCGTTTCAGAGAAAGGCACGATGCTGCTGTTTTCCTCTCTTGTGCTTAATGATGAGGAACAAACCTTGCAGCCAAACTGGAGCGGCCAAGTGGCACGTTTTATCCCGAGGTTTTGAGCTCCAGAGCCAGTCCTGGCTCCTGGATTCACGGGAGGTGACCAAGACCCAGCTGCCACACACCAAAAGGAGATGCCCCAGGGGAAGCCCTGATGCACAGCCCCCCCAACAGCACCTACAGAACCACCCCGCATGGTACATATAGCAGCATAAATCCCATAAAGACCACAACAAGATCCATGGGGGCCATCAGTTGGGAGCTGTGAGCTGTGATCCCCCCAGGAGGGTGTCTCAGCCCCACCAAAACATCTTTCAGGTTCTACTACGGGAGAGCCTGGTACATTCAGTCCATGATGAATCCCCACCAGCCTCCCAGGCAGGGAAGAGCCAAAAGTAATTTGCCTGTAAAGCCCATGCTCAGCTCCTGCAGGTCTTTGCCACGGAGACTTCATTCAGTCCTTGGTAATCTGGGATTATATGCAGCGCTGGGGCAATTAAGAAAAACAGCTTTTCAAGCAGCAGACAATGCCTTCTGCAGCCTATTTAAATTAATATAGTGAGAAAGATTCTTTCTCACAGCCCTTGGTTTAAAGCCTCCTTTCCCACGGGGGCTGATTTCTTTCTTTTCCTACACACCCAGCAGCATTGCATCCTGCTGCACCAGGGAGATGGAGGCCCAGTTTGGGAAGAGATCCGCCTTTTCCACGAATACTGCAGGCTCCAGGAGGGACCAGGGCTACCCTGAACCGAGCCCAACACAGCGAACAGACTGGGCTGGGAGCAGGTGGCCGGGCCAGGGGACAGTGACTGCCCTGGCTCATCCCTGTGGAATTTAGGCATCGCACAGCATCCATCACCCCCCAGCTCCCACAGCAGCGCTGCCAGACCCCTGTGCATCGCAGCTCACTGCAGAAAGCCCAGCACATCACAGACGCTTTCTAGAAGTGATGCACTGGAATGCTTCCCAAAATGACCCAGCTGAGATGGAAACCCCCAGACCCACTTCAGGGCAGCATGCCCCGCAGCCCAAGGAAGCAGTGGGCACTGCCCAGCAGAGGGTGAGCCCACAGATCACTGCAAGATCACACAGAGAGCAAGCAATTAGCTCCGCAGATCACATCCCAACCCTCTGACGTATCCCTATGGGTCTCCCCACAGTGCCTAGGACCCTGCTAGCGAAAGCCAGCCCCCGCTCCCCCCAGGCCCTGGAGACCCCCATCCCACCTGGGGCAATGGGTGTCCCTGGCAGCAGGGTCAACATCCTGCTCCTTGCTGAGCAGCGCCAAACAGCAAGTCCTCCTGCCCCATGCTCATCCTCCCGTGCCAGGCTGAGCTCCTGGCTCCAGAGAGGACCAGCACGCTGGGATGGAGGTACCAAAGCACAGAGAATCCTATCCCAGACAGAGCCAGCTCCCTGCATGGCTCAGGGTGCCTGAGGACTTAGTAGCCTCAAGGGGGACAGGAGGAAGAAACAAAGATTTTCCTGGGGCCTGTCTGCTGGCTGGGACCGAGTTGGGAGAGATGCTGAACGCCCAGGGAAGCTGGATCCCCCACGGGGCAAAGCGTGACTTCGGGTGGGAGCCCGGAGGGCTGGGGGTACTGAGGGGTGGCCCTGGGGACCCAGCCCAGCCTGGCACGGGGACACGGTGCCAGGCAGAGGTTTGGCTCCGGCATGAGGCTGCAGTGAGCACAAAAAGGAAACAGTGGCAAAGGAAACCTCAGAGCGTGGTGCATCTGGAAGCCAGAGATGGGGTAACCCCATCCCAGGCTGGCCGGAGCCCCTGGGCTGGTGGCCAGGGTGTCAGCAAGGGCAGCTTGTGGGCCAGTGGCATCATGATCCGCTGCCGGGGCTGGGGAAAACATCCCCCGGGAAGGACGAGGCTTTCGTCTCCGGGAGAGCAAAACCAGCCGCACACCCTGGCTGGGAAAAGAGGACACCAGGGGGGCTGTCCCCCTGCCCAGCCAGGCTGCAAAGGGGCAGCGCCAGGACCCCCTGCTGCATCAGGGACCCCGAAACCAGGGGTTTGGAGTGAGCTGTGCTGGACGCTGGGCTCACCTCCTCAGGCATGGGGCTCGGGGAAAGCCATCCCAACGCTGAGCACAACCCCACGGAGGAATCCTCCCAGGGCTCTGCACGGGTGGAACGTGCAATAAATAATAATAACTGCTAACAAACGCCGGCTCAGAGCAGCCCCTCGTCCTAATGGTGTGGGACACGAGGAGGGTCGGCCAGCACTGGCCACCCATCCCAGTGAGCCGTGTCCCGAACCCAGGGAAGGGACAATTCCTTGGGAAGGCTAAGGGGGCACAACTCCCCGGAGAGGGGAAGGATACCCGCAGGGGGGGATGGTACAGGTGGGCTGGGAAGGATACCTGCGGGGGGGGGATGGTACAGGTAGGGTGGGTAGGATACCTGCGGGGGGGGGGGGGGGGGGGGGGGGGGGCGGATGGTACAGGTGGGGTGGGAGCACTCAGAGCCCAGGGCATGGTCCTGGCTGCCAGGCTGCGGTTCCCGGCTCCAGATTGCCGGGAAACTTTATTTAATCCTGCCTTGACAGAAGAAATGGTTTATAACGCTCAGCTCAAGGTAACCTTCACGCGGTCCTCCAACTGCCTCTGCTTTTTCTCCACGAATGTTTTGGGGTTTTTTTTAACTTTATATTAAAATATTCCAGTAAGTTGTCAGCACGGATATCAAAAGAAGAAAACAAACAGAGGAAGTGTTTTTGGAAGGATTACCACCTCTTCTCCCCGTTTTCCCCTGGCGAGATGTTCCTGCACAAAGTGTCGGGGGGGCGGAGGAGGAGGAGGAGGAGGGGGCGGCGGGCGCTTTCCCTGCCTCCCGCTCCCCTCCGAAGCGAGGGACCCTCCCGCAAGCCGCAAAAACCAGAGCGAAAAATCTCTGCCGAGGCGAGAATTGCGAACAACTCCCGCAAAGCGCCCCCAGCCCCCGCAGCCCCCTCCCCAGCTCCCCGGCACACGCACCCCGCACCTCCCACGCCCCCCCGCCGAGCCGCCCCGCTGCCCCCGCCCGCTGCGCCCCCCCTCCCCCGGGCTGGGGGCTCCCGCCGCCCCCCGTGTTTTGCGCTTTTTTTTTTCCCGCCCCCCCCCGCACCGCCCCCGGTTTTAACCCGCCCCCCCCGCACCGCCGATGCCACTTCCCCGCAGCCCAACTTGGCGGCGGAGCCCCCCGCCGCCTCCTTACCCGCCCCGGGCGCTCCAGGCCGGCCCCGCCGCCGCCGCTCCATGCACCGGCCGCCCCCGGGAGCGGCGGGGCCAGGGGGTCCCCGCCGGGCGCTCAGTGCGGCCCGGCCCCCGCCGTGCCCCCGCCGCGCCGCCGGCCCTGCCCCGCGGGGGCTGCGCTCATGCCGGCCGAGGGGGGCCCGGCCCGGCGGCTGCCGCTCGGCGCTGCCCGCAGCCGCTCCCGGCCGCCAGGGCTCGGCGGCTCCATCCAGCTCCGCGGCGGCTCCGCGCCACCCGCCGGCCTGCGGCGCCCGCCCGCCTTAACCCTCCCCCCTGCGCCGGCCCGGCCCCCAGCCCCCCGCCTCCCGCCCCGCCGCTCGCTTACGGGCGCCTTCTGCCGCTCTTTTGCCTGTTTTTTTTTTTTTTTCCTCCTTTTTTCCTCCTTTTTTCTGTTTTTTCTCTTTTTTCCTTTTTTTCCTTTTTCCCTTTTCTCTTTTTTCTTTTTCCTTTTTTTTCCTTTTTCCCCCTTTTCCTTTTTCCCCCTTTTCTTCTTTTCCTTTTTTCCCCTTTTCCTCTTTTCCCTTTTCCCTTTTTCCCTTTTTTTTCCTTTTTCCTTTTTCCTTTTTCCTTTTTCCTTTTTCCTTTTTCCTTTTTCCTTTTTCCTTTTTTCTCCTTTTCCTTTTTTGCTTTTTTCTTTTTCCTTTTTACCTTTTTTCTTTTTTTACTTTTTAATTTTTTACTTTCTCCTTTTTTCCCTTTTCCTTTTTTCCTCTTTCCTTTTTCCCCTTTCCCTTTTCCTTTTCTCTTTTTTCCCTTTTCCTTTTTCCTCCTTTTCCTCTTTTCCTTTTTCCCCTTCTCCTTTTTTCTTTTTCCTTTTTTCCTTTTTCTTTCTCCTTTTTCCTCTTTCCTTTTTTCTTTTTTATTTTTCCTCTTTATTCTTTCCTTTATTTTTTTCTTATTTTGTCTTTCCCTCCTTTTGTTTGTTTCTTTTTTGTTTAGTTTCTTCCTCTATTTTCCCCCTCTTTAAGAAACAGGTTGGTGCCAGAAACCAGCTCGCAGGCAGCCCCAGCCTCGCTGATGCACTCTCAAGGGCAAGGGATACTTTAAAAACCACATAGACGCGGTGCTTAGGGACATGGGAGTGCTGGGGTAACAGCTGGACTCGATGATCTCAAAGCTCTTTCCAACCTAAATGGTTCTGATTCTATGCGGAGGGTGATGCTGACCCCCCCCCCCGCCCCGTTGCCCTGGCCCCAGCACTGCCCCCAGGCCCAGCACTGGAGTTCAGCCAGAGTTTGATCAAACAGGGCTAAAGAGAGAAAAAAAAAGAAAAGAAACTCCAAATTATATATATGTGTCATATTAATGAAAAATTAATTTGAAAACTTTCCAGCTCTAGGAGTAGGAAAAAAAACGATTGTAAAATGAGGGAGGTGAGAGAGCATTTCCCCCCACCTTTTTTGGCAACTTTAGGCATTGGGGGACTTTTAGGCTGTGCTGGTGGCACTGGAAGCCCTGTCACCTGTCCCACCACCGCAGCAACATGTCGGGCTGGCTCCCACCGCCCCAGCACGCCAGGCCACCGCACACAGTGAGTCCCTCTCGGTCAGAAGATAATTTGAAAAGGATCTAGAGAAAACACCCCTGCCTTAATGTGATGAAAGCAGCAGCCCTCGGTGCCCATGGACCCTCCTCCCGCAAGCATCTTTGCTGCAGACAGGGCAGAGGGCTGGTGGGACGGCATTTTTTGTGGTGATGCACCCTCAGCCACTGCAATATGCTGGGGTGCATGCACCCCAGCCCCACTCCCAGAGCCAACGGGAGGAAGGTGGGGAGTTTTGGGAAAGCGGCAGCTGAAAGGAGGGATGGATGCTGCCACTGGTCCCGCTGAGGGAAGCTGCAGCCTCAGCTCTGTCCATGCTGGATGCAGGAGCATCCCTGTGCCAGGGAGCCATGGGGAACTGCCCCAGGCAGGCGCAGGCAGGCGCATGGACCGCGGCAGCTCGTTTCCATAGGAAACCAGGCTGGCGAGTGCTGCCTCAGCTCCAGGCTGGGGGCTGAAGAGCTGTTTGTACTATTTTTATCCTCTCGGTACTAGGTTTCTTCGGTTTGGCCATGCAAACGCCCCAGCAATGCTTCCTCCCTCTGCCCAAGGCTGTGGGGCACTGGGGGGGACTGCGGGGAGGTGAAACCTGCCATCATCTGGGGACAGCAGCAGCAGCAGCCAGGCAGTCCCTAGCCCAGGGAGCCCACCCGAGGGCTTTCCCTGCTTCCAGATGGTCCCACTTTCCCCACAAAAGCAGCAATTCTGCCTCGCATTTTGCAAAAAACAGGGATATCCTCTCCGCAGCTCCCCAGCGGGGTGTTTGCAATTCCAGGTCTCCTAATGGGATGCACGGTGCCTTCCCCCGGATGAGCATCCATCGGAACAAAGTTTGTTTCCTGCAAAAATACCTTGTTGGCTTCTCTTTAAACCCTTTCCTGCACCACGGGGAGCTCGGGGCTGGAACATGGGTGAAGGGCATATAGCACAGGGGGTGCCGCAGGCAGACAAGGGGCAGCGGCGAGGGAAGCAGCTGAGCAATGCCAACAGATGACTGTGGGTTTTTGCGGCACGCACAGGATGGAAGAAGAAGAATTTGGCCGGCTTCGATAGATTTGCTGCTCAACAGCCATGTTGATGGGTGTGAGGGAAAATTTGGAGTCATGGGTTTAAAATAGCACTCGCAAAAATAGCTTTCAGGGACTCTTTTAATTGGTTTTTGCTGGGCTAGGCTTGCCCCAAGAGCAATCAGGGATCCTCCTGAAACATCCGATGTGATTTCCTTATTGACCACGATGTGAAGCGACTCCGAGCTGCTCCTGGTGAATGCTGCACCAGAAAGACCCAGTTCTGCAGGGTTTTAAGGGTGTTTTTCACCCCAGAGACCTCAAGGTTATTGCCAGGGACTTTTGACTTTGGCCTTAACTGTCCCCGAGTACTAATGTCACCAAATAAATCCCTACGTCAGGGATGTCGGGTTTTGAGCCAAAAGAGACTGCTGAGGTTTCTGCAGGCAGCCTTATCCAGGGGAGCGGAGCCTGTGCCCTGGCACTGAGGTGACTTTCATGGCATAAAGGCTCTGGGCATTTTCTGGGTCCCCACTGCCATGGGGACACCGGGGTGACCGTCCCCTCCACCCCACGAAGGCAGTAGGCTGCAGTACTCATTGATGGGTCTTTTCAGAAACTTCTGTCACCCAAGCTGTCTCAGGAGACCTCATCAGCAGAGGGAAAAAAGAGGATGTGGTGCGTTATACTAGTAAAAAAGGCTGCATAAAATCTCATTTTGAGGATTATGAAGTGCCGGCACAAAAAAGCTGTAAACAGGATGTCTGAAAAGATCTTAAGCATAAAGGTCAGAATCTACAATTTAAATGGGTCGCTTGTTGCTTTCTTGCTGTGTGCCACTAATGAGCCAGGATGTAGAAAAAGAGATGTGATTCTGAAGCCACATTTTGGTCCTTCTGTGATTTGCAATGTTTAGTAGCAGATTTTTTTTACTGAGGGGGGGTGCAGGGGTGCAGCTGAAAAGGGTTTCTCTCCCCCTGATCCCAGGCATCCCCATGGCAGCAGTAGGAAAGGACCAGAGGGGACAGGGATGCTGAGCCCAAGGCCTTTGCAGGTGAGTGATGGTAAGCAGCATCCCAGTCCTGGGGGTCTCCAGCTGCCGTGGCCGTGGCATGAGGCTCTGCCTTCCTCCCGAGGATGAGGCCGGTGCTGGCAGACATTGCCAGACACTGGGTTACTATGGTGGTGGCATCCAGGGAAGGGCAGGATAAGGAGCCTCATTTGAATCATTTACTTATGTCCTCACTGAGCCCCCAGTGTGCTTCTCCAGGGGCTGCCACCTCCCAAGGGGGTGGAAAATGTGCCTCCAATCCCAGCTTTCCCAGAGTTTTCAATGCCTGGAGTTGTTGGGCCAAGTTATCAGGGAGCAGCTGATTAAAAGTCAATATTGAGCTCTCTCAGTGCTTGTCTCTGCTTTGCTCAACCTGGGCAATGTGGGGCAGGAAAGAGAGAGTGAGCCCAGAAATAACTAATGCTGCAAACTAATGAGCTTCTGCTGGCAATGTCGATGTTTTTCCTCTTCTTCTTTTTCATTTACATTTTGTGTCATTACAACTTTGGCAGGAGCAAGCTGAAGGGGCAAGGCAGGGCTGCTGTGGTGTTTTGTAGCTGCTTGCAGGGGTGAGTTTTAGGGTTTGGGGGGGTCTGAGGTAGGAGGTGTGTGTGACCTGCAGTGCCCTGAGCATCACTCACATCCCTGGCACCATCCCAGGCCCTGAAAAGGACAGGCCAGCCCTTGGCGGCTGCGGGGGAATATTGTGAAGTGGCTCTGCTGCCTTTTTGGCATGGGAAGCCATGCATCATGATCCCCCTGAGCAGCTATGAGATGCTCAAGGGTCCTCCCCAATGCCAGCATCTCCCTGGCCCCCCAGGGAAGTATGGCCATGGTCCCCTGGGACCGATATGAACATCTCCTGGAGACTGCATCTTGCAGGAAGCATCCCTTGAGGGCTTGCACCTCTCTTGCCCTGATTTTTCTTAATTAACTCATTAGGATGCCAGTGACAGTGATGTGAGTTTCCCATGAGGCAACTGCTCTCCTGGTGCAGGCAGTGATGGCTGTCCAAGCCCCTCTGCCTGCAAGCTCAAGAAATGCCCCACAGCTGCAAATCAAGGGTAACATTTTAGGGTAAGAGAAGGGAAAAAAAAAAAAAAAAAGAAGGGGGATGTTGTAATGATGAGACAGGTTTCTGTGGATGCTTGCCAGAGCCACAGGGCTGAGAGGATGGACATGGACCTCTGGCATCCTGGTGTTGTTTTTGTGATTATTTGGAGTGGGGGGAATTAATAAAAAAAAAAACCAAACCACAAACAAGAAAGAGGCAACTGTGTGGATTAAAGCTGGAAGGGAGAGGATTAAAAGACTGAAGGGAAAAGAAGTGCAGAGAATGAAGATGGAGGGGTTATTTCCCTTTTCAGCCATTCTGCCTTCAGAAAAAGCGGGGGGGGGGGGGAAAGACTTTGATAAGCTTTTTAAAAAATTCATGAGGTTTCAATTTCTCTGTTTATTTATTTGTTCCCCAGGATAAACTCCTGAAATACAAGATCTCATTTGTCAGCAGGTCCTGGGAGAGCAGGGCATAAATCAGATTGTCCTACTAACAAATTATAAAAAGCCAACCTCTGCGACTGTGCTGCCATGCTTGCCCCAGGGCAGGAGGTGATGGTTTAGGGCAGGAGGGGATGGTTTGAGGCAGGAGGGGATGGTTTAGGGCAGGAGGGGATGTCTCAGGGCAGGAAGGGATGGCTCAGGGCAGGAGGGGATGGTTTAGGGCAGGAGGGGATGTCTCAGGGCAGGAGGGGATGGCTCAGGGCAGGAGGGGATGGTTTAGGGCAGGAGGGGATGTCTCAGGGCAGGAAGGGATGGCTCAGGGCAGGAGGGGATGGTTTAGGGCAGGAGGGGATGGTTTGAGGCAGGAGGGGATGGTGTGGGGCAGAAGTGGGTGGGCAGCAGCTCAGCATCACAGGGCGCAGGTGATGCATGTCTGGCTGGATCCAGGCATGCCCCCCTCCCATGCAAAAGGGAAGGGGACTGACAGCCTCATAGCCCTGGGAGGGCTTAGCGCGGTGCCATGAGTGGGAGGTGATGGGGGGCTACATGGGGTGGGAGATGCTGGTACGGCTGCGGGTGTGGGAGCAGCTGGGGCTCCCCAGTGTGGGGGCAGAGAGGGGGAAGCTGCAGGGCCCTGGCCCTGTCTCACCCACACAGATGTCAGGCAGATGGGAGCCAGCTTTGGTGGTCCCTGGGGAGCTGTGCTGCCAGGGAAGAGTGGAAACGTGGGGATCTGGGATCTCCATCTGCATGTGGTGGGTGTGGAGGGATGGGAGCTAACACCAACCCCACCCCACCAGCATTCGGGGACAGGCTCAGCCAATGCACACTGTGAGGAAACCCCGGGCAGTGGTCCCGTGGGCAGTGCCATCCCCACACAGCCCAACCCTGAAGCATCCTCAGCCAGAGCCATTTGCCTGCTAAATACAAAGCAAGAAACGGTGCAGGAATTCACCAGCAATGGGCATTTTTGCAATGGATGGGGCTGCCACCAGGTGACCTTGGGCCCAGCTCTTAATTATTCTGGGCTGGTGCAGCCTAAAATGCAGATGAAAATACCTCCCAGGGGTGTCCCGAGGCTTAATGAGTATCAGAGAGGTGTCCTAAGAGCAGCACTGCAGTCCACATCCCCATAGCCCCTGTGAAGGCACAGCCCAGCACCACCCTTTAAAGTTCAAAAAAGAGATTTAATTTTAATTTCTTCCCACTAATTGATTTTGGTTTTCATGTGTTTTGTAGCTTGCAAATTGCCCATTGGAGCGCAGCGTGTACCAGGTGCGGGTGCCGGGCTGTGCCGTAGTGGAGGCTGTGATAACCGGCATCACCAAACCCTTTCTTGCAGCCCCTTGGCAAGCAGTTTCTCCACGGTGAGAATTTCTTCCTGCCCTGCAAACTTCTGGCTTGTGGAGCAAAAGTGTTTGAGGGAGGGATTTTTCATGCCCACTGGAGGGTGTGCACTGACCTGCCTGGGGTCCCCCAGCATCACCCACCTCAGGCCACCCGCTCTGCACAGAGCAGCAGCGCATCCAGGACTCGAGCAGCTGGGATGTGGGGAAATAAATCGCTGGGCTGAACCATGCCTGCAGCAAGTTCTGGGACAGCGTGGGTCTGCAACACGGGTCATGCATGATTAAACACCCTGTGGGACAGTGATGGATGTGGGGAAGGGCTGGGGCAGGAGCAGGGGTGATGCTTTGCCCTTTGCCTCACAGCAGCAGCTGGCCCTGGACCGGGCAGAGGGCAGCTCCGCAGCTCTTCAATCATGGATGGAGAGGGCATACAGCAGGGCTGTAAATTTACTGGTGATGTTTGTTCCCTGCTCCAGAAGCGCTGGGGCTCAGCCTGTGGCTGCTCCTGGCTGTGGCCCCGGGGCAGGGGTGTGGTCCATCCCCAGGGTGGCCGGTGGGTCAGAGCATCCCCAACCCGAACAGGTCCCCAGATGCTCGTGGCAGTGGTTCCCCGCCGGCTGGCGAGGCAGCGCGGTGGCCGCTGCAGGGGAGGCAGCGCAGGTGTTCTGCCAGGGGAGGAACAGAGAAACCATCTGCTCGCGCGGGTTCGTCCTGATGCTTCAATGGAGGAGAGGATCTTGAGGCAAAACTGCTTCGCGTGGCTTTGCTGTGGGATTTCAGCATCTTCGTTGAGCGCTGGCTGATAAATGAGCTGGCTGCTCCCCCGTGCTGTGCCAGGCCATGCCAAGCACTGCTGTGTCAGAGCAGCAGAAGCTGGAGATGGTCCTTGCCCTCCCTGGGTGTGATTTGCACTCAGGATGTCGCTAGATGGGGAAAAGATGGGGCAGAGCAAGGCAAGCCCAGCCTTGTTCCTGCTTGGAATAGAGAAACCCATGAAAACCTTCAAAAATCCTCATTTTCACCTCGTTTCACCATCCTACCCTGACAGCTCCTGGGGCACCGCTGGTTCGGGGATGGAAGCAGAGCCAGGACAACACCATCATGGGCAGATAGTGGCTCCATCAGAACCAGGATGGTTCTGGTGATGGTCAGTGATTGCTGCTGGCAGAGTGATTTGCTTTGACCTCCTCTTCACTGGCAAGGAGCATCTGAGGGCTGGGACAAGGACAGAGGGATGGCTCCCGTGGGCCCCGTTTTGGAAATTAGGGCTGCCACAGGGATGGAGCAGCCACTCAGCAGAAGCGCAGCTCTCCTCTCCTTCCCTGCAAAAGAAACAAGCCTTGCCTGTGCCGTCCAGAACCATTCCCCTTATCTCAAAGGTGGCCATCGTATTTTATCTTTATTGTTATTATTTTTATTATTATTACTACTACTACTACTATGCACCTGGCTGGCAGCAAAGCTCGGCAAGGGCTGCCCTCCTCAAAATAACGCCTGGGAGACTTCTGCGGGTAATTTCCATCAATGATAATGCATTGAAGGGAGAATAAAGTCCATAAAGTCCAGATCTGCTTGTTCCTGTCCAAAAGAAAATTACTATTTCAGCCATTCCCCAGCATGATGAAAGCCAAGGGTAGATCACAAATTAACCCCTGGTAAAATGCCCAGTGCCGGCGCTGGAGAGGCGAGGTGGCTTTCGAGGGTGGCCAGGCTGGCAGCAAGGTGTGTGCTGGGGTTGAAGACTAGCACAGGGGCAGGACAGGGCAAGGGACAGCATGAGGTCCCCAGCATGCACACAACACTGCCGCGGGGCCGCATCCTGCCCCAGGCTGGGCAGCCATCCTGGTTCTGAGGGAGCCACTATCTGCCCATGATGGTGTTGTCCTGGCTCTGCTTCCATCCCCAAACCAGCGGTGCCCCAGAGCTGTCTGCTGCAGGCTGCTCACACCTGCCTAAGACCCGGCACAGCCAGGTACTGGTCCTGATCCCAGTCCTGCTCCTGCTCCTAGTCTTGGTCTTGCCCCTGGTCCTGCCTTTGGTTCTAGTTCTGTCCTAATCTTGGTCCTGGCCCTGGTCCCAGTCCCATGAGTGTCCCACCTTGGAACCCACAGGGGAAGCAGCTCTAGACATTGCAGCAGGAAATTCCCATTGGATATATGGAAGAGACCTCATCCCCATGAGAGCCCTGCAGCCCTAGGATGGGGACGCTGAGGGCAGCTGAAACGCTGTGATTTTGGGGCTGGAAGGCTTTTTTGGGGCTGATGCGCGGCAGAGCTTGGAGCCACTCACAGCTTTGCTTTACACCAGCCCATCCCCCAGTGCCCATCACAGCCCGAGCTTCTCCCCACATCATCTGCCGTTATTATCGCTTTCTGCCGTTCCTGTTTCCTTGTCGGTGTGTTACGGACGAGCTGTGCATACGCTGGCAGCTGGGTATGCTTCTCCCCGCCAGTAAGAGTGAATTAATTGCTAGTTTAAAAAAGAAAGGAAGGAAAAGAGAAAGAACTTCCCAGGCAAAGCAGAGCCCACTGACCAGTGGAAACAGGGCTTGTAAGGGAAAGAAACACCTAGATCGAAGGATGGATGTATTCTATATATATGTATATAGATAAATGTGTGAGGGCCAGAAGCTCTGTGGTGATGGCACCAGTGGCTCCCTGCTGTCTAGTAAGGGCTGGACTCATGCCACAGCCTTGCTTTCCTACCTACACTTATTTTCAGGAAAAAAACCTGGATTTGAGCTGCCTGCCCCTCTGCTGAGCTGGCTGGCACGGCGGGTGGGAGGGAGGGACACATGGCCACCACTGCCCCATGGTCCCCAGGCATGGCAGCATCGCTGCGGGGGCCTGCAGAGCCCCACAGCTCTACGAACAGGATGAGGTCCCAGGGGCTCCCCGGGGGGGGGGCGTCCCCTCCAGCCTCCCCTCGCCACCACTGGGCTGCTGGCAGTGCCGGATCCGGAGCCCACGGTGTGCTCTCCAGCAAACCTGCGCCTGCTGCTCCCTGGCCAGAGGGCTGGCAGCATGCAGCCTCCCTGGCCCCAGCCGATGGCAGGAGATTACTGTAGCTTTGGAGCAGACACGTGTAATGGCTGTGTCCTAGTTTTTGAAAGCAGAATCCAGCATTAAAAAAAAAAAAAAAGAAAAAAAAAAAGCCACAGTTGTGGTGAGAGCAAATATAGTAACTCGCTCTCACACCGGCTCTTCTGGAGTGTTACTAGCTGTAAAGCCATACCAGGGTCACATCCTCTCAGGCTGCTATGTCCCCGAGGAAAATGGAAAATTATTTGTTTGTTACTACTTGAGAGACCCGACTCTCTGGCAGCAGAGGCTCCCAGGAAGGCACAGGGGGGCTGCGCTCTCATTTTGGCATATCTTACCCAGGTTGCCCACCCCAGCTGGGTACCGAACACGTACCGTGGTGGCTAAATCCAACATCCTCACCAGGATGCCAAAACCAAAAGAATCAATAAAAGCCACTTAATAACCAGCTGGCAAAAGGGAGCCAGGCTGGCGAGGACTGGCAAATGCTGCTGGGTGCAGCCACTGTCTCCCCAGCATCACCCCCCGGGATGCTGTAACTCAGCCGAATGTGGATTTACTGCCTCTGCTCCATTATCACCAATCAATGTAACAGTTATTAGTTAATAGGCTAAAATTGTCGTTCTAATGTCCCAGATCTGCATGTTACAGCGTGGCTAATTGGTACAGAACTGATTTGGGGGGGGCTTAATGAAAATGTAAATTCAGGCACATTAATCAAACAATTACTTCATAACCACGAGACAGACGGTGCTAAACCTAATTAAGAAATAAACAAAGTTAATCAGTGAACAGAAAACATTTACTAATCATATAGATACATTGCAAGAAAGAAATAATAGACAATAATTTATTAAAGATTCCCAAACCTGCTCCTTTTCTTAATAACCCAGTGCTCCGGCTTCCAGGAAGCACCACCTCGGTTTTATTAAAGCATTTGTTCTGCTTTAAGGTCTACTGGGCACCAGAGAACAAAAAATATATTACCCTGCAAGATGAATAATTGCATCAATTTAAAAATAATAGGGCTGGGGACTGAACGGGGGTGTGTGGGTGACACCTAACGTCGAGACCGATGCATTTTGGGCTTAATTATCAGCAGTTAGTGCTTTTCCAGCTCAGAAGTTAATTCCGATTCAGACATAAGAATTGCAAAAAGACATAAAGATGAAAGCCGGTGGCATTTCTCTTTCCACTGCCTGTTCATAGCTTCTTGTCAAAACCTGCTTGTCTGGCACAATTTCTGTACGTAAATGGGAATATTTCTCCCCAAACTTCCTTCTGCCCCATGCTGATTCCTACTGCAAAGTGATCTGAATGGCTTGTGGCATCGCTGTGCTTCCCACAGCCTTGCAAGACCGTGCTGACCTTGCAGGGCTCCCACTGCTGACCATCCCAGGGTCCAGCTTCGCTCTCGGCAGGAGGGGACCACCCTGTCTCCCCCCAGCCCCCCATGTGTGCCAGGGAGATGGGACGGGAGCCACCGGCACTTGCATCCTAGCGGGATGGAGGGATCCGTCCCAGTCCCCACATGGGAGCAGGGCTGCTGTGACGTTTATCAAAGCTCTTCCTCGAAGGGGGGGGGGGGGGGGGGGGGCAGAGGAACACAGGGAGCTGTGGGTGTGATTTCACGCCCCATGCAACATCGCTGCTGTCACGCTGGGGCTGGGGAGAGGGTTTATAGGTTTTCACAGCAAACTGAAAAGGAAGGAAATCTGTGAAATATCACTGTTTCCCAGCCAATTGCTGCTCGCAGGATGCATGGGGCTGCCCCGGTTGGGATTCATCACACCCACCAGTGCCACCCAGGGGGTCCCCAGGGCCCTGCTTTCAGCAGCCATCTACCCAAGGGAAAGAGGAGGGCCTGACCCACACCCCAGCACTGCTTTTTGGGGTGATCCAGTCTTTCTGGGGCTGCCCCATGCTGGATGCACACAAGCCTTGCTTCTTAAGGCAAGGTGAAGCCTGCCTGGGAAAACCTCTCAGCTCTGCCAAAACCACTTCTGCATTTTCTTTGGCCAAAATTTTTCCCAAACTTCAATATTTGTGGTCCCAAAGCTGCTTTTTACTTTCCCCTTTGGCCCTGGAGCAGTGCAGGGATGTGGTCCTGAGGTTTTATCCATGAATCCCTGGGTTGGGCAGGATTCTGGTGTTCACACCCTATTCCTGCTCCCTGGGATGAAGGAGAAGGGTGGGATGGGGTTGAGCCCTGGGCTCGGGGGGGGCTGTTAGCAGACCCCAGCACTGCTTTTGGTGCCCCCCTGACCCCACCACCACTCCTTCCACTTGCTTATTTTGTGTCTCTCTCCAGAGCCATTATTAAGCCAGTTTCCCCCACAACCAGGTTAAGCTGTTTATCAAAAGCCTCCATCATTAGGTTAATGATTCTCAGCAAATTTCATACACAGCCCGGTTCATCCAGAAAATGGAGCCAGTGACACTGACAGCTCAATCAGCTGCAGGAGGGATGGCTCCGGAGCTGCGGGGTGCTCGGCACTGTTACACCCCCATTTGACACCTCACCACATGCAACGCACCCATGTGTCGCTCAGGACACCAGTTCCAGCTCCATCAGCACATCTTTGCCGTGCAGAAACAGACCCACTGAGGAGCAGGGATGGTTTCTGTCCCCTCCATCCCAGCCTGGCACTGGGAATTTTACTCTGGCACATGACTTATCAGATTCGGAGGCATCCCACTCTGTTTGATGCCACGGGGATGGCTGTGAGTGAGGGTTTTTGACCCCACCACCCCTGCAACTTCAAAGGAGCATTGTAACATGGCAGGCGTGGGGGGGGTACCGCTAAATGGGGGGCATGAAGCAGCTTTGCTTCAGCTGCAACCTCTATACTCTTGCTTTCTTGCTTCCCAGGCTCTCCCACAGCCGCTGCCTCCTCACAGGGATGTGACTCCTGCCTCTGCACCGCATGATATTAGGAGCATCCCCCCCCCCAAAGCCCCGGGCCGGGAGGAGCCCTGGAAGAGCAGGAGGTGGCAAAGGGCAGGGATGCTGCAAGGACAACCCAGGGCGGCTCAGCTCTCCTCCATCACTGGGGGCACCTCTTGGGCTGCAGTGACCAGGAACTGGGGACAAGGTCTATTTGCCCACCCTGAGTGCTCCTTGTCGTTCCACCACCTCATGCATCATGTCCCTGAGGCCACACCATCAATTACATCTCATAGCAGGCAGCCAGGAGCAGATTTGCTGTGCCAGCACCTCATCCTGAACCATGCAACTTGGCTCCCAGGGCTTCAAAATGCAGTTCAGTTCTTCTGGGAAGGGGACATGCCCTGGGGGTCAGGGTGGCATCCGTTGGGTGGGGGGCAAGGATTCAGTGTTCAGCTTTCTGGCCCCAAACAGCAGCTGCTGTTGCTGCTCTGCAGCGCTGGCCTCATTGGCATTCTCCAGCGATGCTGCACACCCGGCGGGACCGGCAGCCGCTGCAGAGCCTGAATTATTCAGCTCAAGCAGGGCCCATTTGCTGATGGAGCAAGGGAGGACTCGTGAGCAGGACTGAGTGCTCAGTTCCGTCGGGAAGCCGTTCCGTTCCTTGGGCAAGGGGGCTGGCACCCATCCCCGTCCCTGACCTCCGAGCAGATCCGTGGCTGGATGCTGCTGTCATGATCTCAGCAGCAATAGATCCAGGGCACCGGTCACACCTTGCCCTGTCAAGTATCTGTTTAAAAAATAGAAATAAAAAGCTGGAGGGGAAAAAAAGACATAAATAAATTGCTAGGTTTAAAAATGTCCCTTTCCAGGCTAAGGAAAAACAACATAAATAAGTTGCTATGTTTAAACATGACCCTTTCCACACTCATGTAAAAAACTCCCCTGGTACAGATGTTTGCCTTCTTCCACATCACAAATTCATCAGCATTTAAGGAGGTGGTTTAGGTCACCACGGTCCCAATCGGGCGAGGGCTGCCCTTTCCATCCACCAAAGCAGAGACATGGGTTTCCACCCCACCATAGGTCTTGTCCCTTGGTCTCTCCTCCATCCTCTGTGTCTGGGAAGGGGTCTAAGAAGTCCCATGTCTCTGCCAGCCCCCAGACAAGGTGTGGGTCTGCCAGCAGCGCTGCCAACAACAGCATCACCACCCGGCCTCAGGGCTGCAGCATCCAGGGACTGACACATCGCTGTGTCCTGGGGAACAGAGCAGCAGCCACCAACCCAACCCCATAACCATCATCTTCACCCTGGCAGCCCAGACCTGCTGCTGCCTGGAGAAGAGGGACTCTGGCACTGGCTTCCTGCCACCTCTGTGACATTTCAAGTGGCAACCATGAGTTCAAGTGGCCTTGGTGGCATCTGGGCACATACCGGGTGGCCAAACCCCAGTGCTGCTAGAAGTGTTCTCAGCCATCTGATGGGATTTACTGGGACATGCTCATGATGGATGGCACAAAAGGGCTGAAAATCAATCCAGGCATCTGTCGGAGTCTGGCCTGAGCTGCTAATTCACCCTATTGCTTAAGTGCCAGGCAACATCACTCTGGCCCGATGGAGCTGGAAATGCTGCAGCTGGGAAGAGCGGCTTTTAAAACCATTTTTGTCAGCCTAATGCTATTAAAGTGCCTGGGAAGGGAAGAGATGGCAGTGGCTGAGCCTGGCCCCATCTGCCAGTGGTCCCCAATAGGACACATGTATCCCCAGCACCCTGGTTGTTCCTGAGTCCCTCAAGGTTTGGTGACCCCTGGCTTGCAGGGGCAGACAATTCCTTCATGCAAGGACATGTCCCTGAGCCTTTCTCATCATCCCCAGGAGAAGCCCACGGCGAATCTCCTGGCTCGCCTTGCTTTTACTCTTTGGAAATTGGGTTGAGGTGCTCCTGGCTTTGCACTTGTGGAGGGTCCCAGTTTGTGGATCATCTGTTGTCACCTCCGCTGTCACCCTGGGGATGCTGTCCCCTCCTCTGGGGACAGCGTGCAGACAAGGACAGACTGCTCCTCAAACCACAGGCGACACCAGAGAAACTGCACCTCCAAACATCTGCCAAAATTCAGGGGGAGCCAAGCGCTCTTGCTGGTTTTAGTCCTCACTTTTGCAGACCTCCTGCTACGGGGCCAGGGCTGAGCAAGCATAGGGAGGTCAGTGGGGAGCAGTAAAATAATTGGTGGTTTCTGATTTATGCTGCAAGGTTTTTTGAAGAAGCGTAATAAAACCACTGTGAATTGGACATCTCAGGGGCAAAAAGAAGGGAAAAAAAAAGATGACGTGGAGGGAGGGAGCCTGGCTCTTCAAGCACTGGTGGCTAAAGCAAGCTGTTAGGAGGTGTAAGTAGGGGTGATGGTGGGGTCCTCCCTGCACTGCTGGGGCAAAGCTGGAGGTGAGGGGGGGGCAAGCAGAGATGGTACAAGATGGACCATTTCAGTTCAGTCAGGGGAAGGATGTGTGACAGGCGGCCAAACAACGGCCAAGGTGACCTGCCACATCTCCACTCCCCTGCAATTTGATGATTAAACCAACCTCCTGCCAACAGCCTTCAAAGCCCCATCCTGCTGGGCGCTGAGAGGCGCTGGCCATGGGCCAGCCCCACGCTCCAGCACAGGCATGTTACTGAGCAAGGGACACATGCTAGCCCCCAGCTACGCTCCACCAAGGAGCCGCCCTGCACCCCTGGGGTGGGAAACATGTGCAAGGCTTTTTATTACGCTTTTGGCTTGACCCATACCACAATGCCTATGCCACCTTTCACTCCGTCTGTCACCAAAAAGCAGGTTCTGGTTTGGGGTCCTGTATCCCCAGGACAAATGTTCCACCCCAGCCCCAGGGACAGACCAGCATCCCCCTGAGCACAGCTCTCCCATGCCCTTGGATGCAGCTGGTTGGCACCAGAACAGTAATTTTTAACTCTATTTCGGCAAAAGCCCTTGTCTGAATTAAATGTCAGCGCACTCCACCTCCCTCTGCAAGCTGCCTTTCTCCCGAGCTCTCTGCGTAGGATGTTGACAAGTGTTTTCAGTTGATTAGGAAAAGAAGACACGGGAGATGAACTGGGACGAATAAACATTGTACCGCCACTGCTGGAGGCTGCTCCTATGGCTGAGTGGTCCTGCTGTGCCCGCTGCCTCCCCCTCCCCACACCATCCCCATCATGCTCTGCCCCAGGGACAGCCACAGCCCCATTTGCCAGTGGCCGCTTCCACGGGCACAGGAAACTTTGCAGCACTCTTGGTCGCCCCATGGCTGCTGCAGGACCATGAGATGTGGGGCACTGGGAAGGTGTGGGGTGGCCGACACCGTCCCCTGCAGCACATGGGCTCAGCATCCCCCCAGCACTGTGCAGGTCCCCAGCCTGTTGATCAGCATCTTCCCGCACTGCTGGCAGCACCATCCAACAGGTATGCAGATTGCCAGGGCACAAACGCCATCCCCGTGTCATTTTTCAAACAATTAAATATAAAAAGGCCCAAGTGCAGCTCGTATTTCAGTGTTATTGTTGCTGCCAAATATTATCACGTTGACACTGCTTGTAAAACAAAAGCAATCGATAATGTTCTATCTCCAGGAGAGCTGCTTCAGCACAGGATTATCCTCATGTGCACCAAGACATGCTGCCTGTGCCTGCCAGCTCAGCACCGGAGCTTTGCTGTGCACCCCTGTACTGAGGACCTTCTGGGGTTTGTTTTCCCTTTGCTGGGCTTTGGCTTTGCGTTTTTTTGTGGTTAATGTGCTTTGCTCCGTGCTTCTCCTTTCTAATGAGAGCTGCACCCAGCATGGCTGCAGCCCAGAGCCGTCCCTGGGTCAAGATGATTAATGAAGGAGAGCCCACCGGGTCTTTAGAAGCTCACAGGTGTTCCTTTGGCCAGGAGGAAAGGTATTTCCCCAGGCAGGGAGGAGAAGCCATCATTTGGGTGGTCCAGCCAGCAGCAAGCAGAGAGGAGCCCACCCCAGGCACTCCAAACCCCATCACATCTTGCTGCTTTGAGCAAACACAGCCACAAAAAGCAAACTGTTTGCCCATTGCCTATGAAAACTGAGCTCACATCTCTCTGAATTATTCTCGCCTGGCTCTGTTTTCGCTACTATTAAAAAGCTGCGCTTGTGGGAAACATTGTTCCTTTTTTTTCCCAGACATTGTTCCAGACGGTTCTGCTCAAGCCCTGCACCGAAGAGCACACTGGAGCTCGGTGTTCCTCTTCCCTGTGTCCACGCAGCTCAAAGAAGAGGGGGTGGGGGGGTGGGAGGGAGAGGAGGGCTAAGGAAGAGGGCCCAGAGCATGGTGAGCTCTTTCTGGTGCATGCAGCGCACGTACATGATGGACACCACAGGTCCGCTGCATGGGAAGTGTGACCTGTGTCACCGCCGCCTCCATCTCTTGTCTTTGTCCTGACCAACTCATCTTCCCTCCTGGTTGGTGTTGTGGGGAGGTGAGGACCACCTCAGGGTACACCAGAACCCCATGGCACTGACCAACACAGCAGGTCCACTGAGTAAAAGCATCACCCTGCAAGCTCAGCTTTGCAAAACCTGCCCTCCAGGCCGGCCTTAAAAATGAGGGTGGATTCAGGTCTTGTCATGCAAAACAGAGCAGGGGGCAGGAAAAACAGCCCCACATGCTGGAATCATTTTGAGTCCATCCACACACCAAGCCTGGAGAGAAATCCTGGTCTTTGGGAAGACAGCAAGGCCAAGACACCAGCCGTGGGGAGGTTTCCTGGCAAGGGAGATGCAATCTGGGGGGCCCAGCTTCTCCCCACCATGAGAGGAGAGGACCCCCCTCCTGGGATGAGCCCCTGCTCTCCTCATTGCCCATGCTTTGCTGTGCATCCCTCACTCCCCTGCATCACTCAGCGTAGTATCTCCACCAAGAAGTGAGGTATTTGGGCAGCGGAGCCTCTGCAGCAGGACAAAGGGTTGCTTCGGGATAATCCTGAGCCTCCTGCCCGGGATGCAGCAGCTCATACATTAAAAATGCCACACGTATGGATATGGGTGGAAAAAAGGCTGGTGGTTCAGGACTTGCTAGAAACTGCTGCGTGGAACAGGCTGGATTCAGGCACTTCAGGTATAAATACTATATATTCAATATATATAGCCGGTTTTGATCCACTTTCCTCTGGACTGGCAGAATAGCTTTCACTGAGGCAGGTTCTCTTGCCTAGTTTTCCTGCCTAGCTGTCTCAAAAGGCTTGTTTCTCTGAAAACTTCCCAGCTACTCAATCCTAGCAAGTTTGCAAGGCCAGGCCGTCAAATACACAGCGAGAGCAGCAAATGGCTGGGGATAAAAGCAATGCCTGGGTACCAGCTCCAGCGAGGCAAGGGCAGAGCTGGGTGCTGAAACACCATGTCCCCGGGGCCAGGCAGAGCTTTGGAGATAAGGCACAGAGCTGAGACATCCTGAATTCAGCCCCTGGAGATCACACCTGCCTTTCACAACTGAGTAGGAGTCATGCATATCTGAATAATTTGGAGTTTAAAAGGAAAATACTCTTTGTGAGCAGGGTGAATAAAACCCTGATTTGCTGAGGCTCTAGAGATCTTGGCTGTACCACCCAGGGTTTCCATGGCAGGGCTCTTATCGGGTAGATAACGATCAGCTATTCAGCTCTGCCTACCTGGCATTTAATTAATAATGCTGACCCTCATCCCAGGAACAAAGAGGACTGACAAAGACACCCATGAATTTCTTAGGCTCCTTCTCTCTCAAATTCAGCCCATTCTGTTTACAAATACCCTGAATGCTTCTCCTCAATGGCAATTCCCTTGGATCCAACAGTAGCTCTTTTTTCTGGTTGTTTTTGCTTTTCCTGTCCCAGCACTTATTTTCCAGTTTTGACCTGATCAAGATGAGACTTTTTTTGCTTTAACAGTTTTTAGAAGGAGCTAGTTTGTTGAGATTTTTTCACGGCTCTGGCAGCAAACCTGAGAAATCACTTACCTCTGCAACCCTAATGGATTCAGAGCACCTGCTCAGCTCTTTAAAAGCAGAAAACTGCAGTTCCCATCTTGACTCCAGCTCCTTAATTCAGCTCCAAGGCAGGTGCTGGGGTCCTGCTGCCCAGGATCAGATCTGCTCTCCCTGCCGGAGGAGCAGCCACAGCCAGCACCGTGGGCAGCCAGCTCTGCCCACAACCTTTGGCAAGGGGCTTCGATTCACTGCCTAGCATCCCCAAAAACATCCCCAAAAGCTGCCCACCGCATGCTGCCTATGTCACAGGGTGAGGATGCAAAAAGGGGGTTGCGTTACCCTCCCCAGCGGTGACACCCTGGCAAAGCCTCCACCACGTCCTGCTGCTTCTCAGCTCCCATCACTGTTCCTGCCCGGCCCACGTTCTGCAATAAACTGTTCCCAGCTCATAGTAACTCCACCTGGATTACAGTAAAATACAATTTTCCACCTCTGACGCAGTACAGCAGTGTGATGCCAGGGGCTGTATCAGCATGACAGGGACCGGTGTGTGGGGGTAAGCCTCTTCTCATCCCTGCAGGGGCTGTGGGCTTCTCTGGTGCCACAGCATCGATTTTAGTCTTGCAAAGGGTTCTCAGTCAGAATTCTCCCTTATTTGTTCGCTTGCTTTCTGCCAAGCCAGGCTCACTTGCAGCCAGGCATTTTAATCCAAATCTGGTCCCGGTTTTGAGAATCTTTTAAGGTTAACTGTAGTATGATTAATCTAGGCTGATTAGATTAATGGAGGTGTCACCAGGGCAAAGACCAAGTAAAAAGCCCACCTCAGCCTTTGCAGACAGATGCTTTTAGGAACAATGAGCTGAAAGCAGCGGTCTCATTTCCAGCATCACTGCAGGGGCTGTCACAGCCCGATACAGGTACCCAGTACCCTACCTCCAATGCCTGGCCATCCCACTGGGCTGCATCCCACCTGGAGGGGATCCAACCCGAACACCCATGTGAGCACACAGAAAATGCTGCTCATTGGAAATGCAGTCTCCAGGGAAAAGCTGTGGCTCCTGGTAGCTGAGATGAGCCCGGTGTGACAACCAAGCTTTGATCAAATGGTGTTGGTCGGAAAACAGCAAAGCCATGAAACTGAAGCAGGAGGACAATAAGGAAGGTCAGACTTGGATGCACGTTGCTGATTAAATGCCACTTTCCCCTCCCAGCTGGGTTGGCATTGCTCAGGTGGGCTGGGTTTGCAGTTAGCAAGTACAAAATTTTACTACGGTTGAGCCTGGCACTGATCCGGTTCCCACATGCCAGAGGTGCAGGTGCCGTGCTGGACCACCCCAAGCCATGCTAGCAGAAATACCACAACATTTAGTGCATTTGTTGTTCCGATGCTGTCAGCTGGCAGCAGGTACACCTTCTGGGGGCTCTGCCCGTACAAGAAAATAGCATTATGCCCAGTTGATATTCAAGCTGTGATTAATCAAAATACTTGATTCCCCCTTCCAGTTATGCTCACTGTTTGTCTGTACATCCGTTGCTACTTTTGTTTAAGTGCAAGCAGAGTCTATTGGATTTGGGGATTTATGATAGCTGCCAAGCACTCCGCTCTCCAATGGCAATAAGTTACGTTCCTATTATGCGGCATGCAATAAAAAAGGCTGATATTTATTCTTTGGATTTTTCTTTCCCGAGAAAGTCTCCAGAACTCACACAACCACTAAAATGTGGCTTTGTACTTCACAGGCGATGTCACTGCAGCCACCGGTGTGGCAGGGATGTGGCAGTGGCTCCGTAAGGTGGTCAGGAGGAGGTGAGCATCACCTGGGCATCTTCACTGGCCTCTCCCGCTTGGGACCCAACGTTACCCTGTCGGAATAAGACAACCCAAACCCTCAGTTTTCCCCAGGGAAAGGCTTTGTGTGGACTCTCCAGACCCCCCCGCAGACTGTCTCCAGCCCCACCGCTGCTCATAAATGGTTCTGCAGTGGGCCAGTAGCCCATGGGAGATGCTAGCCCCAGCTTTGTGCATCTGAGTGAAAGAATAACAGTTTATTTTTAGGCTGAGCACCGATGAGATGAAAGCCATTGATCTGAGCTCATAATTACATTGTTATCTGTGCCCTACAAGATAAAGAGATTTCTAGCTGCAGGCTTTTTGAAAAGCTGGGCTTGAAAGCGGATAGAAGAGGGATTTATTTAGTTGAGCTGCTCTATTTTTTAAGTGAAATGTTAAATAGTAAAAGAAGTTTGCTTTTATTTATTTTCTTTTTTTCTCCCAGAAGATGGAAAGCCGAGGAAGGTTTCTGTCCTGCTCAGTGCAGCAGGAGAGCCTCAGTGCCCTCCTGCCACCCCAGGATGATGTAGGACATGTTATGAGAGTGCCATAACATGACCTTTTTATGAATTATACCCCGAAGAGATAGGTTAGAAGAGAACACTATGGGATGCTGGCATGATTTGGGTCACTGAGTGCTGCCATGACCTTCTGGAGCGATGTGCATCTTGGAGAGGAGCTGCTTGGCCATACGCTGTATTTTGCATCTCCCACTCCAGGAGATGAGCAAGAGCCCAACGCTTTGTCAACATCTTCAGCCTGGTGCTCGTTCAGCCGGAGAGGTCTGCTCTAGTTGCCAGTCCGGCAGCTTTTCCTCTCTGACCATACTGGCCTCTCTCCAAGACCCGCAAGGGACCTGCTTCCATGTCAACTGCTTAGCGTGCCTGCTGTCACCCATGTTTTACAGCCCTCTCAATGAAGAGCAAATCTGTATTGATTTCAGAACAACTAGAGCTGTAAATTACTGGTCATGACTGGCTTGGCCAGTACTGAGATGAGAATCTATTGATTGCACCGAAGGTCTAAATCTAATTAGCACGCAAGGAAACTGGTTGGAACAGCAGAACGATTCAGATGTTCTGAGATGTAATTAAAACCGTAAAGCTACCTACAAAAGCAGAACATGCAAATAATGGTCCTGATCAAGCGCAATTTGCAATCCAAGGGCTTCCTTTTCAGAGAGGCTGAGAAGAAAATGGGAGCAGCAATATCAATCAGGGGGAACAAAGGATCCTCTCTCATCCCCATGGGTTTGCTCAAAATGCCTCTTTCTCTCTTTTGAAGCCTTTTCCATTCAGGACTTCACAGCCGACCACAGCTGGCTCTGCCTTGCCCACAATTAAACAAGGCAGCATCTTAATCACAGGGGATACAGGGGATGCCAGCTCCCGTCCTCGGCTGGAACTGGGTGGCTGCTCCACTGGGACCTCTTGGCTGGGACCCTTCCACTGGGACCTCTTTGCTGGGACATCTTCTCTCACTGCTCACTGCACCAATGCCCAGCAGCCACAGGGAGGAAAAATCGATGGGAAGTTCTCATGCTGAAAAACACTAATAAGAGGGAATTAAAGCTCGATTTTAAGGCTGCTAGACACCTCTGGGAACTATTTTTTCAGAGGACAAAGACCCAAATATTTTCTGCCACTAAAGGTTTGGAAGAGAACAAGTGTTAACCGCTTTAGCGGCAGGAAAGAGGGGGTGCACTTGGCCCCGCTGTTCTCAGCGTATCTGGTGATTACGGGGTTTTGCTCTTTCTTCCTCCCACCCCACCTGAAATACCACCACTGGCTGTCACTGGGAGCAATCATGCTTACAGCTTCACCCTTTCTGGAAAAAGACCTATTTTTCTCTGTTGAAGCCTCTTAGCATCCAGCATGACATAACCGAAGAGCTCTGTGCCCATTGTCCTCAGCGGCCATCCCTCTCCTTGCCCTCTGAAGACATGCACACGCAGCCTGCAGCTCACCAGGAGCTAGTGTCATTTCCCCCCTTTTCTTTGGAGTTTGCCCCCAAAGATGAGATCACCCCAGACAGTTGAGTCACTGCTGTGTACGTTCAAGCTCTGGTTGTTTTCCTGCCAGCATGCATGAGAACATGAGGTCTTCTCCTGAGCAGCGGGAGAGCTCAGGGTCCTCATTAAGAGCAGCGCATACAGTTGGCAGCACCCAGCAATTTTAAATATCTTGGAGATATTCCATGCCAGTCCTTGCTCCTGGCATGCAAACACAAATCCTCTTACACAAACACTCCAATTACCACAAGGAGGTATCTAACCTGCCATTTTGACCTATTTGCTCCAAGATGGGTCCAGCTGGCCACCAGTGGCTCAGGGAAGGAATGTGGACCCTGGCTTGCAGGTCTCTCCTGGGCATTTTTTTCCAAACCAACTGCAATGCACTGTGATGGCACCTCAGTGCAGACATTTCAGGAGGCTTTAACTGCCCAGAGACCTCTCCTGAAGAACCACCACTGGCCTGGCCTCAGGGCAACCGGGTTAAACCTGCAGCATATGGGAGCAGCCATGGGGATGGGGCAGCTCCTCCACCACCCCAAGACTGTCACCCATCAAGGCTCAGCCACAGCTTGCATGAAGACTGCATATGGGGGGGGGCACCACCACGATGGGTGCTACCGAAGGGGTGAGAGGTCCCACCACCAAGACGGGTGATACTGAGGGAGTCCCACCACCGGAGGGTGGTGAGGGGACACTAGGTGGTGGGCAGCCTTCCGGCACCTCCTGCCTGCGCCATACCTGGAGCATCAGTGACATCTGCTGCTGTCTCTGGGCATCGGCGCCAGACCCACGCAGCCACTCTCCAGTGCTCGGCTCGGTCCCCACGGGTCCTTCCTGGGTACATGCAGGGTGCGGGTGTCCCCAAGAGACGAGGCCACCACCCGCAACCCCCTGCCCAGGGCTGGGGCATAACCCCCATGGAGCCACGCCTGTTGCCATCCCATGGGCTCCCACCATCCCAGCGTGTCCTTCCCCAATGATCTGCTGGAAATTGAGCCTAAAAAGCAATAATAATAATAATAATTTAATAAAATATATAAATAAATATATAAATTATATATATTAAAAAAATATAAAAAGGAAAAATTTTTGCTTGGGTGGCTCAGTGGCCGGAGGGTGCGTTTTCCTGCAGTGGTGCAACAGGAGCTGCAGCTAAATGAATCCCAGCGTGGTTTGGGTTGGAAGGGACCTTAAAGACCACCTAGTTGCACCCCCCTGCCACGGGCAGGGACACCTTCCACCAGCCCAGGTTGCTCCCAGCCCCATCCAGCCCGGCCTTGAGCACCTCCAGGGATGGGGCACCCACAGCTGCGCTGGGCAGCCTGTGCCAGTGTCCCACCACCCTCACAGGAAAGAATTTCTTCCTTATATCTGATCTAAATCCGCCCTTTTCTAGTTTAAGACCACCTCCCCTTGTCCTAGGGCTACAGGACCTACTAAAAAGTCTGTTCCCACCTGCCTTACAACCGCCGAAGTACCACTGTAAGGTCTCCCCGGAGCTGCCCGTTCTGGCTGAACAAGCCCAGCTCTCAGCCTGTCCTGGTGGGAGAGGGGCTCCTCCTCCTCTAAACTGGGGAGAAGGGCTGGGGCATGAAGAAAGGCACCAGGAGGCTGGTTTCTTAAGGGGTGGGTTTGCTTTTTGAGGGGACCCACAGCACCACCAGAGAAAAGCAGCAACCACCACCATGTGCACCAGGATCTCCCCCAGCAGCGTGGTCCCACCACATTTGCACCCAACAAGGCATGAAGAGCGGGAGCTCACAGCTGCCTGGGCTGTGCACAATACCCCCACGATTTTAACCCAGACTATTCACCGACACTGACATCACCTCCCTTACCCCCAGGGGTGCAAAAGAGCCATGCTGAGCTCTGCAGAGCTGAGACCCCTCCCCACAGAGAAGGGGTTGCACCCTGCCCTCCCAAACTCCTCAACATCTTGAGACCAGCACAACCACCCAGCACCCCCAAGCCCAACACAAATTCCCACAACCAGGATGTCTGCCCACCCCCACCAGCCCACAGGGTTCACATTCCCACAGGGAATGAAAGAAGCCAAAAAATAGATTTTTTTTTTTCTTTTCCAATAGTCTCACTTTATTAGCTACCACATCAAGAGAGGATGTTGTGCTGCATGCAGCGGAAGACTGGAGTATTTCTAGTTCCTGTGTAACATTTCCTTTTTCTCTTAATAGTTGTAAACTGATATTTTGCTGTAAAATCACTGCATGCAAGTTTGAATGCAAACAGCAGTAGAAGAGGCTTTTTTTCTTTTTTTTTTTTTTTCACCATTCCCAATCCATAGTGCATGCTTTATTTACAACAAAAAGAAGTCATTCAGGGCAAAAATTACCATCAGAAAAACTGAGAAGAGGGTGGCAGAGACAAGGACTGCGGTTTGCACAATACCAGGAGGGAAATTGGCAAGTTGCACTTTATTTTATGGGTGCAAAAAGATGATTTGAGTATCAGTTGTCTGAAAGGAAAGCAGGCTGAGCAGAGAAGGTCAATACCGGACATGGGTAAAGGCAACATTAATTTAATTAGTCTGCAAACACAGAGGAGGCTGGGCTGCTGCAGGTCTGGAATAAATTAAGGGATTTCTCAGAATTTTTTTTTTTCTTTAAGGTAATTTCATCCCCAGCCACACATTTCCCCAGCACAGCTTGGCAACACACCATGCCCAGCTGCTGCTCCAAGAGATATAGGCAAGGTGCAAAGGTTTTGGCCAGGTCCATCACTCTGGAAGGGATCATAGCAGCATCCTACAGCCGAACCACCTCTGCCCAGAGCAGGGAGTTCTCAGGCGTGGCTGTGTGGGATGCAGAGGGAAACAATCCGAAAGCAGCAGGTTGTTTCAGTCTGGGTTCTCTGCACAGCCTGCACCGAGGGCAGTGTGGCTCAGGGTCTCTGGAATGTTGCACACTTACTGGTGCAGAGTCAAGAACTGCACAAAAGAACGGGGAAAATTTCCCAGAATGCCCTCTGCTATTACACTCTTCTGTGCATCATGCCCCGAGCAGCTCCCGTCTCGGTGGCCGTGCCACAGGATGGAGCCTGGGATGATAAAAGAGCTGTTCCAGCTCTGGTTGAGTAGAGCAGAGGATGCACAGGCTGGTTTAGGTTTGCTTTTCCCATCCATGGTCCAAGGATGTCTCCTGGTGGAGAGCAGGGTGCGATGAGCTGGCAGCATCCAGGCTGGGCTAGGGTGGGGAAAAACAGATTTTCTTGGATGTGCAACCCTGAGCTGGGCTGGGCAAGGGCTGCTCTGCAGCAGGAGCATTGCTGAGCAGGCAGAGAGGTTGGCATCACACAGGGACCTTAGCATCGCTCAGCACACAGCTGCAGGAACCACAGCCCTGCAGAGATGCTCGTTGCAAGTCAGCGCTCAGAGCAAGCTCTGCTGGGGGATGGGGGGGAAAGAAATATTAAAAAAAATAATATCAAGAATAGGAAAATAACTCATCCAATTCAAAAGAAACAGCTCTGTGGCACAGCTGAATTGAGAACACGCCACACGACAGCATGCCAGCAGATGACAGGAGCGGTTGCAAGGGAAGTCATGGGACAACAGCGTGAACCAAGGGGGCTGAGGTTCAGGTTTCATACAACATGCGCAGCGTGTAGCTGGCCAACAATATATTCCAGTAGTGCTTATTGTGCTACTATCAACATCGCAATGCTTGAAGTTGTCCAGAGACAGCGAATGGTACCAAACCTGATCAGCGTCAGTCTGAGAGCATTTGACGCTCTCCTGCTATCGAGAACAAAAACACCTCCAGATGATCATTATGATCCTTAAAGCGCAGGTTGAAGACAATGGTTCTTGTGCAGACTTGCAACAAAAACAAACCCCCAAACCCCCTCCCCAAACAAACAAACAAAAAAACCCGCCCAAAGTTTGGAAGACCTCTAACTGTTCCAGCTAAGTTCAGTATTTGTGGTATTTTAAAGCAATAATCCTTGCACACATCAGCTAGTTGGTGGGAAGTATTTTCTCCCTTGGCTTCCCTCCTGCATGTGGTACGGCAAAGGGTTGGCAGCAGGGTAGTCCGAGGAGGGCCCAGGGGCTGCCCTTGGGGTTCGGCTAGTCACTACTACGCAGCTGGGAGGTGAGGAGGAGGTAGTCATGAGCTCGAAACGTGGGTGGGCTCCTACAGCAACAGAGCGTGTGAGTTCCTGGGGCGAAAGGAACCGCACATGGTGGCTGGAAATGAACACAAACCAACCCCAATCTCTGGTTCCCTGTGAGCGCAGAGCGGCTCCCTATTTCACCTTCTCGTTACTGTGTTAGTGGTGGATCTTCTCAGCAAAGGATGGACCACAATATTGCTCAAGTGTACCAAATCAGAACAAAAGCTCAAGCAGGACTCACAGGATTACATCAGTGACACAGGCTTTAGCCTAATCACAACAACACAGATACCAGGCTATAGTTACGACCCACACTAAACAGCTTTTTCATTATTGCAACTGAGGTATCGATATCACACAAGCAGAACGGGCTGATGCTCCGACACCAGCACTGAACCCCCTCTAGGCTGGACGAGAGCATGGCCGGGCCGGTGGCCACACATCCCGCTGGGAGATAAAGGAGCCACAAGCCAGTGGTGATGGGACGAGCCACACGAGCGGAGGCTGGAGGAACACAGAGCATCACACATACACACACACAACGGGAATGCTATCACTGTGTGCGTGAGACTAGTGAGAAAGAGGAACAGTCAGAGGGTAAATATTGCTTGACAAAATTACACATCAGGATAATTCAATGACAACCCCCCCAAAAAACCAAACCAAACCAACCAAAACCCCAAAGGAAGATAATATAAAAGATATGGGTTAGTTTTCAGGTGGAGGTGAGGACAGGGCACAGAGGATGCTCGGAGGAGGCAGAAGTGTGCTGCTGCCCTGGGACCAGAGGCGTGTAGCAAGGCATGACTGCGCTGGAAGACGGACATCAGAGATCTACAGGGGCTTGGCAGAGGATGGGCCATTTGGGGAGGTTTGGGCAGTGGCTCCTTTTAATCACTGGCAACGTGGTTCTCGTTTTGGAGGGTGTGCCAGCGTTCAATCTTCTTGTCCTTGTTCTTCAAGCATTCGTACCAGTGTTTCAAGCGCTCCCCCTTAGCCGTAATGCCGAGCTGACAGCCGCCTGGAAGAAAGGGAGAAGAGGAGACATCTTATTCAGGGATGATGCTGATGTTCCAATAAATTACTTCCATGGGGACAGACCCCACGTTTGTAGCATTCCTTTCCACCTCCTGGATTTAAAATCTCATGGAAATGAGCAGAGGTGCTCTGCCTGCACGGAAGACCCCATGGGATGCTGGAGATGGGGCAGCACGGTGAGTGCACTGTATTTGGTGGCCTGATAACAAGCACCCAACCAACTTGCACAGTCCCATCTCAAAGCTCAGCCTGAGGCTCCTCACAGGACAGGCAACCTACGCACCCCTCCTGTACAGCCAGCACTGCATTGGGCATCAAAACCATACCACAGAGTGCAGAGACTTTCAGCTCACCGATGTAATCATTCGATTTTCCGATGTCGTAATCCCAGACAGAAATGTCCAGTGACTTCTTGGCCAGGTCGCTGTGTTTTATATCATAGAAGAACTCCTGCAGGAGGAGAACACCCACGTCACACCAAGCACCCCAGGAAAATACACCCAGAAAACTGCAGTTAAGGAATTGCAAGTGATGTCTCTGTACAGCCCAAATTCAAAATCCAGAGAGAGGATAATTAAAATACACTAACAAAGAGCAAATGCTCCTTTCCCTGGGGCACTTGTCCTCCCAGGATCACAGCATGCTGCACAAACCCCTAAGCTGAGCTCATCCCCTGTATCTAAGCGAGCACTTTGCAGGTGTCCCACCAAAGCAGCACCACCCGCAGGGACCCCCAGGGATGCTCATCCCACCCACGGCACTGGGGTGACATGGAGCCAGCAGCACCAGAGGAAAGTCCCATAGCAAAGCCATTCCCAAAACATTCCTGGGCACAGAAGGGGAAAGGAACCCAAGCAAGGATCTGAACGTCAGGGAGTTTGTCTTCAACCTCCTCCATCCAACATAGTAATTAGCTAAGCTGATTTAATAATATATATAAAAAATAAAATAGATCCATCCTTACCTCATTAAACTCAGGATTCAATGTTTTCTTCTTAATCTGTGTCTTGTGCTTGGCCTTTTTTCCCATGTCAGGTTTCAGCCAACTGGGGGCAACAGAAAACAGCTCAAAACTCAAGTTCAAGAACAGTGTGAGCTTATAAGGTAAAAAAAGTGAGGTTTGGGGCTAGAAAAAAAGCAACAGAAGATACTTATTTAAGTGAAAGAAATTGTTTACCCACCCTCTCTTCCCACTTTCTAAAATGAGCTAAAATAAATGTAAAACCAGTAAAATCCTGAATACTTTTTTTTTTTCTTTCCCCCTCTTGGATTGCCAGACAAGACATGGGAAACTAGGTGCCGAGCTCAACAGAAACCGCTCTGGGAGAGCATCTCTTGCTCAGAGCGGCTGGGTAAGCTTCAGACACCAGAAAGCAGCGAACCCTTGATGTCCTTCCAAACCACACACTGGTCCCAAGGTTTTTTCCCCACAAGCCACGCTAAAAGAAATGGTTGTAGGAGTTTTATGGAGAAAAAGTGGGTGAACTCTGCATTTTGCTGGGGAGGAACCTGCCAAGGCAGACGGCGGGGAGCAGCTGAAATGGTCAGGGCATACAGAAGATGAGCAGCTGGGCTGGACAACAGCAGACGAGGGCAATCACAGGGCCAGTCACCCAGTCTGGCCACTGGAAAAACCAGCCAAGAATGTGTGAATGCGTCCAGAGATGGGGAGAAGTATGGAAAAAAAAATAATACAAAATTAATCCATTAGTGTTTAATACCACACAGACTAGTATACTCAGCCGAGGTAGGTTCATCTAGCAAATGTGGGAAAAATTAGGGGCTCGGGCTTTGCAGCCTGGCTGCAGACCCAGAACTAAATTGTGGAGTTGGGATTAATTAGATCTGTAGTAGAAATTGATTTAAAAATGGAAAGCCACCATCTTTTGTTTGTTGAATGGAAAATATAAAAAAATAAGAGACACCCTGAGAGGGAAAACTACTCTGTTCCACTCAGCTGCAGAAGACGTGCAAAATGTTCAACGTAGGATTTATTGAATGAGTTTTAGGGAGAACAGAGGTTTTTTTCTGAAGGCAAAACAACCAGCAACAAAAACTACAACCAGGAATGGCTGCAGGGTTCTCTCCATGTCACAGTTTATGAGGTTCGAGTTCAAACAATCTTATCCCCCCACTGTTGGCAGGAGCCACCCGACAAGCGCCGCTCCCCCATCGCCTGCCTCCGCAGCCGAGCGTGCCGACGGGCGAGATGCTGCTGGAGGAGACCCGCTCCATGTCACAGTAAGGCATCGCCAGCGCCGACCGCAGCAAATACCACTGTCTGTCTTAAGCTAAATTGTTCGCAGCGGGGACACGGCATGGGACAAGGACAGGCAGGGCAGGGTGATCCCAGGTACAACCAGCACGTGTGCCTGTGGGGCAGCAAGGGGGAGCACATGCTCCTCGTCATGCGTGGAGGGACATTCAAGCCACCCCTGCCCTGCGGCCATGGTGGGTCAGAGCTGGAGAGGAGGACCTCTTGGCCTCCAGCTCCATGGGACAGGTGGGCAGGGCGATCCCAGGTACCCCAGGTACAACCAGACGTGTGCCTGTGGGGCAGCAAGTGGGGCACATGCTCCTCATCATGCGTGGAGGGACATCAAGCCACCCCTGCCCTGCAGTCAGAGCTGGGGAGAAGGACCTCTTGGCCTCCAGCTCCGCGGCTATGAGATGGCTGTTGGGTCAGTGCATTTGGGATGGACCTGAGGGCTGGGTGAGTCACTAACTTCAGCCACGGCAGGGCTGTTACCACCTCGCGCAGGCATCGCTGGTGGGCAGCTCACTCCAGCATGAAGCCTCAAAGTGCTTGGAAAACGCTGTCCTCTCTCCAGGGGTTTTGGAAGGAGATCTCAGCTACTGCTGAAGGACAGCGGGTGGCCCCACGACCACGAGTCACCGCGCTAAGCCACCCCCAGCCCTCACTTACAGTTTAACGAAAGGGTCTGAGTATCCGTTGGCATCCATAGCTGCTAAATGCACGCAGCGTACGATGCCGACAATCAAGCCGCCCTGCTGGGTGCTGTACATGAGGGACACAAGGATCTTCCCACGCTCCTCCACATCCCCACCACGGTCTACCTGCAAGGGGAAGCAACCAGAGATGGGGACGCAGGGGCTGAGCGAAGACGACCGTCAACTGCAGAGCAGATGAGGCAAGATGGACACAAAGGAACCTTGTATCCCCATAAGGGGGGTGGGGGGGTGGGGGGGAAGGAAAAAAAAAAAAAAAGGCTTGTATATGAGAGGCAATGGATGAAACATGCGTGGAGCCTGTCATCCTCCAAGGACTCTTACCTCCTCTTCGTACAATGCCATCCCACGGGATGAGCCAGTTGTTCCAGCACGCTTCATCTTGGATGGAGAAGGGAAAAAAAGAGACTGCCATGAGTTACTGCAGCTGGGAGAGGCACCGTCCCATGGCAAAAGCATCCCTGGGAGCCCAGCCCTGCTCTTTGGCTAGAGCCAGGAGTGGAAGGGGACTCAGGTACGTTCACCCGCTCCATCAACCTTCATCTCAGAAGACTCAGCACCTCACCTGCAGCACTGGGAAGCAGAGCTCAGGGATGGAGCCACCCACCCTCTCCCCCTCAGTGGACACACACATCAGCATAGCCCAGTGACACCAGCAGATCCACAGCCACCAGAGATGTCCCCAGAGTCACTTCCCCTGGCTTCCCACCACTTTCTTATCCTTGACCTTGACCTTGTCACATCAGCCCAGGCATGGGTAGGAATCCAACCCCTAAAAATACCAGTGAGGTCAGGCGCCTACAGCTCTTGGCTGGTTCCAGCTCCAATCCCATCCCTAGCTCCCTCCCATGCCATCTGTTAGCAGCCTCAACATTAATGGCAGCAGAAAGAAATTTCAGAGAAACTCACTGGTATTACTCTCTCCAAGCAGATGTTGAAGTTCTTTTTCTGATTGGCTTTGAGTTTTTTCAAGGAAACTCTAGTTTCTCCAATAAACTCATTGTGGCCAAATTTGTCTTCATCACATACGGAGATCCTGAAGGGAACAGGAGAGGTGAACATCGACCATGCTGGAACAGTACCTGACTCTAGAGCACAAACCCACTCCTGCAGGGGCACTGCTCAGGGAGTGAACAAAGCAAAGCACCACCAAAGCCTCCATCCACCTGGCTCTTCTCTGACCACAAGCAGTCAGAAAACCAAACTTCTGTTTTGTCAGAAAAACGAACATTTTTAATATACGCTCTGCGATGGGGCAAGAAATCAAAAGGTGGAAGTTTCCCGTGGACAGAAAATGCCAAAAAGTTTTAGAGACATTGAAATGTTTTGCTGGGATACTGTCAAATCAGGCATGGATACACAATACATGTATCTCTGTGCTGATAAGAATAATAGTAATGCCAATAAATTTAATATTATATGACAGGGTCAAAGCATCTTTGCTTCTCTTCTTAAAAGGAACATTAAAATCAGCATGTTCATGTGAAGCATGTTGATTTTGACCAAAAATCCTGCATTTCCAGGTGCCCTGTCAACACCTGCACTTTGTTGCCCATGCCCTCCTGAGGAAGGCTGGCTCTCGATGCTCTGGGCAAGGATGCCCACAGTCCCCATCCCACTGCACCATGGGGTACCCCAGCTCCTCTGCTTGCCTGAGGGTTTTCCTTTGCATGTCCTCATCTGTGATGCCGTGGTACACCAGGGTCTCGTTCCACACAGGGTTACGGGTGTTGCGCAGCGTCTTCGTCCTCAGCTTATTTGACTACGGCATGAAAACATGGCATAATTACACCCAGAACTCCTCCGCACCTAAATTCCAGCTCCCAGCAGTGGACTGTAAATTAGATGCTCCATCACTTCTGGCTCACAAGAGGTGGTTTGACTGGGCTCTGCAGGATGTCGCCGCTGCCTGCTGAGGCTGTCGCGCCAGTGAGCCATCAACTTCAGGTGAGCATCACCGACCCGACAAGGTGGACCTTTATGCAAACACCAGGGACTCAGCCGCCTGCAGGGGTGAGGGCAGCCTTCACCCCCGGCTTTTTACACTGTCTGGGGTCTGCTCCTTCAAGGACGCTTGTACAAGAAAAAGTTGCACAGAGCAGGCTGTGCGGGGGCTCTTGTGGTCTAAAGGAGATGCCAGCTTGGGAAAAAATGAGTTCTGTCACTTGCTCATGTTTCTTTTGCAAAACACGTGTGCAAAATACAAAAAAAAAAAAAAAAAAAAAAAAGAAAGCTCAGCAAACAAGAGGGCAATAGAAATCAAAGCAACTCCCAAGACCACAATACCTTGATTTATTCTGCACAAAACCAGAAAGTTCCTGCACATAAAGTAAACGTGTCAATGGTTTTATTATAATTTTTTCCCCTTCTTTCACCCTTAGTTCCTCTAAGCAAAACTCTGCTGCAGGAAAGAGCTCAGGGGCTGCAAAGCAAGGAGCCAGCACCCCTTGGGCACTGGGCTAGTGGTGATCATCCCCCTCCTCCAAGGTTTCCCCACTGAGATCAGCTTAGCTGGGCTGGGGAGTGAGATTTTCAGGGTTTTCTTTTAGAGGGGTTTATTCTATGGTTATTTCTTTATAACTGTAATGAGAACATGCTGCAGCTTCAAAGCAAACGGATCGTTCAAACTCTGGTAATAATTAGATATTTTTTTGGTCAGATGTTTTGTGATGCCTTAACAGTGTCACCTCCTCTTGAGCTCCCCTCCAGCCCTAAGCAGATCCCTGTCTGCAGGATGAGCTGTTCCTCAGGTATGGGAGAACATCTGCAAGCATCATCACTTTTCAGAGATACCTCCCGGGTCAAATATAGCAGCAGTGAGCAGTGGCACAGAGAAATCAAGTGGAGAAAGTCTGACACAAGGAAGGGACCTCAGGGGGCTTTGAGGAACCTCTGCTCCATCCCCAGCCCCAAACATGCCCAAACCAGGTAAAGCCTCACCTTGCTGGCTCCAGGCAAGAGGTGCAGTTTGACATAGGGATCTGCCAGGCCATTTGAGTCCATTGGTTTTAAGCCCTAAAAGATAATAAAGAAAACGTGGTGCCTGAACCCTCCTCAAGCAAAGCCAGGGAAGAGAAAAAGCTACTCGTGAAGCAACTCAGTAAAAAGAAGAATGTGTTCAGCAAGCCAAGAGCCTTGTTCTCTGCCCCAAGCAGGCATGGGTACCACGATGCATTAAAACATCAGACCCACTGGAGGAAAAGCCCCACAGACCTTCCCATCCAGGAGCAGCTGTGCCAGCGGGGCTGGGCTGGGTCTCCCAGGGGAGCAGCCTCTGCCAGCGGCCACACTGCTTCCATCCCATGGCCCCAGGGGAGCTGGGAGCCAGACAAACTTAAATTGGTGAAAGAAGGGGAAAAAGAGGACCGCTTACTTTGGCCTTGATGAGGGTGCAGTGCAGGGAGCTGTTCTCCTGGTCGTAGAGCAGGCTGAACTCCAGTGCTCCCAGCGTGGCTGGCAGCGAGAGAGAGAGGAGGAAGAGTTGGAAATAGGACCTCGTTAAAAACCCAGCCAATAACTGTGTTTAATCAGCCCTGATTAGGAATAATTAGAAAGATTTGCAGTTCAAATGTAAAAGCCATGTGAGACTGCGCTGGCATCAGCCACGCACAAGCCCAGGCAGAGTCACGAGCTGCAGCCATCGGAGCTTTGCAAAGGTGGAACTGCCCAGGGAGGGCAGCCTGGGGCTGAGCTGACTTTAATATTTGCCAGGCAAAGGAGGACGTAACCCTAAAAACCCTTCTCAGGGCAATGCCACCCCAGGACCACCCTGAGAAGGTGTTCCACCATGGGTGGCCAGCATCTCCCCAAGGCTCGGGGACTGGCCCCCGTTTTGACTTGTTGGACCCCAGTTCAGCCTTGTCTTCACGTGCTCACCAGGAAAAGATCACAGGGATGAAGAGTTAGCACAGAACCTCAGCTGAGCCCATCTGCTCCTGCCTGAGCAGGATTTCTGCACCTGCTCCCAACCCGGAGCAGCTCTTCCCACCCTGGGTGGGAACAGGCTGGACAGGCAAAGCACTGCCCTGCCACAGGCACTCGCCCTCATGCAGCAAATTCCCTTTGAGGGAAGCAGATGCCTGAGCACCAGGATCTCAACAGCATAAAGGCACTGAAGCCACCAAGCCTTTCCTACAAACAGCATTTCTTGCAGCGAACGATGCTCTGATGGAAAGAGGCAGCCGCCTCTGGGACTCAAATTTGGAAATGGGAAGGTTGTGTGAGCACAGAGCCTAAACCAGCATGCATCAGAGCTCAGTAATTTTGTGTAAAACAGACTGAAGATCCCACGAGCTGCACTGAACTGATTGAGCAGGGACAGCCTGTGAGACCCTGTCCCAGCAGCCCCACAGGGAAGGAACATCCCCCAAGGACTCTCTGCCAGAGACCCACGACCTTATGGTGCAAGTCACGGTCCTGCAGCAGCCACCTCCCTCAAAATCCCAGGTTTCCCAAAGAAACCACTCACTCCCCCTCCAGCTGAGCACCCCGGGTACATACTGCCTTCATCAGAGTCATAGCTGTTGGCATCCTCCTCCTCTTCCTCCTGGGGTGGCTGCCGCGGCGGGGCAGTGGATGCCGGCGGGATGGTGGGGGGCTGCCGGGCTGGCCTCTCCTCTCTGGCAGAGGGCACAGTGTAGCCCCCTCCTCGCTCCTCCCTGGCAGCGGCACGGGCCAGCTCCGGGGGTCCCAGTGGCGGGCTCGCTGCGAGAAGGACCCTGTTAGCCCCCGGCACGCTCTGCTCCCCAGCCCCTCGCAGGCAGCCAAACTTTACCTTGTCTCTCCGGGAACCGGCTGGCTGCCCCAGGACCCGGTCTTGCTGCTGCCGGTGGCGCTGGGGACAGACACAGCATTACCGGAGCATTCACCTGGGCCATGCCCTCCATCCCTCTCCCACCCCAGCACCAGCACTGTCCCAAGCAGGAGGGTCTCCACCCATGGCAGGGCATTGGGGTGTCCCCCCCAGGAGCTGAGCATCCTGGCCACATCCCCATTGCATCCTACCTGGGGGTGCTGCTGGACCAGGACCAGGAGCGGGGCTGGCAGCGGCTGGTGGGGGTGGCCGTGGGGCTTGCAGGGAGTTGGTCCTCTTCACGCCTGCAAGGAGAGCGGGGGGTCAGCAATGGTGTTCAGGCCCCGGGGGCTTTGGCTGTGGGTTATAGCTGGAATCAGCCAGAGGCAGCAGGGAAGAGAGAGGTTTGGCCGATGGATGGAGGTGGCCCAGATAGCAGCTCAGCCCTGCATGCTTTTGGGGAGCAGGGTGCAGCCCGGGCTGGAGTAGGGAGCATTGCACTAGGGGGACCCCGTGCTGCACCGATCCACCTGCAAAAGGGAAATGCAGGAGGATGGATGTGGTTGTGGCCAGGCACTGGTCTGAGCTGGAAGGTGAACAAACCCATGAGCATCACTGAGATGCCCATCACACCCTTGTCCCCCTGCACACCAGGACTACTGCTGCATGGCATCCCCCCGAGATGCACGCACATCCCACAGCAGCAACGGGGCACAGATGCACAAGGGTTACCCACCCAAACACGAATTAAAACACCAGCTCCCCCAGGCAGCCCCAAACGCCCCTCTCCAGCTATTACCTGACTACCCTGTCATTGAATATTCCTTTCTTCCCCGGGGAATTAAGGACAACTTGGACATTTTCCAGCTGTTTTTAGCTTCACCAGTTAAATTCACAAGCTCAGCTCCTAGATGAAGAGCGGTCTCTGCACGTGCCTCCCCTTCTAGAGACACCTGGGGAAGACTCAGGCACCACTGCACCCTGTCAGCCACCCGTTTGTGTCACAGCCATTTACAATAGCTTGCAGCACATAAAATTTTCATGAAACAAGAAATGACATCCCCAGCCAGACCCCTGCCAGCAAAGCACGGGCTCCCACTGGCGCGGCTGCTCCACATCTGCTCCTTTGGCAGCATTTTGTGGGGCACATGCCTGCCCCAGCAGCAACGGGGTGGGGTGGGGGGCACAGCAGCATGAAAAATGCTTCTGCTTCAGGTCCCAACTCAGTTGCATTTCATCTCTGCTTAAAATTGGCCTGGTAAGCACCGAGCCCACTCCTCCCTTCACTTACAGCTCTTGTATGGTGCACGGGGCTTTTCAAGCTCATGTCCTTTCACGAGCCATAAGATGCCCCTCTTAGGGAAAAGCACGCAGGATCCTGCCTCTCCTCCCTGCATGCAGGGAAAGGGATGGGGATCCCCCTCCATGCCTCCCCTTGATCCCACCAACACCCAGGACCTCCCCATCAGCAAACTCCACGGAGCAGTGTAAAACAGCAGGCGAGTGGCGTGGGAAGCAGGTGCCAAAGCATTGCAACATGAAATCCCTCAGCATCACTTCGTGCTGCTCATCGAGCGGAGACAACCCTGGTCTGGCTGCTGGCTTTGCAACCCCCAGCCCTCTCTTCCCAGGCCCGCAGAAGCACCGCTCTCACCAGGGCTCCTGCTGACCCCGCTCTCAGCAGCATAGTCGCGGCCATCGGTGTCCCCGCCAGCGTGCTCGCTGCCGCACGGGCCCGGCCTGCCCTCGGCCGGCTTGCGGCCAGGCACCACGTAGCTCCCCCGGGCAGCCGCCGTCGTGTCACTGCCTGCAGGAAGAGGGATAAAGGCAGCAGTGATGCTGGCACCCTGTCCGCCCAGTCGTCCCCTGAGCCAGCAGGGAGAGGAGCTGCTGGGGTGATGCCCAGCTTGGGTACCAGCAGGAGGAGAATGGGTATGGCCACTGCAGCATCACCCCCAGAGCACTGGGGACTGCCAGCCAGCTGCAGGAGGGCTTCACACCATCAAACCTGCACACGGTGGTCGCAAAAGCCCAAAGGACATGGCAAACCATGAGGGCACTGGGACACACGCAAGCGCCACGGGAAAACACGGCCAGAGGCATCCATCAATTGGTCCTCAGCACCCATCAAACCCCTAATGGCATTACAGCTCCATGGTCCCCAGGACACGAGGATCACATTTTCTTTTTGCTGATCATCTTCCATTTATTAGCGAGACAACGGTGACAGCTGCCTTTGCCTCTCACTTCCATCCACCCAGCAGCGGCTGTCCCAGGGTGCCAAGACCACTTCGCGGTGATAAATTGCAACCCACGGATGTGATGAAAAAGGTCTCTGTGCTCACCTGGCTTGTGCCAGAGATGCCAGGTATAAATCTTTGCTGTGACATAAATGGGATTTTTACCCTTGGCTGGGCTCTCAGGGTCGCTGAGTGCAATGAGAAAGTGAAACGCAACAGATTGCAAGTGGGGAAGAAGAGGGGGGTAAAAACGCTACGATGCTAAAGAGGGGAAAGGAGGGGAAATGAGCATCCACAACCGGGAGCCCTGTGGTGCAGAAATAGCGATGCAATAAATAATTTTCCAAAAGAGCTTTCGGAAAATCATGGGCACGTCATGAGCATGCTGATCACCAGGAGGGACCTGCGGAGCTGACAAAACTTCGCCAAATTACAGATGAGCTGGTGGCTTAATAAAAGCAGCCTGTTGCAGAGCTGGGAAGCTTAACGGCACCAGCTACCATTGTGATTAAATAGTCTTAATTAAGTTGTTTCCCCAACTGCTGCTGCACGGAAAGATGAAGATATGACTCGGCACAACCTTGCCGAGGCTCAGCCGGAGGCCCCCACTGGCACTTTGAGCTGTAGCATGGGCCGAGCCTGGGTATCCCACCATGGGCACAGGTCCATGGGGCTCCCCCCAACCCCACCCCCCCCAAGACACACAGGATGCATCCCCACTGAGATGTTGCCTGCCTGCAGCCTGACATGGAGCAAAGCCTCTGGCAGCCGAAATTGGAAAATCAAACGCAGTGCTGTTAAAACCTTCCTGCACACCAATAGCCAACTGGGTTATCACTGTCACAAGAGACCCTGGGTAAAGGAAGGGTGGGACGGAGAGGACCGCTTCAGGGGGGTTGTGTCCTCAGCCCCCCACAGCTGAGGAAGGGGAGAAGAAGGGAGGGTTTGCAGGTGCTCCCACGGTAACCATCGCCCAGCTAGGAGCAGATGGCGTTGGGTCAGGTAACCTCATCGCCTTGGCACTCCGATGTTGAACTGTGAACATGGGAGCTTCTCACTCAAAATTAACTCCCAGTGACACGGCCGGTCTGGCAGCACCCCTATCCCTGGGCTCCTGCTGGTGCTGGCAGCAGTGCCTGGGGTATACGGTCCAGAGCAACGCAGGGCATACGCGAGTTAGAAAGATGAGCCCTGGCGAGGAACGTGGCTTTGCCCCTGTAAGCAAGAGGCACCGATGCTGCTGCTTACCGCAGCCCCCTCAGCCGGCATTGGTATTAAACATGATGCAGGCAGAGCCTCAGTGGGCTGCAAGTGCTGGAGGGGACAAAGTATAACCATTCAAAATAAAAATAAATAAAAAAAAAAATAAAATTGCTGCTGCATCCTTACCTTGCTCTGCTACCCATGTACAGCACAAGCCTGGGCGCAAAGCCCCGGCACCAAGAGCTTTGGGGGGGGAAACATGGACAAGCGCCAGCCCCCCGCAAGCTGCCTAAAATTTCCACGGGAGGTTTTCCAAGGATTGCCATTAACTAAGCAGAACACCTGCCAATCAGCAGCAGGAACCACCACCTACGGAGGCAATTCTGCTCGGTGCGGCATTCCAGCCCAGGCGTGCGCGGTAGGTGGGGAAGCCCCAGAATAACTCGGTCCCCGCGCTGTGGGTGGCAGCAGCAAGGAGAGGTCCTGCTGCAGCCTCCCGCGGGAAAACACCGCAGGGGAAGGAGAGAGGGAGAAAGGGAGCTCAGCACAGGTGGCACCCAGGCAGCGGCACAGGGGAGCGTGCGAACGCTGGTGCTTACCATCGGCGTCCTGCTCAGCTGGGGGCCTGGCGTCCGCCTGGCCTTGGGGGCACAAACAGAGGGAGAAGCGGTGAAGCTGCAGCCGGCCCACCCCACCAACACCATCCCAGGATGTGCTGCCACTCTTTCCCCACGCTTCCTTTTTTATTCTGATTTTTCCAGGCTACTGCATCACCGTGTTCATACCCAGGCACTGCATGAACCCCCGGCTGGGCACCCCAGATTCCCACCCAGAGCTGCTTTGCTGGAGGATGCCCCTGCAAACCAGCCCACACTGACTGGGACAGCCTGGAGGAACCCTCAGCAGGCAGGGAGGGCAGCGGGGCAACTCCTGAGCCCTTTAGAAAACAGGCAGCAGGTCCACGACTGCTCTGGATGCTCTTTGCTAGGGTTTGCCCTTGCAAACGATGGGGAGAAGATCCAACGCCCCACCAGCAGGACCCTTGCCCTGTCACCCACTGTCACCTACCTCGGGTGGGCGTGCGGGAGGGGAGTTTCACGTCCTGGGCGGGCAGCTCCGATGGGCTGGGCTCACTCGGGGCTTGGGGGCCCTTGTTCTTGCTGACAGGCATCGGCTGGGGCAGCACTTGCTTGGGCAAACCCTTGAAGAACCAGGCACCGGAGCGCTTCCACACCTGGGGGGTACAGGCAGAGGGGTGGCACCCACGTCCTAGTGGGATGCTGGGTGCAGACCTGGCAGTCTCTGTCCCCCACTGCATCGCTTGGGTCCACCTCCAGCAGGCACCCCTGTACCCCCCTGCTCTGCAGCAGCCCCATGGCCCATCCTGCTCATTAATTAAGTCTTCAGCTTTTGCACACTGCAGGTAGCAGGGAGCTAATCTCTGGCCAAAATAGCCTCTTCAACCCCAAGACTTTGTTTTGGTTTGTGGTGGGGTTTTTTTGTTTTTTTTTTTAAATAGTATTTCATATAGGAAACAAGATCACCCTGTAAGAACCAGGCTCTGATAGCTGGGCCAGGTTTAGCAGTGTCAGAAGACAAAGCTGAAAGTCCCTGGGAGCATCCCCCAGTCTGCAGCTGGTCCCACCTCAGAGCTCTGGCATGGGGACAGTGCACAGGGTGAAACCAAGGGCAGGGACCGCATCCCTGCTCCCGTAAACCCCCCAGGGCAGGGGAAGCACAGGGGCTGCCCCACTCACCTCCCGCTGCTCGCTGCAGATCTTGCAGAGCCAGATGGCATGGGGCCGGCTGTTGGTGGTCTCCACCCCACACTTGGTGCAGACGTTCTGCAGAGAAAGGAAAGTGCTGGGTGACGGTGGGGGAGCCGTGGCCACCAAAAGCTCCTACTACACCAGCACCTTAAGGAGAGCTGGTTAACAAGAGCCCTCCCGGCACAAACATTAATGATTGCAGAACCCCCCCAGGGATGCCCCCTCGTGCGGAGGAATGCCAAGCAATTCAGGATGCACCGAAGGACCAAGGTGCCCCTTTTTGCACCAGGGAGCAAGCTGTGTGGGTCTCGGGGGGCTCACCCAGCGGTGGGGCACGGGGAGGTGCCTCACCTTCTTGCAGTCCTCGCAGACGACGCAGGCAGATCCCCGTGGCCCCAGCTGCTCCCCGCAGAGGATGCAGCGGTTCACCCCATCCCCCAGCACGCTCCGGCGCATGTCCTCCAGCCGGGTCATGAGTCGCCTGGCAGAAAGGGGACGAGGGCTGTCAGGAAAGGCACCATGTGGCCAGGACGTGGGGTTCCCACTCCCAAGGATGGCTGCTGTTTGATTATTGAATCATTGAATGGTTTGGGTTGGAAGTGGCCCTAAAGATCATCTGCCTGAAAGGAGGTTGTAGTGAGGTGGGGGTCAGGTTCTTCTCCCAGGTAACAAGTGACAGAACAAGAGGAAACAGCCTCAAGTTGCACCAAGGAAGGTTTAGATTTAATATTAGGAAAAATTTCTTCACCCAAAGGCTGGTCAAGCATTGGCACAGGCTGCCCAGGGAGGTGGTGGAGTCACCATCCCTGGGAGTGTTTAAAAAAACACGTAGATGCAGTGCTTGGGGACAGGGGTTAGTGATGGACTTGGCAGTGCCGGGTTAACAGTTGGACTTGATGATCTAAAAGGTTTTTTCCAACCTAAATGATTATATGATCTCACTCCAACGCCCTGCCACGGGCAGGGACACCTTCCACCAGCCCAGGTTGCTCCCAGCCCCATCCAGCCCGGCCTTGAGCACCTCCAGGGATGGGGCACCCACAGCTGCGCTGGGCAGCCTGTGCCAGTGTCCCACCACCCTCACAGTAAAGAATTTCTTCCTTATATCTGATCTAAATCCGCCCTTTTCTAGTTTAAGACCACCTCCCCATGTCCTAGGGCTACAGGACCTACTAAAAAGTCTGTTCCCACCTGCCTTACAACCGCCGAAGTACCACTGTAAGGTCTCCCTGGAGCTGCCCGTTCTGGCTGAACAAGCCCAGCTCTCAGCCTGTCCTGGTGGGAGAGGGGCTCCAGCCCTGTGATCGCTGCTCCTTTTCCTAGTGCAGCTTCCAGCAGAGCCTCTCCTCTTCCAGCTACAGGAACGCAACCAGGGGAAAAGACACATCCCAGGGGATATGTCAGAGTATTACATTCCCCTATAGCTTTGTAATGCATGACTATTAACTTCCGCTGGCACTGCCAGAGAGCAGATACCAGGCCCAGTGCCCGCATACACACATGCATAAAATCCATCAGAGCCAGTGCCTTCGCACAAAGTGCTTCGGCATCAGGGAAGCGGCTTTTTCCCCCCACACAGAAAGATTTCCACCCAGTCCCAGTGACTGCTCAGCGAAGAGCTGCAAAAGGAGATCTTCAAGAGCTCTGGCAGGAGGACTGAGCGAATTAATTTTCTCATTTTCTAAGGAAAAATATTGCATATAATTTACTTTATGGAAATGCTTAGCCCTTTGAGTGAAATGCAAAAAGCCCACTGGAGAGCAGGCTATAAAAGCACATCTGTTTCTTGCAAAGGTAAAAAAAAAAAACAAACCAAACAAAAAAGCCACAAAAAAACCCTCCACAGCTAAGCAACTTCTGAAAAACCAGCAGCGGCAAAAGCAGTTTGTAAAGCAGGAGCAGGAGTGAGCTGCCTGCCAAGCACCCGAGAGATGGCGGCGAGCTGAACGCTCAGTTAACCCAGAATCCTGGCCCTAAAAATAGTACTAGAAGGGAGAAAGGATGCATTATTTATGCCTTTCAGTGAGGAAGGAGAAGGAATGAAGAAGGGAAGGAGAAGACCCAAGCCCACCAGAGAGAGCAGCAGCCCCCTCGCCCGCAGGGCTGCCATCCGCTCCCACGGCAGCCTGACCCAGATCTGACAGAGCCACTAACACAGCACGTTGTAAAAACCACCCGACGTTTAAAAGACATTTTCCTACATGGCTGATGACAGCTTCAGATTTATGGCGGCTCCGCTGCCAGCACCTCTGAATTGCTCATAAACAATATATGAGCTCCCCACTACATCGGGGGCGGCTGGTCTCCAGCTGCTCACCGGACGGCCGATGTCCCATGGACTGCGCATGGAAAAGCAGCGGTGTTATTGTACACGGGTGCTTGATAAGGGAATAGCAGCAAGAGGGGAAAGAAAAATAAAAATAAAGCATCTCGAAACATGCAACTTATTACAATGCATCGTATACTCTGTTGGAAACTCACTGCAGTCAACAAGAGCATCTCGAAGCCCTTGGTCAGGCACTGAGTCAAGCCCAAAGGCAGGACGCAGCTCCATGACTCAGCGTACGTTATCCAACCAAAGCCATGTTATTACAATATCTCATTTAGGTGCAAGACATCAGCCATGCTAAAACCTGCTGGAGAATTTCCCCACTCCTCCCCACGCAGGGGCTGATCTCCTTGGGGTGGCTCCAGCATCCTCAGGGCTGCCGATGTGGAGGTGCCTCCTGACAGTTATTAACAAGCCTGCAGCCCGTTTCCAGACGGGAAAGCTGGCTGGGCAGCTAGGGGAGCCAGGCAGAGCCAGCCGTCGGGGGAAATCACTATTTTCACAGCTACAATGTCACCAGACAGCAGATGGGCGAGCTTGCAAGTCCCTTCTGTCTTCGCCACCTGAAGTTTCAGCAGCGACATGACCACGGGCTCTCTAAATAGAGCAAGTCTTCTTCTCATCCTTTTGTCGAAAAAGAACATCCTCAGACCACAGCCCTTTAATGCCTTTCCACCTCACTCTTAACGGGGAAGCTATCTGCTAGCCTAACTCCCTGCTCCAGCGTTATTCCCGAGGGATGCCACTGTCTGATCCTTGCCCTTCAGCACCTGCTCACTGCTTTGCAGATGATCCATAGGTGATTTCTTCTGACAGAATAAGTCAGTTGCTAGAGCCACCATACGCCCTCGGTGCCTTCCCAAGCTCCGCAGCCCATCCGCCCTGCTGCAAACACGGAGGTCCCAGTGATATCAAGAGAGCTGCATCATCCCATAAACATCCGGCCAGCAGCCAGCAGTATTCCAATTAAAACCTGGAAACTGGCTGTTTCTCAAACATTTCTTATTTAAACGAAATGAATCACACCACGGTTGTTCCCAGCCCACGTCCCACCACATGCCACGCAGGGTCTGCATGAAGAACCCCCAGCAGCAAATAACCAACAGCGTCCAGCTTCTGTCGCAGCATATTGCTCTCACCTCAACAGGGAAAACATTCCTGGGGCAAAAACTTTTATTTTCCTGGCAGCAAAGCACATGTACAAGCCCCAGATCTTCTGCAACTTCCCCCCGCCCCCGCTGTGCTGCAAGAGCTCTGCTCCAAGAGAAGCAGCTTCCAGTTGGAAATCTGCAAGCCCAAACAAACTTATTATAGAAACTAGAACAAATGGCACAATCAAAAGGAAAAAAAAATAAAGAAAAAAAGCCTTTGCATTTCAAGAGATTCATTATTTAGCTGCAAAATCTTTCCTAGTCTCTCATTTACCAGAAGCAGCTCCTTAAGAGATTTTTTTTTTTAAACCAGTGGAAGAGCTTCAGCAGTCAGTACACACACCTGTGGCACCGGTTTCAAAAGAAGGACATTTGCCTAATTAAAACATCCATTCAAGCCAGAGAAAGTGGGCTTTTTTTCCTGATTCAAACCCCAAAAGGACTGTATAAAAAGTTAAAATTTAAGTCCTGGCGTGAACTTGGCAGAAAGAGGGCAGGACCTGGGAAAGGGGGTATTGCACCAAAACCCATGGGCTGGGAAGCTCCCGATTAAGGTGATAACTGGGAGCAAAAAGCCCAGGTTTCTGTTTGACTCCATCCAGCACCACCCCACACACATGCCGGAGCCCCATGCACGGGCTGGCCTCCCTCTGCTAACCAGAAGGATGCTCTGCTCTACCCCAGGTAGCAGCCAGGAACAAGCTTTCTGCCTTCCCAAAACCTTTTCACTCCCTCTCCCCTATATATTGTTTGTTCCTCATTTTTATTGCACATAAAATAGCCATCCACCTCATCCCCATCCCTTGCACTCTCTAGGATGACAGCAACATCTTCCTTACCATGATGTGCACTTCAAAGTGCCCATCCCTCTGGCCTCTGTAAGACTAACTTCAAAGAGCAGGAAATATGCCTCGAATTGTTATAATTAGGGGGGGAAAAATCAAGATAGAAATAATTAAAGCCAGTGGCAGGGAGCTGGCCAAGCCCAGCGCCTGGGAGCATCGCTGCTCCCAGAGACAGCCCTGCAGGGAGGGAGAGCATCCGTCATCTGCCAAAGAAATACGTATTAGTCGCTGATGGGAGCGAGATATAAGAACTGGGTGATACACTGTATCTGAAATGCTTACCATGCACCTGAGATGATAAAAGCAATGGAACAGTCCCCTGATAATATAGCATCTGCCTGGCCCCATAAATACGATTTGGGAAAGGAAGGTGAGCAGCCCTGGGGCTGGTGGGAGACCTCCCCTGCCCAGCAGCCCTGGCACAGGCAGGGGAAGGTCTGGCATTTGCAGGAAGACCTGAAAACATCTCCCATGATTTTAGGCATGCAGAGGGTCCCACAGGGATGCAGCGAAGGCTGAGGGACCACCTCAGGCTGGGCTGAAGCCTGGGTAGCACAGGCAATCGCAGCGCTACAGCATCGGCATTTGCTCTTGTGCTAGGACCAGAGGGATGCAGAGGGACACGGAGAGTCCCTGGCGTTAAGAGCTGAGGATCTCAGGAAACAAGACTTAACAGCGGGGCAAGCACGCAAGAGCGCGTTGTGTTTAAATATTCATCGCCACTCTGCAGAAATGAATGGCTAAAGATGCGCCTAATGGGTTTTAAATCACATCGGGGAGGACATTTAATGCAGCAGACTGAACTGCTGCACCAGGGTGGGAGAAGGACCTGACCTGCGAGGAAGGACCTGATCCGGGACATCACAAGCCGGATGCTCCCCAGCCCCATGCGGGAAGAGACTCAGCCATCACTTACGTGGCAAAAAACCTAAGTAAAACACAAAGGAGGTCACAAAGTGCCTCCAGAATTAAGCCCTGACTTGGCTCCACGGGGAAATCATGTGCCTTAAAGGGCTGAATATTAAATGAGGGCTAATTTTAATGGTATAAAAGAGAGAAGAAAAGAAGCCAAGCTACAGATAAAACATAATGAAAACCAGGATGAAAAATGAGTAGCATTTTTCTTCCAAGTGCACAGGTAAATCAAAGTAAAGCATCATTTGAGCTTTTACAGGTTGACTTTCAAAGCTCATCCTCTGCTGACAGCCCTCACCATGGAGGGAAGATGCTCAAGGAGGCTACGGGGATTCATGCATCCTGAAGTATCCCACTTCATGCTAGTGCATCACTCCAGGTCCTTGATGCCTCTGATAATGTGTTAAAGGAGGGTTGGTATTTTGCAGGCTCATCCCAGTCTCAGAAATGAGAAGAGGGTGGGATTATTTTTTTTTGGGGGGGGGGGGGGGGGAGGGTGGGGTGGGGAATGGACACCAAAACCACACAAAAATTCAAGAAGCACATGAGCAGCCTTCTGGCCATGAATTAACCTCATCTGTTCTAGAAGCTGGCATCTCAGGAGACATTTCTGTCTGCCTCCAGCAGAAACCCTGCCCTTCCTGGCCCCAATTTTTATTTTTGTGTTGTCTGAAGTCGAGAAAGAAAATACGAGACTGTGGTCCCCAGAGAGCATCTCTGCTGCTGGCCACCGAGGTTAATGACTTAATCCCCTGTGACTTAAACCATCTGCTCCAGCATTATGCACGTGTCATCCCAGCAATAAGCAGCCAAATTAAAATGCAATCCTGTTTGATAGCTGGTCCTCTCTGAGGAAAGGTGAGAGGCTGTGGCCCATAGGGAGACTGTCATACCATCGCACTTTCAGGGGGGACTGGAGGGAAGGGAGTACCTGCAGCTGGACAGGGGCATGGCCAGATGCAGGAGTGATGCGTCATGTCACCCCTGGGACAACCGGCTCCGTGCCGCAAGGCTCTCTCCAGAAACAGCAATTTCTAACTTTGGATGATTTAAGATATTTCCTTCGATGCCGAGAGCACGATGGACCTCATTAGGCAGTGGAGCAGACTTGGTGGGTTATTGATGACACCCAATTATAGGTGCATAACAGAGTTAATTAGTGCCTGCAGGTGCTCCTGCATCAGCTGGGAGGAACAGGCTCCTCACGACTGCAGCCAGAGCATCGCCACCGATAGAGCTAGCACAGAGCTGCCCCAGCGACCCCCCAGGCATGAGCCCAGGCCAAGCAGGGAGGGAGAAGGGAGGAGAACGGATCCATCCCTGCTGCAGCTCTGCTCTGCCCTCCGGCTTTCAGCCCCTGTGCCCCTAAATTGGCCCAAGGGATTGTCCTAATCCCCAGGCAGTTGTAAAGCCCTTCATCAACTCAAGCTTGACATGCATTCACTGTATCACTGTCTAAGATGATTTCAGCTCCTGTTATCCTTCTCTGTGCTATGAGACAATGACCCAGCCAAAAAAAAAAAAAAAAAAAAAAAAAAAGAAACCAACAAAAAAAAAACCCCACGCCAAAGTGTCTGTGTCCTACAATCCTCATCAGCATCCAGATCACACATCCCGCAGGCCTCCATCCACCCCTGGTGCTAAAAATACTCTTTCGCTAGATTAATTTGAGCTGGGTTTGACATGAAGTCTGATTCCACAAACATCTTCTCAACAAGCAGCATCGATCTGTTCCCACCCTGCCCTGGCTGGACAAGGTAATGGGCCTGTGGGATGGTGAGTACAGGAGAGGGGACACGAGAGGGCAGGAGATGGATGGCACTAAGTCAGGAAGGACTTCAAGGCACGAGGAGGATCATTTGTAGCCAGCACCCAGCTGTAGGCTTCGTGATTGCTCAAGTATTATATCTAAAGCGCACACACATCCACTTATTAAGATGACCTCAAGTATTTACCACATGTTGCTCCTTTAGAAGGCACTTTCACTTCACAGATATTCCATATATTAACCTAAACCAGGTTTTTCATGGATTTTGCTTCTTTTTTCCCCTCCCTTACAGGAATAGATAATCCCAGAAAATCGGGCTTTCCAGGCACACCTCCCCAGGGCAGCCTGTCCGAGCAAGAGACGCTGTCACAGCCGCTGCATCCCTGCTAGAGGCCAGCCTGGCAAACCCGGATTATTTTATAATAGAAGGAACTATCCTGGATAATGTCCGAGCAGCTCCTGAACAGGCGATTCTGTACGAGACTGATATAGACGCTGTCCCATATTTCTGTAGCTGCACATCCTACAGCTCTTGTTGTGCAAGCCAACAAACACAAAGGAGTTGGCAAGGCTCCTGCTACGCCTACGCGCAGGAGGCAAATCAGCTGTGACTGCACATCCGCCAGCCTTCCCCTCCTCTACTCCGAGTACGGCACCAAGTCCTCTGCTTGGCTTTTTCATGAATGAGGATGAGGAAACCTCCTCCGGCTCGGCTAACGGAGGGAAAAGGGAGAGTTGCTGCAGGTTTGCGAACAGCTGCAGGAAGGCACAATGGAAAAAAACCACCAACAAAACAACACAAAAGACAAAAAAATAACCCAGCTCTCCCCCACTGCTAAAGCCAATTGAAGCATAATCCAAAAAGCATCACGTTTGAGAGTAATTCCTACTGGGCTGCAGATGGGCAAAGCTAGGGAAACACTGCTTGTAGGCGCTTTCAGGGAATGAATCACCACCATTCATAGCTACTTTCACCTGGTTTCCACCAGAAAGCTGGGAGAGGGAAGCATGCCACTTTGTCACACGGGGTGACATCAGCCGAGGAGCACCCTGTGCCCATATCCATGGGGCACATGCTGAGCCCGGGCAGCACAAACACCACTGGCCGGGCAATATCTGCCTAAGCTGCTCACAGACCCGCTCTTAACAAAGTCTTTCCACAAACGAGGAAATAAACCCACGACTTATGAGGCCACGTGCTGCAGCCACCAAGGGAGACTGCGTGCTGCAGCCGGAGCACCCTGTGACCCGCACTGCAAATGCACACTCAATATTTAAGGGTTATTAAGTAGCCGGGTTGATGGATTAAAGCTCGGGCTGTGGCATGAGGCTTTGCGGGCACAGGCAGAACCTCTCTGCATCTCACTGAGCAGCTGCCCTTCAGGGCCCCACGCCTGTTTGCTGAGCAAAAGTCATCCCTGAGCTATGAGAGGGGCTTTGACGTTCTGCAGGGGAGCAGAGACCCTGGTTCTGCCTGGCTTTGAGTGCATTTCCTGCCAGAAGACGGGGGGGTGGGGGAGTAGTCAATGCTTAAGCTCAGCAAGAATAAAATGCTCCTCTGCAATGAAAAGGCATGATGCCTGACAAACAGGATTATGGGGATCCCCTCTGGAAAACCATCCCCAGCAGACCAAGTCAATACCTAATGATTAGCAGTATTTCACCTGGCACGTTTGCCCAGGCAGGGCAGAAATGCAGTAAAGGCAGGCACTTCTCACCCTCTGCTCCACGCTGGGTGCATCGGCACCAGGCGTGCCCCCAGCACCCCCCATCAATCATGGGTACCCCACTATGGATGCAGCTGGGGCAGCGCCAGCCCCCCCCAGGAGCTGGTCCCAATGCAGGGCCAGCCCGGGGGCTGGGCATCACTCAGCCCTATTCAGGAGGGATTAACCACTGGGACACACGGATGGAAGGGGCGATGAATCCATCTGTGTCCTCAAAACAAGACAAAACAACTTTCGGTGAGCTGTGGCTTTGCTCGTGCTCATGGCTGCTTGGGTTCTGGACCGGGCAAGCAGCTTTATGAAATGAGATGTTATTAATGATCCCTTCTAGACTGGAAGCAGGGGGGATCAACGAGGCTGTAAATTCTTGGTCCAGAACACAGCGGCACACCAAGCAGCAGCGGCACACGGAGCAGCTCCCTCCCCTGCTCACAGGTTCCTCCTGGCCAAGGACCAACGCCAGCTCAAAAAGATCCCCCGCAGGCTCCCTTTCAGGAGAAACACTGCAGTGCAGTAGCTGCTGGCCAGGAAAGCAGCCAAGCCAGCGCTTTCCCCCGCGGGCACCGGCAAGGCTGGGGGTCCCTCCTGTCCCAGCCAGCATGGCAGTGCCAGTGCCACCACCACCGCCACCTTACCCGATGCGCTCCTGCTCCATCTCCTCCATCTTCTCGGCCCGGGCGATGACTCGGTTGATGATCTCCTTCTCCTCATCCGTCAGCTCCTCGCTCTTGCGCTGCCGCTCGGGCTGGCCGCCCCGTGCTGCCCAGCCGGTGGGGAGCCTGTGGGGAGAGGGTGGCCAGGGCTTCGTCCACAGATCACACGTGTGCATGTGCACCACACCTGTGCGTGGGCAACCGCCAGGCACCAATTCCCAAGCCAAGGAGGAAGGGGTACGATACCACCCCATCCTCCAAGCTCTCTTCTCACAGGAAGCCTGCAAACCTCCCCCACCCGCTGGGTGCAAGCTCTTTCTTCCATTTGGGGTGGGTGTGTGTCATATGGAAACACTTGTTTCATAGAAAAAACAACTCTGCTTTTCAAAAATATTCTCATTATTTCCATCTTCAGCATCAACAGACACAGTTAATTTGGCACCCTGCTCTCCACCGTGTAACACAGGCTTTGCCAGCAAGCTGTGGTACCGGGGCTGTGGCCACAGGAATGGGGGGTTTTTTGGGTACATTTTAGCAAACATGGGAGTTTTTCCTCTCCTAACGTCATTTCCAAAGATCCTTTCACACAGTGAGCACAGCCTGGGCATCAGGCAGCTTTAACCTGGTGACACGGTAACGTCTGCCACTCAGCCTTGTAAATTAGCAGGTGGCAGAGGGGCAACGCTAACGAAGGGTGCAAAAGGCAAACACTCCTCCCCCCCTCATTTTTCTGCTCATCTAAAGACCTTTCCTGGGTCTTTTTCCCTGGGCTGAGCAGACCTGCACAGTCTTAAACCTTAAGTACATTAAAACCCTGTGCAACACTTCCCAAACTTAATTACTTTTTTCCTTGCATCCAGAGCAAGGTTTTTCCTGTTCTCTCAAGACTGTCAGAGTAGCAAGTCAAGAGCAGTAGGGCAAAAAAAAGCATGCGAGATACTTACTGCTCCTTCTCGCTGCTGGGAGGCACAGGGAAAGAGAGGGAACAAAGATTAGGTGAGAGAAGGGATGAGGACAGCTCAGCCCAGGCAGTCAGTGCTCTCCCTGCCTCAGGGACAACTGTCCCCAATGGCATGTCCCTCTCCATGGACGCCTGGCGCTCCTCCAAGGCAGCGTGGAGCATCAAGCTCCAAACACGAACTTCACCCAGCCCCTGCATCGCCCAGGCACCCAAAACAAGCAGCCACCCACGGGTGCTGCCACCACCCAGCCAGTTGGGATCTGCCATGTGGTGGGATGCAGCACAGCGCTGTGTCAGAGGGTGTCAGGGCAGATGGACAGGGTTGCTCGGTGGCACTGGGATGCGTGCGCACCCATGGGTCTGTCCCTACCACCTTCTCAGGTGGCAACAGTACAACACAACCCCATCCAACCAGCACAAACCCAGTTCCCAATGTCCCCAGAGGAAGAACCGGGGTGGCTGCACCCGCATCACCTCCCACCCCCGGTGGCTCTTATTCCTCCCACAGCCCCCAGCCGCCTCCTTTCACCTGGTCCGGAGGGACATGGTCCTGTCACTGGGGCACATCCACCGGTCAGAGCTGCCACCCACCACTGCGTCGGTCATTGCTGGCTGCTGAGGGGACGCGGGGACACACGAGTGCGGGCACGCTGGTGCTCCGCCGACAGGCGCTGACTCGGCACACAGGGGATGTCAATCACTTTGCTCCGCTGCCAGATCACAGTGATGCTGATGGAGGTAACCCAGTGCTTTCAGTCAGGCTGGAAGGAAGATTAAAAAAAAAAAAAAAAACCACAAGCAAAAAAACCCAAAAATCATACCAGGCAGGGCTTCATTTTTGGCATTAAGAGGAGTGGGAGCCGGGAGAGGAACAGGAATGTCACTTCATTCTGTCTTGATATTGCACACAAGACACAGGAGCCTACAACCACCGCCCTCCCAGGAGGGCAATGCAGCCACACTCGGTGTGGATGTAATTAATGAGATACCCGACCTCACGTTAATTACAAGGCTTCAGAGCTAGGAGGGAAGAGGAAGTTTCCATTTCAGAGAAAGATCTACAAACTAGGAAACTTCCTCCCCGTAACCCAGCGTGTCTCACTATCCTCCCCCCAAACCACATTTCCTCTGGAACAAAACTCCTCTATTTTCATTTTTGTTTAATAAAGTTTTTGCAAAATGAAACTGGGAGAGGCATTGAAGGACGACGTAACAACAGGAGCCAAACACAATACTCTTTCTACCCATCTACAAAAGATTCATCAAGAAACGGACCTTTTCAGACCTTTCTTCTTTCAGCAAAACAGACTGCTTTTATTAAAAAACAAACTGATGTAAAATTCAGAGCCTGAGTGCTAGTTTATTCCCATTTTCTGGAGGTGTTTTTACCCCACCACCCCTACTCACTGCATGGGGACAGAGACTGGGCAGCAAAGCCCAAGCTGACACCCAGCATCACCCACAACACAGGGATGGATCCAGCCATCCCATCGCCTTTTCTGGAGGAAACCGGTGTTTTTACACAGGGTGAACACCGCAGGCTGAGCAGTGTCCCCAGTCAAGGGCAGGACAGGATCCATCCTCCTGTGCAGCCACTCACCCCAGCACCGCCTGTGGGGTGCAGGGAGATGCTGCCTCTACACCATGAGTCACTGTCACACCTGGACCACTCTCAGGATGGTCCCCAAGAGCAGAAAGCGCAGCTTGCGGGTCCACAGATGACATTGCCCACAAGATATCACTTGCAAAGGGAGAAGCTCAGGTTGAGCATCCCTTTACAGCCATTAAGGTGAAAATAAAAGAGAAGAGGTAATCCGTCCACAGAGGCTTGGCTTTGCTGCAGCGCTGACTAGAGCACAAGGCATTGAGGAGGATACAGATCACCCCTTCGTTACTGCTGATGGGGGAAGTTTTTGTTAGCTCAAATGCTTCCCACACATGGGATTTCCCCCTGCCCATCTTCCCCATGGAGCTGGCGTGGGGTACCCGCTGGGATCCCCCCGCAGCAGCAGCCTCATGCCTGCATCGCTCACAGCACCTGCATTTGAATTGCTTCCTCCTCCTGCAGCAGAACTTAAAAAAAATAAACCCCACAAAAACCCAAACCCCTCTGCAGAGCCTGGCCCACGGGCAACAAAGCTGCTCCCAGCCCCGGGGCCATTCATCCTCCCAAACCCGCTGCCCTGGAAAGATGCTGCCCCAGATCCCTCCCTGGGTGGAAGGGACCACTCAGCCACCCACATCCCGCTGGATCCCAGCACTGAAGCCAGAGCTGCCAGCAGGTTCCAGTGAATCCAGAGCTCAGCTCAAACCCAGCAAATCCACCTTTGCGGGGCACAGAGCAGCTCCAGCTCTCAGCAAAATTCCAATGGGGGCACCGGTGAGTTTATCCTGGGGAGAAGATGGAAAACGGCAGCTTGTAAAACTGCCCCACTGAAATCCCAGACTCCAAGCAATGAAAAAAAAGCATAACTTTCCTAGAAAGTGGGAAAAATATAATTCCCATCCTCCACTATCTTCTCTGCAATATTGCAAGGGTTTCTCCATCATTCTCTGAAGGGTTGGCAGAGGTTTTGAGACTCACCTTTACTTCACTAATAACTTCCAAAAATACATACGTACACACACAAAAAAAAGTGAAGCACACAGGGTAATTAGTACTCTTCTGGCTCCACACAGCAACTATTCCTGTGCCAAACCAGAGGGCTCTGGTTGACAAGGTCAGTTAAATAATCAAATTGTTCACTGAAGTCCCCACCGTCACCTCCACAATCTGCACTGCAGCACCAAACTCCTGCGGGGGCTGCAGGGTCCGGCTGCGGCTGGGAGCAGGGGGGCTCGCGGGGCTGGGTGCAGATTTCATGGGGTACCCAGGGAGGAGGAGCAGCACCATGCTGCCAGCAGACACTTGTGGGGAGATGCGTGTGGATAAGGGGCTCTCCCAAGGTCACACAGAGCAGGAGCAGCTGCCCCGGCTCCACAAATAAGGGGGAAATCCCTGGTTTTTTCCCCGAGCGAAGAGTGTAGGGCGCTCACCATCACATCAGCCAGCGGGAAGGAAAACTTCCACCAACTAGAACTTTCTGCTAATAATAGAGAGGCCGCAGGTGTTTCACTTTGTTAAGGATGGAGAAGAGCCCGGGGACAGCTCCTGGAGGAATACACAAGCCTTCCCAAGCCTATAAATAATAGATTTTGAAGATCTACTTTGCATTTCTTCCAGCAACTACTCTCGCTTGTCCTAAATGCTTGGTTCTACATTTTTAGTGCACAGTAAAGAACAAAATAACAGCTTACGGTGGCTTTTTCCCCCCACCAAATCCTTGCTCGCAAGCAAAAGGATGTGGCAATCCAAGTCATAATCGATGGGATGCAGCAGCATTTAGTTAATGAAATGGAAATATCCCACCCTAGGAGGATGCCAAGCCCTTCTGAGGCTTGGCTGTGCCCAGAGGGTCGCGTGACCTGCTCCCCCCAGGGCTGCCGCCAGTGGGGATGCGAGGAGCCCTTATCCCCACGCTGTGCCGGCTGCTTGAGGTTCTCCGATGGCAGGCGGAGGTCGGGAGGAGCGAGGCGGCAGCTCCCACTGGCGTGAACGCGGCGCATCCCAAGCAGAGCCAGGAATAGAAGCAAGGTCTTAATTTCTGGCCTTAAGGAAGAGCCACATGACTCTAATCACACCGCTCCATTACTTCTGTATGACGGAGCTCATGAATTTGATCATGCCTTAATAAAAAAGGGATTGAATGCCTTCCATGAATCACTCTGCCTCTCCCCAAGCCGCCGGCGCTGTCGTCCCGTGCGCAGCCACCGCTTGCTCCAAGCCAAGAGGTGCCGATTCACAGCCCCATTGCCAGCACCCAAAGTCCGGCAGACGCAGCATCAGGTCCCCCTCACCCTCCAGCAGCCCTGGGCAGGCAGGGAAAGGCAGCAGGAGCCCCATGGCACGAGCCCATCCTGCCCCATGGGCACCAGGAGGAACCCGGAGCCACCACCCACCGGGCATCTGCAAGGAGAGACCATTACAGGGCTACCCAAACACGCTGGTTTAGCCATCTGGAAAGAACATGCCAGGGTAGAAAACAGGAAAAAAGTCAGTATTTTAAAGACTCCCAGCACAATAATCAGTTTTTTTACGGTGAGCTCAACATCTTACACTTGGCGGTGCCTGCAGAGATCATCTCCGCCAGCAAAGACACTGACACAGGCAACCTATTTCTCCAGCCTTCTCAGCTCTGCAATGCAGCTTTCTTAAATATTGAATAAGTCTGCTGCTCTACACCACCTGCCAGTGCCAATGATGAGGTAATTTTTGCATTGACAAAGCCTAATGCGATTAATCTGGTTTGAAAGAGCAGGTTTTAGAGCCCGACCATTCACTCGGAGAAACACACTTGCAGAGCATTGGCAGCAGCTTGTTATTCACCACCAGTAGCTAGACCCCAAACAAATAACCCAAACTGCTGCTCGGATGCCAAGTGAGAGATTATTTCTGTGTGTCAACACCAAACAGGAGGTTTTGAACTCGAGCAGATCCAAACACCATCCTCCATCAGGCTGATGGAGTTTTCATGCCAGCTGCAAGGCCAGCCTGGCCATGGGAGCTGGCTTACACTCCGCAGCGGGGCGGTGGAGCTAGGGAGGGAAAAGTAGGGAATGAGCACCCAATTTCCTGACGGGCTTCCCCAGCCCCATGCCCAGGGAGAAGGGGATGCATATTTTCGGGTGACAAGGACCCAGTGGGACCCTCCAGCTGAGTGATGGGAAGAGAAAATGCAGGAGAGGGGATGCACCGGCAGCCCCAGGATGGGTACCGTGCCTCCCCACCCAGCATGCACACACATCCCCAAACACCATTCTCAGCTGGAACTCTCTCCCAGCTAGTGGGACCACATTTGTCACCACAAGTCCATCAGGGCCAGATCCTGCCCTCCTCCATGGCTCAGCACCAGGGCTGGTGCCTGGCACACAGGAGAGCTGTGCAAACCACAGGATACCCCAGGTCCCCACCGGACACCTGGTACAGACACTGTGCACCCCACGTCTGGCTCTGCCCCAAGCATCTCCCAACATTCTTCTTTCCTTTCCCAGGAAAAAAAGAGTTTGCCCAGCACAGGAGCCACATACACACCACAGCATCCCCTATGGTGTACATATGGCTATAGGGGCCCCAGAGAGCTGGCCCAGCAGACAGCAGGGTGCTCATTCCCTTCAGGCCAGTCAGGATTTGGTACTACTGGATTTACCTACAGAGGCGGGGGAAGGTGTAAGTAGCCCCAAAATATCTGCCGAGGCAGCTGTGTAACGCTGCTATACAATCAGCAGATCAGAGAGAGGGGCAGGAAGGCAGCCCAGTTTTGCCGGAAGGAGTTTTGGTCCCTCGAATCTCAACATCCCCCACGCAGCCAACATCCACGCTTTGTCTCATCTCACATGCAAATAATTTTAGAAAGTTCAGGCAAAATTGGGCAAGCCGCTTTACGGATGGTGCTTCAGGAAACAGCCCACATTCAAGATTTTCCTAAAAAAAAAAAAAAAAAAAAAAAGGCAGAACAGAGGTAGACCTCAGCTGGCAGAAACACACCTACATGTCAAACCGAAGCTGCTTGGCCTGGACCCCCACCCAGACAGCCGGAGAGGGGCTGGGACAGCAGGACAGCCACCCCATGACTCCAGGTGTAGCACAGAGTGACCCACAGCCACGGCAGCACCCACTGCCCATGCTTCCACAGGGACCCACATGTCCCAGCCACCCAGCAATGCTGCTCCGGTGTGAGATGGCATGAGGTGGGATCAGACTCCAGGGTGCAGAGCCCTCCAGCCACGCTGTGGCAACACAAGGGCCAGGGGTCCTGGAATTTCAGCTTTTGGGAAAGACCTGGAACCAACAAAACAAACCCGGGGTCATTGCATCCTTCAGCCCCATGCCAGACCCTTACAGGGAACCGAGCAACCTCCTGGGCCAGCTTGGCACAAGTGGGTTAATTAAGGCTAAATATGGCCCCACAGGTCACCGATGGTGAAGACCACAGTCCACAGGTGGCAGCGATCCACAGATCTGAGGCATACAAGTAACCCAAAGCAATGAAAGTCCTGGCCATCCTCTGCTGCCCCGATCCCAGCGGCTGCCCCTGGGAGCCCACCCGGCAGCACCCTGCCCGCAGCACCCATCCACCCAGCCCCATGACACACCAGGACGGGACCAGTGTGGCATGGCATGGCACACTGCTCAGTGGCACAGGACATCCCCCCCACGCAGCACAGGAGCCCACGGGGCTCTCCCAGCTCCAACACCCTCCAGTTAAACCAGGGCTGGGAGCCCTCCCGACTGCAGATGCCTTTGGTCTGGCCGATGCCTCTGCCACCTTTAAATTCACAGAAGGTGCCAAGAGATTCCTTTTTTCCCCTCCCCCTTAATTCCCAGCTCCCTGTCATCATCCAGACAAAGATCCATCCCAAGGCAGCTGAGCAGCAGTGCACAGTCAATTTTATTTAAGCAGCACATTGACATTTCCTCCAGCAGCTCCTTCACAAACTAAACACTGTTATGATGCTGTCACAAGGATTTACTCCCGTTGATTAATTGTGGGAAAGACAATGGGAGGGGGGGGGGTGAGAATCACTTCTAGATTTCTATGACTTACCCGTGGCTGCTGGAGCTGGGGGTCTCCGGCCAGGCAATGTCCAAGCGCACCCCAAGCCTACTCGATGCTATGAAATGCAGCGATGGCAATGCTGGCAATGCCATCGCTCCTCTCGCCGCTGCAGAGCTGCTCCGAAGGCTGCTTAGCAACAGATTGCTGCACCGCTCCAGCACACCGATCCGGGATTCATGGCCAGAGCCACCAGGATGACCCAGCCCCACCAGGGATGCTAGCGCAGGGACCCCCCACAACTACCCCACAACAGCGGCAACAGCTGAAGGAAGTTTAGCGATGTGAAAAGGCTGGGAAGTACCTGCCAGCTGGCTGACACACAGCGTGCTCGGAGGCAGCAGGTCCTGCTCAGTGCTGGGGGTGGTTTCCCAAAGGCAGCGACAGTCCCCACAAGATGCCCCAGCAGCGGTCAAGGACCACAGCATCGCACTGCAGGAGCGATAGCTGGGGGTGGGCACGTGCCCCATCCCCAGAACACAACCCTGGGTGGAGGATGCTCAGGGCTGCCAACCTGCCCTCCTTAGGGGTAGCAGGGATGCTCAGCCAGGGTCAGAGGAGCCACAGAGAGCCAGGCACCCTACAACAGATCTATGCGGAGGGGGTCCCCCTCAGCACCACAGCCTGACCCTCCCCAACAGCCACAGAGAGCCCAGGCACCAGCAGAGAGGAGCATGCAGCCACCCAGCTCAGCATCTGCACCACCCAGAGAGATGCTGGGCTCCCAGCTTCCCCAGTTGCTACGTGCAGCTCCTTCCTCTCCTCATACACCCCCACTAAGCATCTGGTCCCACACAGCCAGACCTGCCCCCCACCACTGAGGCACTGGACCAAAACAGGAGAGCCTATACCCACCTCCGGGTGCTGGAGGAGAGCGATGCTGCTCAGACCCATGCAGGTACAGACAGGGATGGAGGCAGGGCATCTTCTGGCATGTGAATGTTATAAACCATCAGGTCATTAGCCCCAGCCACTCCCCAGTCTCCGGCTTAATGAGGATGGGGAAATTAATCAGGCTGGCCTTGGGGGCACTGCCTTGGGGAGCAGAGCACAGCCCTTGAGTGCTCTGGGACCACCTGGAACGATTTATCACCAGTTATCAGTAACTGGCAATGACTGCAGTGACATCGTCACCTGTCTGCAGGCAGGAGGAGGGCACTGGGCCGGGGGCCACCAGTGGCACAGAGGTTCACTGCTGCCGGCACAGCCCCGGGTACCTGCAGCAGACACAGGGGACCATCTCGTTCTCAGGTCCCAAAGAAAAGTCCCTCAAAACTTAAGCACAAAAAGAGACTCTGGAGCTGCAAGTCCCCTCACCCTTTCTCAGCAGTTTTTCTTCCCTTGCCCCTTCCAAAATCAGGGAACACTTAATATCGGCACCCACCCACCCATGGAGGTGCAGCGGAGTCCCGTAATGGGCTTCTGGGTTCTACCCTCACCACAAAGGGTGCTCCACACAAAAAATATGTGCTTTTGCCCCCATTCAGCATGCTTTTTGTCTCTCCTCAGGAGCCAGGGCAGTGCAAAAGGAAGACTGCAAAGGAGGAGAAAGCAAATCAGCAAGCTGGAGACAGTGCCAAGCAAGGATTTGCACCCAGATGGGTTGCTCCTAACAGGACTGGTGGGGCCGATGCAGGAGGTCTTAGCTGGAAGCCCATCCCACAGGCCACACACACAGGTGATGCCAAACAGCCCCCACTGCATCGCCTGGATACAGCACAGCTCTGCCGGGGGCGGCTGGCGCTCGCCCAGTGGCAGGGCTGCTGCGGACAAGCATCGCCCACCCAACGCTACTTTCCTGGGGGATGCCAGAGCAACCCCCAACTTAGCATGTGGGGCTCAGACCCACGGCTCCACGTACCCCAGGCTGATCCCCATGGAAGAGCTGAACACAGATCCCCTGAGTCAGTCCCTACAGCAAAAGCAAGCAGCTCGCTAAAACCCTACCAGATGAATGATGCATCATCAAATAAAGCCCAGTATCACAACATTAACAATATTTATTTTCAGGCTAAGCTGCAGCCTGGGCTTTTGATACCAGTAATTAAAGCAAATGGTTCATCTGTTATCATCTTTGCATCCCTGGAGCCAACTGTCCGTGTTTTGAAGCCCTGTATTATCTTTTTTTTATTATTATTATTATTATTGCAGCCTCCCGGGAAGCGGGGATCAGACCGATCCGCACACACTTTTTAGATCCCAGGAGCGGTGTAGCATGGACCAAGCCCAAAGCAGAGCCACGTCCAGGGCAGCCACCTCGCTCCGAGCTTTACAGCGGCGAAACGAAGAAGTGTTAATTGCTCAGAGACAAATTGCCGCTCCAGTTTATATCTGAAACCAGAATTAACGGAAAGACACCAGCAAAAAAGATAATCAGGTCCCTGCTCTGAGACAACCTGTCCTGGGAGCAGCGGTGTGAGGCAGCCTCAGCCTATTTACCGAGGCGGCTGGGTTTGCCTCCAGGAGGTTTTGGGCCATGAGTCCAAATGGCTTTTCATGCCTTTTGCAACACTTTTGTCTGTGTTGGGAAAGGAGCAGAGAAGGCACTTGCCAAGGCCCTTGAGCCAGCCCTGAGCGGGGCAGCGATGCCCTCTCGCAGCCCTAACGGGGAGCAGAGGACCCGGAGCCCCCCCGCAGCGCATCCTCGGGGCCAGGATGCTCTCTGCATCCCACCGCTGCTCCTGCCCAGGGAAGGGGCTCGGCTCCTGCTGCCGCCGCAGCTCCCGCTCTTCCCGCTCCGGGACCAGGGACAAAAGCCCATTTCGGGGGCTTCAAACCATCCCCCAAATGCCCCAACGTGCTCCAAAGTTGCCCGCCCCCGGCAAAGTCCAAAAGCACCCCCCAGCGCGACCCCCCGCCTGCAGCGGCGCGCCGGAGGGGGCTGCCAGCTGCGGCCGCTGCCCACGGGAGGGGCGGCCGCGGGGGGGGCACCCACCGCCCGCACAGCCCCGGGGCGCCGCCAGCAACTTTCCCCGGCCGGCGAGCGGGGAAGCCGAGCACCCCCGGTCCCGCAGCCCGAGGACCCCCCAGGGCCGCCCCCCGCCCGGGGCAGAGGAGCAGCCAGCCCCCCGCCCCGCTCCCACGCGTGGCTCCAGCGCCGGGGGGGCCCCGCCAGCCCCTTACCTGGGCCGGGGTCCCGCCGGGCCGGGAGCCGCTGGGCGCTCCCCCCCGCACAGGGCTGGGCGCAGCGCGGCTCCGGCGGCAGCACTGCGGAGCGGGGAGGGGGGGGAGGGGAGGGGAGGGGGCAGGGCCGGCCCCGCGGCACCGCCCGCCCCGGGGAGCCGCCCCCGCCCCGCGCCCGGCCCCTTCGCAAAGCGCGGCGGTCCCCGGCCCCCCAGCCCCCTGCTGGGGGGAGCGGCAGCGGCACCCCCTCGCTGCCCATCCCCTCCTCTTATCCCATCCCCATCCCTCCCCTCTCCCTTCTTCCTCCACCCCAGCTCCCTCTCATCCCCATCTCCATCCCCATCCCAATCCCTCTCCCACCCCCAACCCAATCCCTTCTCCCACCACATCCCCATCCCCATCTCCCTTTCCATCCCCTCTACCATCTCCCATCCCCATCCCCTCTCCCATCCCCATCTCCATCTCCATCCCAATATCCAGCCCTTCTCCAATCCCCATGTCCAGCCCCTCTCCCATCTCCATCCTCATCTCCATCCCATGCCATCCCCATCCCCTCTCTCATCTCCATCCCCATAACCATCCCCTCTCCCATCCCCATGTCCAGCCCCTCTCTCCTCTCCCATCCCCATCTCCATCCCCCCTCCCATCCCATCTCCATCCCCTTTCCCATCTCTTATCCCCATTTCCATCCCCTCTCCCATCCACCCCATCCCTCCCCACCGCTGGGGGACACAGCACTTTTTGCCCGCCCCCCCCATACACACATTCTCTGACACTGGCCTTTGGGCATCTCCCCGTGCCCTGGCCGCAGCACCCCAGCTGCCTGTACCGACATCTCCCCACTCACATGTGGGGGCCCAAAGTGGGGCAGACTCTTCCCTCACACAGCACCTGCAGCATCACCCAAAAGCTGTAGGAGCTGCCTGCCCACCCAGGCTCCCCTGACTGGGGTTTTGGCCCCCGCACTCAGGTTTAAGCGGCACAGGGGATCCCACACTCCTTGCCCAGATTAACCCTAAAGACCCACCACAGCCCCACAGAGAAGCGGGGAACTCGCTGCCTCTGGCCAGGCTCTGCGGTGACTTCAGCACTGCTTGGACCTTCAGGAGAGCACTGATCCTACCTGCTGGAACAGTTACTGCAGGGAACAGGGGTAATCTCTGATGGAACAGGTGATTTATTGCACAGAAGGAACTCTGTTCCTGAGCTGAAGCACCCGTGGCTTCATAAGCTGCAAGGGGCAACAGCCTGAACCCACCCCCCAGCACCATGCTGCACCTCCCAGCCCGAGAGCCCTGACCTCCTTCCCCCTGCAGCAGGGACCGCATGGAGGTGGGGGGGGCTCAGCTCACAGCCAGGAGATAGAGCTGGGCTGGGACGGAGCCCAGCTTGCAAATGTGCTTTTGTACCCAGGTCATCAGCTCCAGCAGCCTCTTTTTATCCGCTCTTGATATTCCAGTGGGGAACCATAGCACCTTTGGGCTTTTGTGACTTTCCAGAAGTTCTCCTGCCAGTTGCTCCTGCATCATCTCTCACCAGGCAAAGCGAGGTGGATGGATCATCTGCCAGCAGGAGGGGATGGAAATCAGAGCTGGCCTGACACTTTGGCATCAGCAGCCAAAGAGGGAAAATTAATAAAAAAACTTGATAAAAGGATGCTGTGAGATGAAGCTGAGGGGGGTGAGACATGGCTCTGGGCTGCCCCTGCAAGCAGGAGGCTCACAGGGCTTTGAGCTACGCTAAGCCACGGCCAAGGATGCCATGCCTGAGTCGGGGCGGGGGGGGGAGGAAAGTTTCTCATTCCTATAGCTGGATGTCACTTGTATAAAAGATTTTTAACCAGTTGCAAGTAAGCTTTTCATGAAAATCCATATTTTTTTTTTAAGAAATCCCTGAAGAGACAGAAATCCTTGAAGGATGGAGCACGTTCCTGCCTTCAGCAAGGAATGTTTTCTACCACTCAAGGTTGAATGTTGATTGGCATTCATCTAGATGCTTGATGGACACCTTCTTCTCTTTCAGACTCAACTATGTATTTTTATTTAGCGAAAGTATCTCTCACTTATGCAAAGTAGTTGGAGAGATGAGCACAGTACTTTCAAGCTGATATGTCTTGTCACCTTCCTTGGAGAGTCTCAAAAAGAAGCAGAAATTTGAAAATCAGATCTAAAACTCGCTTTCCAGAAAGGAAAAAAAGCAACACCTGCACTTCTCTGTTCTGAATACCCAGCACTTTCACTCCCCTTTCTAAGCCCATTTTCTAAAATAAAAGAGACAGTCGGATTTTTGTGGAATTATAAATACATTTTGGCAGTCTGGCATCTCTGCTGCAGCAGATCAAAGCATGGAAGTTTTATTTATTTATTTCCTCGCAGGTTTATTTTTATGATCGCCAGACCTCTAATTCTCAAGAATTTGTTATATTTCCCCTTGTGATCTGACTCAGCACGCAGCAAAACGCCTGGTTCAGCCCCAGAGCCATCCTGCCTGGAGGCTGGGATGGAGCCTGTCTGCAGCGCTCGACCGCAGCACTGTGCCCCGGCAGCCCCTGCCCGCACGCTCAAGTTCAAGTGCAGAGGCAAAAATCCTGGAGGTTATTAGGGCAGCGCAGTGGTTCCCTGCTGGAGGCGGCAGAAGCCCAGGCTGGATGCCCCCAGCGCACTGCTGTATCAAGCAAGCCTCCACCCTGCGGTACCTATGGTCTTGGCTTTATTACTATCGGCAATCCCACTGATTTCAATGGGAATAATTGAGGAATAAAACCAAATTCATGGCTACAGACAGCCCCAGGCATCGAATCAGCACCAGAACTAGACATGGAGATGTCAGATCTGGGCTGTGCTTCACCTCCAGCCATCTCCCATCCTTGGCTGCAGCTGGTGCCAGGGATGGAGCTGGAGCTGGAGCCCAAGATGGAGCTGGAGAGGGATCCGGGGATGGAGCTGGAGCACTTTCCTCCAGGGCAGTGTGGCTGATGGCAGGACACAGCAAACATGGCTGCACCAGCAAATTAAAGCATCAAAAGCACAGCACGTGCCATACTGCTGACTCAGCTATTGCCACCCTTGCACTGCTGCTCAGCTGCTCCAGGAGAAAACCTCTCTCCTTCTTTTATAGCCCAATTAGTCACATCTAATTGAAGTGCTGGACAGGAGATAGGGAGTGATGAGCCAGCGCCAGGCCAGGATTATCCCTCTGATGTCTGCAGAGTTGGGCAGTCCAATGGAAAAAAAAGAATATGAGCTTTTTTTAAACATTTTTTCTTCAATATTTTTAATTAGCATTAAAAGTGTTTTAGTGGAAATCTATAAACTCTCAGAGCTCGAGCACACAACAGCTCTGAATAACAGCTGCCGTCGCTGACTCCGATACAGGGGAAAATAAACCAGGCTCACATCGAGCCCTCCCCTCACAGCCACAGCACGGCTGCAGGAGTTAAATTAGCAAGATTGATGGCAGCTCGGGCACCCAAGAGAGCATTTTTTTTTGCTTCTGTAAATCACTAAAAGCTGAGCTGCTCTCCCCACAAGCTGCCTGGCCACAGATCCCGATGGATGCTCCTAGGAGCTCCCCAGGACGTGACAGCAAGAAGTGCACACCAGCTGCATCGTAACTCACCGCCGACTGCCTCAGCCCGTGCTCTCCACCGCACTCAGCCCGAGTGGTTTGGTGCTGATTTAATTGTTTGACATGCGAGAGAGATGGGAAAGGACCCACCACCCGACACCCAAAATCCATAACCAGCTGCCCAGTGCCGCTCCTTGCTGGTAAATGATGTTTTGGAGAAAGAGCTGGAGGAGAAAAGAGGGAGAAGAGGATGGAGAAGGGGGTGATGGGCACCAGCCCGAGCTCTCCAAGCTGTAGGACAGACCCTGGCAGCTGAAACCAGGGAGTTTGTGCCCAGCACTTTGGGGAGCAGAGAGTTTGCACCTACTTTTTCAAGAAGAGAAAACACCAAGCCAAGATTCAGGCCAGAGCAGAAGAAAACCATGCCTCGGTCCCTCCCCAGGGACCTACATGGGACGCAGCCAGATCCACGCTATTTGATTTATACCTTATCCCCCTCCAGCCCACCCTCCTGCCAGCTCAGAAAATAACAAGCAAAACACAAGCCAGAGGAGACATCATCAATTAATCCCCTTGATTAAAGTGCAATAATAATAGTAATAATAATAGAAAACAAACCAAAACCCAAACGTTATAAAGGAAAGGAAAGCAAGTTTTCCCCCTTGTCGCTTGGTTCGCGTGACAGGGGGTCACAGGGAACCCAGCTGCTCCAGGAGCTGGTGATGGGATTTGTTCTTCTGCAGAAGCAGTGGCTGGAGAAATAAAGGAAGAAAAGCATCTTGTGAGGATGCTGGGACAGTTTTAACCAACATCTGTGCCTCTCCATAGCATGTCAGCCCTCGCCAGCCCTGTCCCTGCCAGGAAAGCGTCTGTACTGAGGGGACTTCAGCATTCCACTCATTCCAGGTGCCGGCAACCCTGGGAGAAAATCCCCCTCCCCAGCCCACTTACCACCTCACCCCAGAGCCATCAGGTCCTGAGGAAACCCACAGGGACCCCAAATCCCTCGCCAACACCCCCATCTCCCCTTCCCTCAGCCCCCACAGTGGCACGGGCAGGACCCAGACCCCCAGCTAAGCCCGGGGGCTTAGCCCACGGTCCCAGCAGTGATGCTCAGCCCCAAGCTCAGCAGGCCCAGCTCAACCATGGAGGCAGCTCATTACACTCCTTTAATAAGATATGTGCTAGTTTTACATTCATTTTTCAATTCTGATAACGTTCTGTCCTATAAAACTGCACTATTATCCTTGGCGAGGTGAGGGGAAGAATATATTTCCTAAAAGACTGCCTGCATTAATTTTTCAGTAAGTGCCATAAAAGATTTAATCTCCAGCTCCTCTTTTGTTAATGGGATTAGTATAACTTATTTACTGATTTAATTAATTGGCGTGCCTTCTACTCAGCTGAGTACAGCATTTCAGAAACTTACTCTTTTTGGCTGAGGATAGCTGTGCTTCATTTCATTTTAGAGACTGCAAAGAACACATACCTGTAGGCTTTGAATGATTTATATTATTTCTGATAGGGTGCATTAAAAAGAGGGGAGGAAGGAGCTTTATCTCACCTTCCACCCATGAATGCTGAGCATCGGCTCTACCACACCATTACCAATATATATTCAGTAACAACAGTTGTCACTGTTGCTAACACCCTCCGGCACCGGGATGGACACGGTCCATCCCACAGCGGTTGGAGGGACCTGCTTGCATCCCACCGGCTGCATCCCTGCATGCCCGGCTATGCTGCACCCTCACCCAACAAGGGGATTTATTCATTTACCCACCTCTCATCCCCTCTAACACCCAGGGCAATGGTGCTTGGGAGCACGGGGTGCCTGTGGAAGGGTCCCAAGCTGTAGCCCTGGGGCTGTGGGACCAGCACGCCCCTACACCTCTCCCATCGCTTTATATAGGTCACCCTGTGCTCGGCGGCACGGCAGCCACACTTGCAGCGGGGGAGGTTGGACTTCACACTCTTGCTCTCCGAGCTGCTTTTCTAGGTCACCAACCCACAGCGGTGTATTAAAATAGAGTCTCTCCACTTCCCATTTCCCACGGCCGTAGGCTGAGATGCCTGTGCTGTCGCAGCTGCCAGCCAAAGGGGAAGGGGTGCAAGAGGGTGGCTGCAAACCCAGGGGCTGTGCGCACCCCATACTTGCTCCTCCAGGCACCTGCAGCGATGCACGGTGTGGGCTGGGGGAGGCAATGCTGCACCCCCAGAATAAGCAATTCCAAGGGATTTAGGGGATGCAGCAAGATGTGCCCATGCATGGGGACACCGCCAAGGTGGGTCAGGGAGCAGGCCCAGCACCTGTCCCTGGGAGTGATGCTGTCCCCACCCTTGGCTCCCCATGGCACTGGGTCTCACCTCCGAGCCCCAGCCGGTGATGGAGGATAACCGCCCCATGCCAGGCTTTATATAAAGACATAAGGGATATCAGCCCCCAGCTCAGCCTGGGAGGTGCAGCCTCCAGCAGCAATTTTTGTTCAATCTGCAATAATTAACTCACAGCAAATAGCGACGTCCAGGCAGGCAGCCACATGCCAGCCGCACAGAGAAACCTGGAAACACTCCGTGGTGGAGAGGTAGGCTGCTCCACTTTGAAGCAGAGAAGCAGCACCCTGCTCTTATCTTGCTCCCCAGCAGCTTCCAAATGGAAATTTTACACTGGGAAAGAAAAGCCCAACCTGGCAGCAAGCAGCAGCATGCAGGTGTCTGCTCATTCCCCAGCCTGACTCCAAGAATATCTTCCCATTCTGCCAAAACACGTGGGCAGATTTCAGCTGATGGCTCCCCCATCACTCCCCAGCCAGAGGATCGCACGCAGACCAGCAGGATGGAGGCAGAAAGGCTGCTGGGGCGGTGGGGATGGCAGCGCTGGGTCACCGCAGCACTGAGACACCGCAGGCACCACGGCTGTCCTCGAGCCAGACCAATGGAATAAATAATATTTGGTCTTTTCAAGTAGTGGTGGTCATGACTGCTGGTCATTAACCTGCCCAAGAGCTCCCTGGCAGGGCACATGGGGTCTTGCTCTTTTGGGTTCATTTGTTATTATTTCTCTTCTCTTTGATTTTTAGAGGGCTCCTTTTCCTGCACCCTGGATATGCTGCCCTGCCCCTTGTTTCAAGATGTCAACCCAGGCAGAATCAGAATATTCCCTCTTATGAGAAAGGAAAACAACATTTACAATGCCCAAGGAGCCTTGCGGAGGCATTCCTATAGTGCTGCAGGACCGAGCATCATCCTCTGCCCCACCAGACCCACCATGCCCGAGGGCTGAGGTCCCTTCCCAGTGCTGGCACTGGCGCTGTGGCTGTGCAGGGCTATAGGGCAGCAGGTTTGGTGGGGACCCATCTCCATGCCATATGTGCTCCCTTTTCCATATGAATCCACAGCAAAAGCCTCGACAAGTCTGAACGCCCCCAAAGCTCTATTCTTCACATGGCAATCGAGAGGTTAAATCAGCACGTGTTACACTCACACGGGGACGGAGCAAGAGGGGACCTTTTCCAGCAAGTGCAGCTTGTTTAACAAGCTTCGAAATCAATACTGTCGTCAAGTCCTATCCAAACGACAGCCTGAGCGAGATGCCGCTGCAAAGGGATTTGGCTGTCAAGTCTTCCCAGCACGGAGCGATTTGCTGGGGCCGATCCCAGGAGCAAATCCCAGTCCGACAGGGAGCCCCAGGGGCTGTGGTTTGGGTCCCTGGGGAGCACCAGCTCAGCATCCCCTCTCACCCATGGGACACGCTCAGCCCAAAGCCACCAGCAACCATCTTATACAAAGGGCTGTTTTCCAGCCTGTTTTATTTCCCAGCAAAGTCTGCAAGATATTGATCGCTACTCGGGCCGCTGCCTGGAGGTAATGATTTGCTTTGAAAAATTAAAGCAGCAGCAGCTGAGTTTCTCATGTGACATGGAGAAGGGGTTGCAAATGGAAAGGTTGCTTGGCTGGTAGCACGAGGCTTTAACTCGGCAAACTGGCTGGTTGGAGCTCCCAGGACACACGGCCGGTGTATTTACAGCTGCTCCCGCTACCAGCGTGCCCTGCTTTGCGAAGAACCCCAGCATCCATCCCTCATCCCATGCCCAAGCCAGGCAGCAAGCTGTGCTAAAAGCAGCCTGCTGAGATGCTCCGCTCGCGCAGCGAGGACAAGCAGCTCCTTGCAGGCGGCTGCAGAGTGAGCTGGAGCCTCTGCAAATCTCCCAGCACCTGGCAAGGGTTAAACCTGGAGTATCACTGCATGAATATTCTCACCAACACCTGCATCTCATCCGAAGGGAAGGGAGAGGAGAGTTTTTGAGATCTGCCAGAACTAGTTGCTTTGATCTTTAGTGCTGTGGAATCTTACTGCTGCTGCTTAAAGGAAAAACAACCTCTGAGGGCTTTGATATTCTCGAATACACAGGCACTCAGAGAAAACAGCAGGTTGAGAAACAATGCCTAGTACTTAACGTGTTTTCATGCTCAATTCTGTTAACCTGGACAAAGAAAGTCCTAATGAAAAACACTGGGTTCAACCTGAGCCTCCCCCGCAGGAAGGTACTCGCATGATTCCTCTTCCAGGAGAAATGCGCAGAAGGTCAGAGAAAGTCACCCAGATCAGACCAATAAATACAAGTTACCCATCACTGGGCAAACTGCCATCGGTTAGTTGAGATCTATAGCTCTGAGGTTTCCTACCGAAGAGAAAATGCCGGACTCATGACCCAAGAAAGGGGCGCAGTGTGGGAGCCACGTACTGAAATCTATTGCTGGGCATCCGCCGGCCGGGCAGACACACACGGCCAACATCCCTCCCAGCCACAACAGCAAGCGATTAATTTTTGCGTTGCTTCCCAAGAAACACCTCCCACATGGGGATTTCCAGGCTTTGCCCTGACTCTGGGCAGCATCTCCTCAGTCAAGTGGCTGCTCCTGCTATAATGCTGCAAACACGGATTTTCCCAGTGCCTCGGCAGCAGGGATGATTGCAGGCAAGAGGGTTAAGGCAGGACACAGACAGTCTGAGCTCAGCACTTGGTTTGACAGATCTCAGTGGATCTCGCTCCCCAAAAGATGCTCCAGCATGATGCCACCAGCGCTGGGCTGGCCATCAGCCACGGGGTCACGGGCAGCACCTTCCCACCGTGCACCCCAATGGAACCACAAATGCACCTTCCGACCCTGACCTGAATTTCCATGCAAAACCTGACTGCAATTCACAGTTCTTTCCCGGAGGATCAGATCTGGGTGTTTTGGTGAATTCGATCTTTGCTTCAGCAGATGCAGCCAAGGTCAGAGACGGATGCTCCTGTCCAACTATAGCATTGGGAAATTAAAAGATAGAATGAACACATTCTATTTGGACCAAGAAATAATGAAGGAAGTGCAAGTGACTTGGCGATAGCTACAGCCCATGCCCAGCCACAGGGATTTGGCTGGAGGCAGTACTTGGTCCTTGGAGCAGCCGGCAGTGCTGGGAGAAGGTACCCTGTTAGTGCCAGCTGACAGATCAGGAGTGACAGCGCAGAGCCCCACTGTTATCAACCTCCGCACATCCACAGAGGCCAGTGAAGATTCATGAGCCGGTGCTTCCAGGTAAGAAGCTGACCCATCTCTGCATCCTCGTGTGCGAAGTGGGAGATACGGCACAAAGGAAGAAATTCAGCCATGAGGAGCAGCTGCCTGGGGCTCAGCAGGCAGGGCTTCCAGCGAGACCTTCAGTGCCAACAGCACCAAAGGCTGGCACCAGTGAAAGGATGGCATGGATTAGCTTTGTTGCAAGAAAAACTACCTCCATTCTGGGTTTTTTTTCCTTACAGAAAGCCAGCTTTGAGCACAGCAAGGTACCACCCAGGCTTGCACGGAGCAGGACAGAGAAGGCATCACCACCGTTCGGGAATGCTGCTTGATGCAGCTGTGGGGCTGGCTGGCCCCGGTCCCCGTGCCCGGACCACCCCATCGCCACAGTCAGGAGGGATTTCTGAAGTGCCTTCCCACACTGCCACTGGAAAAGTGACAGTCAGGGCTGGCCTCTCACTAAATTAGTAGGGACAAACGTGGTGCATGTTGCAACATGCTCAATCATCTGCCCCAGCCTCCAGCAAAGCCCACCTGAAATATGGCTCGTCTGCACCTGCAGCCACAGCTCCCTCAGGTGCCGGCCAGTAGCTGCCTCTGACCATCCAAGCACCCTCACAGCTACTCATCTCAGAAACATTTGTAAAAATTATTTCTCTTCTAGAAACAGATTAAAGCGACCTGATTTCCAAGACTGCTCAGATGCACCTGCATCCGTTAAACAGACTCTGCTATTAGTTATTCCCTGAGCTCTCCATCCATACGGCTGTGGTCCACACGGCCACTGCTGGCCATGTCCCACTGCCCTTCAGCCCACTCCTCTCTGCTTGTCCCCACAGCCAGTCTGAAAACATTTGCAGAAGGAAGAGCGGGATTCCTGGTCATGGCTGGATGCGGCTGCCTTTTGCCTGTGATCATGGGAGCAAGAGCTGAGCAACTTCTGCCCTGCTTGGGGAGCAAAGGGAGTTGCACATCCTTAATCTGCCTTCAGCCAAAAGCAGTGGCTGGCTCTCTGCGGCCGTGCTGCAGCCCGGCATCCCAATGACATCTCAGGGACACCTCTACCACAGCTCCAACACGTGGCGGATGGTGCATCCTGATGGGTGGCCTAAATCTCTCTCCACATCCCCCTTTGGCTCCAGCCCATCCTGGCCGCGGGCAGGAGGTGACCCAGTTGGGAACACACACATCCCCCCAGAGCCTCAGGGCTTTGGCAAAAGCATCCCCAGTGCCAGGTCCTGCACCCATGCCTGGCTGCCTGCAAGGTCCTGGTCAGGGCTGGAAGGGTGACAGCCACCACCTCATCACAGCAGCATGTGCCCCTGCACCTCCAGCATGGTGCCAAGTCTGCATCCAGCCAGCATCCCTGGGGCAGACACCATGCCCGAACAGAACCAGCCTGTCCCAGAGCTGCCTCCTCTTAAGACAGCAGGAAAAAAAGACCTTAAAATAACCCAGAGTGAGCTTATCCCCCTGGACAACCCCGCCGCAGCCTGAGTCCGCAGGACCGAGCCTGAACTTCCACACAAAACCTGACTGTGTTTTGGAATTCAGAGGATCTGACCTGGGTGTTTTGCTGAGTTGAAGCTTTGCTTCGGCAGCGGTGCTTTTCCTTATCCTCTCCTGCGGGCTCAGCAGGGCCATGTGCCCTGGCAGCACCCTGCGTGGCTTCCCCTCGCCATGTCCCTGGACCCCGGGGTGGTACCAGGGACAGGCAGGACTGAGCAGCACATCTGGGCTGGGTGGCTGCTGCCAGCACCGCCGGATCAATAACAGCCAGCTGCATCGTTATGTGCCTTTGCAGAGAAATCAATTGGTTGTGCAGGACACCGACCAGCCTTGCACCGTGGGACAAAACACCTCCTGATTTATCCACCCCAACAGGTCAAGGAGTGAATCCAAGCCAGCAGAAGATGGTGCACGCCCAGAACTGGAAGTCAACCCCTTCTGCAAGTTCCTCCACTTTTTTTCTGGGTTCTTCTTGTCCTTTGGCTTCTGTGACTTCTGAACCCCCATACAAAATGTGCCAGGGAGCTTTCCCCACGTGAGAAATCCCGTCTTGCTGCCGGCTTAGGAGAAGGTGCTCCCCAGCCTGTTCTTGGGTGGGCATTCAGGCACAAGAAGCCCCTGGGGTCCCTCGTGCTGTTGGAGCGGGATGGGAGGCGCTGGGCAGGTCCCCGCTCCCACCAGGCAGCAGCTGCTTGGGCAGGGGAAAACCTTCCTGCTGGGAAAACAGGGAAGGAAAGGGAAAAAAAGAGGAGAGGAGGGGGAAAGGGGAAAGGGGAGAGGGAAGAGGGGAGGAGAGGGGAGGCGAGGCGAGGCGAGGCAAGGCAAGGGGAGAGAAGAGGAAAAGAAGAGGAAAAGGAAAAGGAAAAGGAAAAGGAAAAGGAAAAGGAAAAGGAAAAGGAAAAGGAAAAGGAAAAGGAAAAGGAAAAGGAAAAGGAAAAGGAAAAGGAAAAGGAAAAGAGGGGAAGGGGAAGGGGAAGGGGAAGGGGAAGGGGAAGGGGAAGGGGAAGGGGAAGGGGAAGGGAGAGAAAGGGAAAAGCAAAGTAAAAAGAAAAAAGAAGGAGGAGAGAAGGAAGGAAGAAGAAGGAGAGAAGGAAAAAAGAAGGAAGAAAGGAAATGGTGCATGTCTGTGGGCAAAGCACCGCTGCAGCAACCACAGCACCGTGTTTCTGTGTTAAGCTGGCCACAAGCAGGGGGGGTTGCACAGACCAGCAGTGGCATTTTGCGATGTGTGGCATTAATTAAACACGAACTTGTCTTCCCATCTCTGTGGAACGGGACCGAAAGGCAGGGGCTGGCGCTGATGACTTGCTGGCTGCTTGCAGCAACCTGCAAGGCAAGAGCTCGCCTTTCCCTTTCCTTGATTCTTGGAAAGAGCTCTATGATTTCAGCCTTAATATTTTTGGCAACAAAAAGTGACAAACAGCTGAAAAAGGAGGTCCTATCATAGGAAACACCAGGCAGCTTGAGCACAGAGCAACACGACCAGCCTCAACCACAAGAAAAATTGGGCTCTGAGTGTGTTTGGAGTCGGGCAGAAGTGGCGGCGGAGCGGGATGCCCGTGGCCGGGCGGGCGGCAGCGATGGCTCAGCCAGGATGGGAACCACCAAACCTGCAACCACAGATGGCTTTTTCACATTTTTGTACCCACCCACTTCCCCAGACATGGCTTTCTCTGAGCCTGCAGTGTCACAGAGACCCAAGAAATGCCCAAATCCCTTTCCAGGACCCCTGGTGCTGCAGGTAGCCTGAAAACAGCTTTTCTCCCTCTTCTCCCAGTGCCTGCCCCAGGAGGGAAGCGTGGGGCCAGGCTGCTGTAGCCTTTTCTTTTCCAGGGCTGTAAATCCTGACACAGAGCTTTTTTTCCCCCTGCTTTTTACTGTTTGGCAGCCATTCAGGTTGTATTTGTGTTTTGGCTGCCAGCAATGCAGCATTTACAAACCTGCCCTGGATTTATCTGCTGCAGAGTCGGTCACTAAATTAACAAATAAAAAAGTTTGGGTTGGTTTGGAAATGGCAATTTTATACCACCCGAGATGCACGCCGGCCCTCTCCCACCCACAGCCCGCTTCTCCTGCCTCAATTCATTCCTCTTTACAGCATCATTCTGCTTCAGTTTCCCCCCAAAATGGATTAAATGCACATTTTGCTTTTCCTTCCTCCCTCCCAGCAGGGAGCAATCCCTGCAGACCCCGTGCCACATTCCCAGGAACACTTCCTTACAGGTCAGAGCCCCCTCCAGCCCTCCTAATCTTGGGGTTCCCCTGGGAGACCACATGATACCACAGACTTCCCCCCCAACAGGCCATTTCTGTGGGGTCCTGAGTAGATTCTCTAGTGTCTAGTAAAGACTGAGCACCTACTCCAGCATCTCTCTGGCAGACACGTTTTTCCCCTGGCCTTGCTGTTTAAGCACACCAACTTGCAGGAACTTAATTATCTTTGAAACTTTTAATGCTTTATCAGGTGTCCCAATGGCTCACATCGTGCTGGAGGGTGGGGACATGGTGGCAGGGCAGTCACACAAACCTGTGTTTTTGGGGAAAGCAGGCTCAGGAAAGATGCTCTGCAGATGCCCTGTGCTGCCACTCGGGAGGGTTAAGCACAATGGTTCAATTAGCCAACTCCAGCCCTGAAACACCACAGGGAATCCCAGATGGACACACTTTGTCCATTTGCAGGTATCAGCTCATCCCTGCTTGGTTTGGCTTGCAGGAGCAAAGCCGGAGCTGGAGACTTTGCACCCAGCAAGGCCATGGCAAGCAGTGCCAGCTCACCCCACATCCCACCGTCCCGGCAGCACCCCACGGAGCCCCAGCAATGCTTTTCAGTGCCACCATGACCCAGCTCTCTCCCTGGAGCCCAGCTCATTGCCAGCACATTTTGGGTATCCTTCCCTAAGAGCATTCCCACCAACCTGTGTGCCGAGGAGCAGATAATGGTGATGCAAAGTCACCATTCACCTAATGCCAGTAAGCAGTGGATTTCAACCAAAAAAGGGGATTTTCTGGGCTCCCCAGGGTCTCATCATGAAGTCAAAGCCCAGCCCTGCACTCACCAAATTGGCACCCTAGAAAAATTCTTGCCCGCTTTGACAGTGAAGGAAGAAGATTTATACAGAGAAGATAAAAGCTCCTGTCTCCTTGCCACCAGCACATTCCTCTATAACACGGATGCATGTCGTGTGTCGGCCTTGGGATTAATGCCAGTTATTTAGATCACCTCCCCTCCTCCCAGGTTTTTCTCCATGGGATTCAATCCAATCGATCCCAGCTGATGCACACCATTTTTTTCTGTGGCTTCCTCACAGTAATGGATTTTTGGAGAAACGTCATCGCAGATGGGGTGAGATGGAGCCCACGTCACAGCGCAGTCCAGGTGCAGCAGGACCCTGTGGGGAAAGGCTTTAAGGTGCTGGTGCACATGGTCCCCATCCCTGGCAGTCCCCTGGACAGGGTAGCAGGACCACACCAGGACAAGTCCCCAGAGGACGTCTCTGAAGGATGCTCATCCAGCCTACTTAGCAAGTGGGAAGCCAAAAGCATGAAGACACCCGGGGCAGGTACTGCTATCAAGTGCCAAAGCCATTCCTGAGGGCTTTTCCCATGACAGGGATGCTCTGCTCCGCTCCTCAAACCAGCAGAACACAGGGATGGTTTTGGAGACATCGCTCCTTCCTCTAGACACAGAGGCTCTGCATCAGCATCACACCGCACTGATGGCTCCTGCTTCATGTCCTGCACTCACTGACCACATCCCAGTGGGATCCAGCACCACAGAAAGACCAAGAAGCGCTGCTGAACCAGAGATGGTCTTGGCACCATCCTGCAACATCCTCCAACAACCCCTGGAACACAGCCGTCCCCACTGCCGGCTGAGCCGAGCCAAGAGGTTAAACACAAACTCATTACCCGCCCAGATTCAATCTCTTCCAGTGATTTAGTGCAGTGCTATCAAAGCTGGCTTATAAAAGAAAGAGGTTTCCTTTCAAGAACTGTCAAAATGTCATTAAAACAGTGGCCAGTAACCCCCAAACCAGAGGGCTGCTCAGGCCCTTGGGGCAGAGCCTCCTGGAGCCATCGACACTGGGCATAGCTTTTGGCCAACCTGTGCCTATATTTGCATTTAAGAGGTTTAATTGTTCCATGAAAGAAACCAGCCAGCACTATTAAGCCTAATAGAGAGAAGATCAAGCTCAAATGCAAACAGTAAAGATGAAATTTAGGAGGGCTAAATGCTCTTCAATTCCTAAACGGCCAGGACAAATAGAACATCAATAACCCCCATCGAGCTGGCAAGAGGCAGGATTCTTGCAAGGAAAATTGGTGGCTCTGTTTTTCTGATAAGAGTTGATGGGGACAAGCCAGAGGAGATGGGGACTTTGCAGGGAAGATCAGGATTTTGGTGCATTAGCCTGCAGGATAGAGACCCAGCCAGATCCACTTCTTCTTAGCTAGAGGGACTGGCACAGACTGAGGCAACCAAAGACGAAGCAGCAAGACAAGCTAGAGAGCATGAAGGTGCTAGCAAAGCCTGAGCAGTGAAGGTCCAAGCAGACGATGGCTCTGCCTGTGCCCCAGAGCAGAATGATGTTAAGTATGTGACATCTCAGCTTCCCCAGCCCAGGAGACCAGAGACCTCCTGCATCTCCAGCTAATCTAATTCCTAAAGTCTCCTCTGAACTGCCAGCTCCTCGCTCTCTTTGCCTCGAGGGTTTACCTGTGAAGGCTCCCTCTGCACAGCCATGGCCCTGATGGCTGGAAGAAGAAAGTAGGTTTAATTCTGCCCCCATTGCTCAGCCAGGTCCTGATCTCTCAACACCAGCATCAACCCAAAGCCACCACTTTTTTTCCCTGGAGCTACTCCTCATTTACATCAGCATAATTGATATTCTGCCTCGTTAGGTTTTAATGCACAACTTTGAGAGCTTACTTAAAATTCATTGAAGCTTCCCTGCTCAAAAGGATTTAAGACCTACCCCTGCCCCCCCCCCCCAAAAAAAAAAAAAAAAAAGAAGTGTGTTTGTGGAATTCTGCAAAGCCCCGAAGACAGAAGGACCGAACGTCTCCATCTGCTCCGCAGTGCAGCGGGAGCAGGGCTGTAGTAAATCAAGACAAGGGTGATGCAGCGATCCCTCCCACAGATGGCTTCGGCAGCCACCGGTGCTCCTCTCCTGACAGCACAGGTGGTGGACCTGGAGTGGAAGAAACCCCTCCATGAGCTGGGAGAAATCCCTGTGCTTCTTCCCAGTGTCCCCCAAACAGGGAAAGCCACAGCTCCGGGCTGGCAGGGGTGGACACTGCCCTGATTACAGGCAGGGAGATGGTGCCTGGGAGGTGCAGGGGGACAAGCGGCCACTTGTCTGCTGGAGCATCCCTCGGGCAGGGCTTTGAAATTAAGCTGTCAGAGCAAGGACTGCTCCGCTGGGCAGGATGGACCTTCCCCATCACCCAGCTGATGACTAGAGCCAGCCAAGCCGCTGCGCGCCAAGCCGAGCTCAACAGGGTCCTGCACTGCCGGCACCGGGAATGGGACACGGCGGCAAGGACACACTTCTCATGCCACGATGGGGACCGGCCACCCAACACCCTCACCCAGCCGGGGCTGCTCAGAGGTGGGAGAGAGAGGAATAACCCCCAGTGCAGCAAAGCAGCTGGCTGTGGTTTCCTTCGGCACTATTGCTTTGAGGGTTTATCCTTTCGGATACCTCGTTGCAATAAAACCCTTCCCATCCTGCTCTCCATGGGACACATTGCAGGAGGGTGGTGAGATCCCCAAAGTGCTGATCCCCGACTCGCTGATCAATAGGGAAAAGGCACCCAGCGGGGCCGCACATCATCCGGTTAAAACACATGGTGGAACGAGAGATCCTGGGGATTTTCCTCTCTCTTTTCCCTAATTCCCACTGCATTCAAAATAATGTTCCAGGAAAGCTGCTAAATTTTCCACAATCAAGAAAGACAGGACAACAAGCAAGAGGGGAAAGCAAACAGGGTTCTTCTGCTGTTTGATTTTTCCCCCTTTCTTTTATTCCCGCCCCCCCCTCCTCTTTCTTTCCACTCCCCCCTTCTTTTTTCCAGCCTGTGCTACCACCCACCCTGCCCCCAGCACCTGGCAACGAGCAGCTCCCACAGGGACACCAAACACAACCAGTGTCGTTATACATTGCCTCATCAGCCTGAGGACAAGTACAAATGCTGGATAGAGTCAGCTCCTTTCAAAGGGGATGGGGTGGGGGACGGCTCTCCCTTGCCACTGGGCTGGGTCAGTGTGATTTTGGGGACACGCGTCGGGCACCGGTGCTTTGCAGACTAATGGGGCAGCCTGTCTCCAGCCCACGGGGAGCAGAAGTTGCATCTCCTGGTGACCAGGACACCTCTCATGCCCTCCAGCCATCAAATGGGGGCTTAAAGGTTGTAGCAGAGGTGGGTGAGAGGATGGAAAAAGAAATTTAGAGGATGTCAAAACCCTGAAGTACTGTTACGAACTATGCACCTTGCTTCCAGCCAAACCGCCCCGTGAGGCTGAAGCATTTCTTCCTCCTCAGCCTTCTTCCATCCTCAAAAGGAAAGAAAAATAAGAGGGGAACAAACCAAGTGCATATTTCAAAGCAAATCACTTTAAAAGCGCACTTAAAACTCTCGCAGCACAGTTTAAGAAATGTAACACGTCCTCTCAAAGGAGATGGGTTTTTTCCCCCCATAAAATGATCCACTAACAGCTTTCCAAATGCACCACATGAGAATAATCTAAAGGCATAAAAACTCTTGCCAGAGGCAGATTCTGTAGGATGCACTTGTCAACAGCTCTCCTGCTGTGCCCGCACCCCCGGGTACCCGTACCCTGCGCTGGGGAAACCGACCACGGCGGGGCCAGGGCTGGGGATGCGGCTGTGGGTGCCCCCCCAGCCTCTGGATTCGAGGTTGGCTTCTTGTGCCGTTCCCCCTTCCAGAATTTGCACAGCCATCGGCTTTCCAACGGGCCCAAAGGGAGCCCAAGGTCCAGCACCACGAGCCCCAGGGCTGCTCCCAGCAAACACAGCCACTGCAAAGCAACAGAGATCCAAAAAGCAGATTTAAACGGAGGAAAGCAAAAAGAGCATCAAGGAGCAGCACAGAGGCACCACTTGTGTTTTAAGACCAAGTTCAGGTAAAGACTGCTCGCCTTGCTCAGCTCTCTCAAGGCAGATAAAGCAGCAGAGAGGTACCCGCAGCCCTCCCGCAGCTGCCTGGAAGGATGCTGGTTTGGGCATCGGCTTTTCAAGTTGCATTTGGACACGTTCAGGCCTGACCTGGCAAAGTCTCGCACACACACACACACACACACACACACACTCTCTCCCTGTTCTAAAAAGGCTAAATCTGGAGCCACTGGTGAGCCCAGCCAGCTAGGAGAAAGAGTTTAACGGGAAGGAAAAAAAAAAATATCTGAGAATTGGACACTGCTTAGGGGCATTTCTTTAATTATTTAAAAAGCTGCAGAGAAAGAAATTCGTAAGAGCCTCGCTAAGAAGGCAAGCATAATCAGGCTTTAAAAGTTGATTATTTTTTTTTTTAATACAGTCTATAGGACTAGGTGGTTGCTAGCAGCTAAATTAGAAAGTGAGCAAAGCAACGAGAGCAAAGCAGCGCTCGGAAGAAATCCGTGGTCACCGCTGTCAAGCCCGATCAGGTTAGGTACGGAGAAAGCCAGGCAGGGGTGTCAGCCCCCTAATCAACAGCTGGGGTGGAAGTGCTGACAATAATGCAGCGAAATTGGGTTTATTTAGTGTGGAAGAAGAATAATGAGATGATGTATTCGTGCCATAGTATGATGAGGCATTTTGTATTGCAACACGAACTATAATAAACCAATAAATAGAGATCATTAATGCCAAGCTTTTTAAAAATCAGCAGGATCTGGAGCAATTGAATCAAAGAGGTTTGAAAGAGCTGGCCAAGGAGTTATTTCTAGATATGTTTTTTTTCATTTTTTATTTTCTTTTTAAGTCCTTTTTAAAAAGCTACTTTAAATTACAGTGGTGTTATTTGTCTCCTTGTATGTTAAAACAATCCATGACGTCTTCCAAATCGCTGGGCTGACATTGAAGCCGAGCAAAACAAAGGAAGACCTGAAACAGGACTCACTTAATGAAGAACTGAAATTTAATTAGTGCCAATCAGCACACACTTATGAAAAGCACATTTCATTAAAACCAACCTGAGCTTTTTCTGAGATTCCAAAATGAGTTTACCAACGCGACAGGGTGCTTGATTCAGCTGCGGGTGACATTTTGATAAAGAAGCTGGAACAATATAAAAATCAACACCAGAACCTGTTCAATCTCCACACAGCTGGTTAACACACGGCTGCCCAAATGTCAGGCGAAGGAAGCAATCGCCACTGACAGGGATGCTCTGACAAGCCATTAAATAACGAGGGCTAATGAACGCAGGGAAAGCAGCTTTGCAGCTAGGGTAATACCAAAGCTCAGGCTAAAAAATTCCTTCTGGCTCTAAAAGCCATTAATACAGAGGGGTGGGGAAAGGGGAAACATCTGGTGAAAACAGGGTAGGGGTTTCCCTCTCCTCCCACCCTATCTGGATGCACACGCACACTGCCGCGGCTTCAGACAAGGCTCCATCCTCAGCGCAATGACTGTGCCCGCTGACGGTTATTTTCCATGCTGTGTTTGTGCTTCAGCTTTTATTCCTCTCCTGGGAAATCAGTAGCAAGCTCTGCAACAGGCAACAATAAAAAAAAAAATAAAAAAAAAATTAAAAAAAAGCACTTATTAGGACAATCAGAAAAGGAAAGTGCTGGAAATTGGGCTGCGTGCCTCATCCAAAAGCCAAATGCAGGCGAGGCTTTGAGCGAGGACAGCACAGGAGGATGACAGGGATGCTGCCGATGCCACCCGGCGTGGGGAACAGGTTAAACTGCAGCAAGGCAGGAGGCTACCAACAGCCCAGGGGTTTGGAGGCTTTTTTGGTAGCTGCTAGGTGATGGCTGGACAGCCCAGGGGTTCCATATAAGCCCTGCACCGGGCACGGGGCACTTCTCGCCCTGCAGCAGCAGGAGCAGGGCAGGACGTGGCAGAGCAGCTGCTTTGGGTCCCAGCTGTATCGGTCCCAACCACAGAGGGCACAGGGCTTGCCAAGCCGCACCGGGGCCAGCTCGCCCTTCTTCTTTCACCTAAACTGCAGGTGCGAGGAAGCCTCCTCCTCGTGTGTGGAGGTTCCCCAGGGGGCACCAAGCTCTGGGCTTGGGGACTTCGCTCCTGGTGAAGCAACGACCATGGTCACTGCCCAGGGACGGACCCACCACAGCCCGAAGCGCTTGCTGCCCTCTATAGAAGACACCCTGGCTGAGGTTGCCCTCCATCATTGCTAATTACTACAGGGACCCCCCTGCACGTGCACATGCTCCTCTCCAACAACACCTCCAAAGGTAGGAGATGCCGAAGCCCAGAGCCACCACCCTGGCCAGCTGCCACCCCCGTCTCCTTGCAAAGTCCCTTTGACGCTTTACAGCCTTCACCAGCGGGGAAGCCACTGCTCTGCTCAGTGCAAGCAATGCATGAAACGCCGGCTGCCACCCTGTGTGGCAGAGGGGGAGGAGAGCGGTGGCTGCAGGGCTGCCCTGGGGACAACCAGCAAAACAGGGACAAAAGCACGGCCAGAGCCCCAAAGCTGGGGGGAGAAGCAGGAGAATCTCGCATCAGTCCCAAGGTAACAGCCACACAAGCCACGTGCAGGGGCTGCCAGAAGGACCCAGGTGGCTGGGGGTGGACAGAGAGGCAACTGTCTTGCCTGACTTATGGTGGCCGAAGGTGACAGGGAGGTTTGGGGGGTTGTGGGAGGAAGGATGGGGGCGGGGAGCTGCAGGGAGCAGCCAAGTGTTAGTGCAGAAGGGTGAGCACCCGGCTGAGCCCTGGCATCCATTTGAAATCTGGTGCCTTTACACCACCCGGGGAGCAGGTTTTCTCCCAAAGGCACCAGCACGTTTGGGCAACCAGCTCCTGCTCTGCGTTTGCCCCTGCAAGCCTGCGAGCAGCATTGCAGGGAGCAAAAAAAAAAGCAGGTCTGTGCTTCTGGGCATGTGGAGGCACCTTCCTCCCTCCCCAGACTCCGCTCCTCTGCAAAACCTTCACGCTCCTCTGCAAAACCTTCACATCCCTGATCAGGCACAGGCAGAGAAGCAAACACTCCTGCCGGTGCTGATGAGCCTTTTTCTCCCCAGCCCCGTGCGCTCCTTTACCTTTGGGCAGGGATAATAGGACAGCCTGAGCCAGGCGCCTGCTGCAAACGTTACCTCTTCGGAGAGGAGGACAGGGGGTGGCTGCCGTGCTGTGGCTCATCAGTGCTCTTGTCTGGTAGGAGCTGGGACAGGAAAAGGAATTAATCCTGAAAACTCAGCTGGTACCTTTGATTTTAGGGGGGGCAGCGGATGCTGCAGGACTGCACTGTGCAAGGAGCAGCAGGGACCCATCAGCACCCCCATGGTGATGCACCCCGTCCTCTCATCCCTCCTCAGGGCTACCTAGATGTCGATTCCTGGCCCAGAGACCTCTCACAAACCAGGGTTGATTTCTGCCCGGGATGTGCGAGCCTCAGGTTGTCAGTAACAATGAGCACATCTCCTCCCCTCCGTGCTCCCAAACCGCTATGGCCACAGCCAGCCTGCTCGCAAAGCCCAGACACTCTCATCGCACCTCCCTGGGGAGTTTTACACTCAGACATGGTCTTCTGGGTCATCTCCAGGCTGCAGCCATCAGTGGTCCTTCCCCGCTTCCCCCTCCTCGTCCTCCTCCTCTGGCAAAACCAGGAGAGAGGAACACAAAGGACACATGGCACATCAGGCACCTGGTCTGATGTTCAGAGACACTGAGGCACCAGAGCGAGGGCGTGAGAGGAATCTGGTGAGATGAGGCCTCCAGAGATGACTCAGACCTGAGGGAGGATGCTGAAGGATGCGCATTATGGGTCTCCATCCAGGCACTCTCACTGCAATGACCCATAAATACGCTGTTTATTCCATCACTGCTGTGTTTACGTGCTCTGCTTTCACCGGAGGGATGCTCCCAAGGAGACACTGAGCTGAATGCTGCAATACAGCGAGTCTAAGCAGAGGATGTGGCACTGAAGCAGAAAGCCACGTGAAACTGGCCAGCAACCATTTCCTTGAGGGGACGGAGAGGAAGCACATGGGATGTTGCCAGTGCTGGACCACCCTGCGAAGCAGAGGGTCTCAATTCCCAAAAGCAGGAGCATCCCTCCCATTAGCCCTCATCCTTCTGGATTTGAACCTGGTGGGACACAAGGCAGAGACCAGATGAGCCACATCTCCATCCACTGATCCCTTCTGGGAACTTCCAGTGCTTTCCAGTGACCTTTCCCACCCCCTTCTCTCCTGCCGGAGATTAATCATAGCCCCTGAATAACAAACTCGCACCACTCTCCTTCAGTGTAAATTATTCCAAGTTGTCTTCTATACATAAAGCTTCCTCCAGCTCACTGTATTAATCTATGCAATTAATTAGGCATTTGCCAATTAAATTTTAAGCATCATTTTAGTTTAGTTGAAGGAGGGGGGGCAAGATTTTCTGTTTGGGGGCAGGGAAGGACAATGGAAAAGTAAGTAAAGCCCTAATGATGGGAATGATTAAGGACAGCCTGACAAGCAGGCCCTTAGAAGACACGGATCTGCAGTCAGCCCCGATCACACCTCTCTCATCCCTAATGAAAAAATAATCATCATCACAGCATCATTGCAAAGTCAATAACTTTAATACAGTTGAGAATTACTTCCACTCGCTTCATCATCACATATCCCCACTGAGAGCAAGCGGAGCAAATTCTCCAGCTAGAGAAAAAGCATTTTGTCCTCGTCTTTCCTTCAGGGGAGGAACCTGACGTGGCTGCAGGAGACCGTAGCTACTCAGATGGTGAGCAATTGCTTTCCCAACCAGATGAGTTCATGGGTGACCGTGGCTGGTAAGAGCTTTTGTCACTGGGTGAAACATGTTCTGCTCGGCAAGGTACAAACCTGTGGGCTCTTCATGGACAAACCCAGCCCCAAGAGCCCCGTGGGAGCAGAGAAATCATCCCATTTCCCCATCACCCGTGGGTCCCAAGGATGCGGGGTGCCAGAGTGATGCCGTCTTCCCTTTTCTGTTCCTCATGAGCTGCTAAATCCATTCAAAGAAGCAACTGTCACAAACACCACGCAGGCATGCATGGGCCACTACCACAGTGGAAAACTGAACCAGCTAGGGAGGATAAAGCTGATTTGAAATCCAGACATGTAGCTAAAGACAACGCAGCAGCAGCCCCGGATCAAACCCACATCCCTCAGATTCACACTCCATCTCTCATCAAAAGCTCCCCAGGCTCTGCTAAAGGCAATTAATTAGATTCACCTTCCCAGAGAAGATCGGCACCTTTTGTTATTTTCAAAGAACAGGGAGGGTGTAAAAAAAAATAAATTAAATTAAAAATCACAAAGCAGCATTGCTTTCATCCACATTATTTTAAAAGGCAATTATGAAGGATAATCCTCTGAAAAATTACACAATGGATTTCCACTAAAGCTGTTCTCGGGTCCCCATCGGTCCAATGCCGTGGGGGAGGCATGTGTCCCTGCGGCTGCTGGTGGGGTGCTGGCCTCCCCTTCCCACCTGCCCAGCCCACGCTGTCACAGCTGCTGCTTAGATTTTCCCCTTTTCCTCCAATTTAGAATAGAATATTGGATAAAGCACCAATTAAAAAAAAATAATAAAACAAGCTGCGGTTTGTCTTGGGTTAAGCCAAGGTTTTCAAAGGACATTACCCCAGCCTGTTGGAAATCAGGAACAATGAAGCTCTGCGGCAGTCTCTATTCAACGCCTTTGAAAATCCCAGCTTTTCATCTGGGATTGAGCTGAAAGCATGAGGAGTGCCAAGGGATGGTTTCATCCCCGCGCTGTCACACTGCCTGCTCAAACAGGGCCACACGCACTGCCAGGGCAGCATCCCAGCTCATCCATCCTCCTGCCGCAGTTGCAGCTCCCGGTTTGTGCCCTGTGGGAGAAAATTTATTAAAATCCAAACATCCATTAGCAGGACAGAAAAAGCACCCGGGTAGACCAGCTGGCCAGAGGGTTGGCTTTCTGGCTGCTGAGCCTGCGCTGCTCAGAGCTGCACCCCACGCCTGGGAGAGGGAAACAGTTTAGAGATGAGGTCTGGAGCTGGGATTAGAAAACAGCTATTCCTGGGAGAGGGGTGAGGAGGAAAAACAGGGTTATTGATCCATTACAGTAAGTACTTTGGATGTCTTGCTGCCAAGTCCTGCTGCCAGCAGGGGTTCTCCACGAAATCCCTCCAGATGTCCTGCTGTCCACACGCTCAGCCGTAGATGCCACCCACAGCACGCTGCTGGCAGCAGCTTCCCACCTTTCTCAATAAAGACCATTCTCAACAGGGGCACTCATAAAGACAATACCCCAGAAGCCATCAAGTTGCGGATGAGTTTGACCCACCCCACGCACAGAACGACCCTCGCTCTTCCCTCCAGGGCTGTTATCCTGACAGCTGAGTGTGATGGAGGAGCGGTGGCTTGTTGGGCTGCTCGGGGCAGGTACGTTCCCCCCACCTCGCCCAGGAGGGCTATTGCTATAAAGTAAAACCTGACCCAAATCCCGTCATTTCCAGGAGCAGACAATCATCTTTGTGGAAGTGGCCTCAAGCCGCGCACAGCCCTTGACAAACACAACTGCCTGACTCGCAGCTAACTCCAAACTTGGCATCTGCCCTGCCTCCAAAGTGCTGTTTGAGACAGATTTCAGAAGAGCCAAGTGTTTCACTATGACTGACAGGTAAAGCTCAGGGCTGGTCTCAGCAGCATCTCCACGCTGTGAGCTGGAGAAGAGACGAGATGCGACTCAACACGGCTCTGCTTATCCAGGGCTCCACAGCTGGTAGCAATAAGTTTGCAAACGATCCTAAAATCCAGCCCCAGCCCTACAAGAGTTCAACCAGCATCGCTGGAGAACAGTCACCCACCCAGAAAGGCTCATGCAGCACAAGAGCAAAGCTGCCTTTACAGATCCCATCACAGCACAGCAGGGCAGACAGCAAGCCCTGCTGGAATGCCACGCTGACCTTTACAAACCTGATTTTTTTTCCCTCCCATCTCCCGCTCTCCAGTCCTGGCTGCAGCCAGAGCAGGACATTCATCATCGTTTACCTTCAGGACTGCAGGAGGGGACCAGGGGGGAGTGGGAAGCGGAAGGGCGCTGCAATTAGACAGCCACGCTTGGCACTCATGGTCCCGTCTCCGCTTCCCATTTGTCATCACAGAAATAATAAGAAAGCCAAGCCGGCTGGAACGATCCAGCCTCTTCCTAAAAATATGCACCCCTGGCAGTGACTTTATTGCTGCCAGTTCAAAGGCAAAACACAGCGCAGCCTCTGCTTTCCTGAGCTTCCCAAGATACGTCAGATAAATGCACGGAGAGGACTAACTGCAGTGAGTCTCCACCCTGAAGCACAGAGCCCACCATGGCACCCATGGAGAGGGATCCCCCCCCCGGACCCTCGCTGCAGGCTCCTGGAGAGCGCAGCGATGAATGCCTGCTCCTCCGAATGGGGGAGGTTAATTACTGTGATCAAAAATATCCAGAGGGAAAAACGTTACACCAGATATTACCAATTAATCCAGAAATCTAAACAGCACAATTGCTGCAATTAATAGGATCCTACACTTGCACTAATTACCAGTCTGTGGGAGAGGCAGCTGTGCTGGGAGGGAGGGGGGTGTCTGCGGAGCCGCCGGAGCAGCAGATCCCAGCCCCAACCAGGGATGCTACAGAGGGTTCCCATCTAGAGTCGTGCCAAAATAGAAGTGGCAGAGGTGACTGGAGGGCCTGAGGGGGTCTCCTACCTTGGAAGCTACACCAGGGTGCTCAGGGCCTTGCACAAACCTCATTAAACCCCCAGCAAGCCAGACCCGCTCACGGTGGCATCACTGCATGTTCCCAGACTGGCGCGGGTGTGCCGTTCTGCTGCACTGCAATCACACAGGCTGTAAACCAGGAGAGGAGCTGACCCTGTACCCAGACTCCCCCCCAGCACCAGCCTCCCCAGTTACCGTGGGCTGCAAATCCACACCACAACCATGCCAAGGGTGTCCCCGTGTGCCAGGATGGTCCTGGGGAAAGTGCGGGGCATGGAGGACACCGCGTCCACTCCTCGTCTCCGGTGGCCAGCGTAGGAGAAGTTACCTCTTCTTATTGGTTTAGGAGTGTTGAAAACACAGGAACACCAAGCAAAGTTGGATAAACCAGGATAAACCCCCAGCCCAGCACCCTTCCCTTCCTGCCCTACCAGCCTAGCTCAGGCACAGCCTCATCCCACCCCCAGCAGAAAGCAGAGCCGCCTCTCCTCCTGCCAGCACGTTTAAGGAGGAGGGAGGATCCTGCTTCCTCACCACTTTTAGAACTTTTAGCTCCTTTAGAAAGGGGGTCCTCTGCAGAGAGCAAATGATCCCCCTAACAGCTGCTTTGTTCTTTAAGTAACCTGTTGGTCCTTACTCCCAGCATGCAAATTCAGCTATCGAGGGCAAGGCGATGCAATATAATAGATGTGATGTCAAGAAAAATTAAATCAAATGTCAGGATAAAATTCCAGGGGGGAACATACTTTTATGATTCATAACGCCAACCAATTATCCCAGTGACAGGCTGAACGGCAGTATTTTATCATGCCTAGCAGCCTAGAAAGGGAGTTGTGCAAATCGGCTCATAAAAAGATCCTTTAACAAACTCAGCGGACGTTGTAATGATCACTACCACACACTTCATTTTTCAGCCTTAAATGACAAAAAAAGAAACCCTGGCACTCGGGGTATGCCGCAGCTGATGTATTCCCAAGAAAAAGCAGCTCTGCCAGGGAAAGGCTCCAGGTGCCCCATCCGCTCCGGTGCTCGAGATCTCTCCTTTCTCCCACCAGCACCTCAGCCATCCATCCTACAAACACTACAGATCTTTTCAACAGCTGACATGCTTCATCGCTGCTTGCTTTGGGCACCCAGACATAAAGCTGAGGTTACATTTCCATCAGAAATACAAAGTAATTTAGTATCTGAACCAGGTACGCAACATCGCCCTTGGCGATGCCTGCCTCCAAAATTACATCAGCCAACATGATGCAGCGGGGGACCAGCCAGGCACTACGGCCAGACACAGCAGCAGGCGAAGCAGCGTTAATACAGGCTATTGAAGCTGAATGTATTTTGTTTATACACAACATTTAGCCCTGGTGTCTCATCAGCCGGTGGAGCAGAGCGTGCTGGAAAGGCGGTGGCAGCAGCCAGCAGCTTGATGGGAAGCCACCGCACCGAGGCCAACCCAGGAGATGACAGCAGCAAGCCCACGCAGCCGCCGGGTCAGGCTGCAATGCAGGACACCCTCAAAAACCCTCCAGATGCCAAGGTTTTATGTACAAAATCCAGCATTCAGTGCAAAAATGCATGCAGGGCTAATGGTAGTTATCAAAACCCAACAAAAACCTCGGCATTTTTTTTTAATCCCTGGCACAACCACATGGAAAAGCAAAGGAAAATCTCTGGAAGAAAAAAAAGCTTCCCACACTGGAAGTATTTGCCTTGCATGGAAGCATTTGCAAGATCACAGCTTGAAGTGCAATCACATGAAACGGTTATTTGGTAGGACCTACCAAATACTTTATACTTCAGTGTCCTAAAGCATGGAAAGGAAGGAGGTGGTTGCACCTCTGCCACCAAAGGTGGAGGCATTTGCAGGAGCAATCACCACATAATCCAAGGCGGACCCACAAAACACCCAGCCCTGCACCGCAGTACTGCCTCTGTCCAACAGAAGGAAAAGCCTGGGGAGAAAAAGAGCAGAATTTTTCTGGCTCAGAAAAAAGGGTATTTGGACCAAGAGATGGAAAAAGAAATTCCACCTATTAAACCAAACCCACCACTTGGACTTGGACGCTCTCACCAGCTGCTCTTCCCAAAATGGCTCTCCCTCCCCCCCCCCAGAAAAAAAACTCAAAGGTGTGCTCAGGACCTCCCTCTGCACTAGGGTGGGGAGCCAGGGACCTCCTGGGGGGCTCAGGGCTCTGCCAGTGCCCAGGAGCCCTGCCTGGCCTGGGGGAGATGGGCTGGCAGACAGAGCCGGGTGGACCTTCACTTGGCCCTTGTCTGAGCTACATGGACCTTTTCCAAATGAGCAGGTTAAATATTTGCATCCTGGAGATACAAAAGAAAAACCAAGCCACCACCAGCCGGGTCCCCGAGGAAGAGATTTCTGACACTTTCCATCCCTGCTAATAAAATACAATTCCTGGCTGGTCCAGGATTATTTTGGAGAGGTGTTTAATTGGCTCTTATTGCGGTAGCTTTCCAGCCCCCTGCCAGGACGGGACAGTTAATGAAACAGGCAGCAGCTGCTCCCGCTCCACTTCCAACAACAACAACAGGGTTGTAGGAGGCAGCATCAAGCCAACGGCTCATCGGCCGCTGCCGCCGGCACACACGGACACCCACCCAGCTCCCCCACCGCTCCTACGCCGTCACAGGTCTTACAGCAAAGAGATATTTTTGCCTGTTCCCAGCCTGCGCTTCCCTCGCCAAGCCTGGGGAGGACGGCACAGCCCCATCCCCGGGAGCCCACGCTGTCTGTTCCCAGCCCAGGGCCCGCTGGAGCAGGAGCGGAGCCCAGATGGTGACAGGCTGCCCTTTGCGCCGCTGCTGTGTGTGACGGGGCCAGGAGCATCCCTCCTGCCTCGCAGGGTGACATCCACGGGGACCGTTTCTCTACCAGAAGCCAAAGCAAAGACACTGACAACCCAGGGCATGGGAGCCATGCTTACAAAGCCCTGTTCCACACCAGGATGGACACCCCCATAGCACGAGCCAGCTTTTTCAGCAGGTTTTAGCACCGTACCCCCAGCCTTACGGCCACCCACAGAGGTGCTCCCACCATCATGACCCCAGAGAGACAGACCTGGGCTTCCTCCGTACCCTCCCAAACAAGCACCCACCCCTTCCAGGGGCTGGCCGGCCTCAAGGGTCACCCCCTGCCACCATGCAGGAGCCCCCAGGCTGCAGCACAGAAGCCCCCGAGGACCCTGCACAGGCAGGTTCAAATAGGACTGTTGATGCTGTCCCACTGCCACATGACACAGCATCCAAATGGCCTTAAAATAAACTTCCCTTCCTTTCTTATGCATGATTAAGCTTCCTCCCGAAAGCGCGTGTGCCTGTGCATGCACGTGTGCATCCACACACGCACGCGCTCTTCACCGCACCGGCACCGTAGGCAGCAGCACGCTCATTATGTTTTAAATAAAGCATTTTTAAAATCTCTCAGAATTTAGCAACAATTGCCATGGATACCAATCACTGAAATCCCTCTGTTACTATGGCAACACCTTTCCCATCCTGCCTATTTATCCTGGAACTGACACACCATTTATCGTGAGTGATAGGAAAAGAATTTGAAAGCAACCTTCCCTAAGTGCATGGAAGCATAAAAATCCTCAGTGAGGAAATAACTATTAATAGAGATAAAACAGCTACAGTGCGTATTAGCCCCAGACTGATGGCACACGGGGCACATTTTATGCCTGTGCATCACTGCTCAACACCGAGGACAACACGAGCAAAACGCAGCCTCCAGCAAAAGGGAAGGCAGGCAGGGTCAGTCAGGCTCACTAATGGAGAACACACCAGGTTTTTTGCACGTTCAAGGCGCAAATAATTAACACGAGAACCCGTAAGAGCAAGACTTGGTGATGCAAAGGGACTGCGGTAACCGCGCTGCTGCGGTGGCACAGGGATGCTTTAACAAACGTTGCTCCCAGCCTCCCCAAAAGCCTGGGGGTGATGCTCGGGGTGATGCTCAGGGCTCGCAGCGAGCCCTCGCCAGGTCTGATGGCACCAGAGTACGAAATTACCTCCTCGCTCCAGCAAAGGGGCTTCCAGGGGTGCAGAGTCGGCAATGCAGCCAGGTGAACCATACATAAGTGCCTCATGCTAGCTGCTTATGATGCCCGCTGGGGTAATATTCAAGAGGCCTGAAACCTTCACAGTATTTATTTTCACAATGCGTCTGACAAGTCAGCACAGTCAATTATTCCCTGCATCTCTGAGGGTCAAACTCAGCAGAGCCGGAGCCTGTCAATGAATTAACTCAACCCATCGCCCAAAGCACTGAGAAGCTGAACGTGTTAAGCACAAAGCAACTCCTGCAGTCTACAGCTACAAGCACTCACATGCAAGAGCCTCCAGGCTCTTATGCACCAGCAGTCAGCCCATTTGCAGCACAGGCTGGAACAAAGCCTCTCCCCAGCACTTCTGATCCCATGCCAGGGCGCTGAGAAACACTCAGCAGCCGGTCAAAGAAAGGAGAGCAAGCCTTGCAGAAGGAAGCCCACCACCCCCCACAGCCCTTCTTCCTACACCCATCATGAGATCTAGGAAAAAAGGCTCCAAGCCCCTGGGAGGGAGATCACTCCCAACATCAGTCCTCCCCTCACCCTCCTGTCCTACAGCTTCAGGCACAGGGATGCTGACCAGGGGAAGAACAGCAAACACAAGGCAAGTCCAAGGTGGCGGACAACACAAGGACTCCATCCTCAATTTCATTCCCCGAGCTGCATTACCATTAAGACTAGGTAATCCATCCTGAAGGGCTTCGTGTTCGAAGGGCAAGGCATAGCTATGGGCAGTGGGACCTCAACCCTTCCTTCGGGAAGGATGGAGGCACGCACTGTCCCAGCTAACCACCCTGAGGACACTTACTTGTCTCTGCAGGGTGACAGCAACACAGTGGCTCCATCCTTTGGGTTTCATCAGTGGCAGGCAGAGTATTTGGGAGAGCAGCTTCCTATTTTTCTCGTGCCTCTGATAAAAGCATCATGATCCAGACCCAGTCCATCCAGCGACCTGTGCCTGGGAAGAGCAATTTGAGGCAGAGCCTACTGCTTTTCCATGTTATGCAGAAATGCACCTCTGCAACGGAAGTCACCACTCCAAACCTTTTGATTGATTCAGCTGAATTTTAGGAGAATATTGTCCGGACACTGATATTACTACACAGATCTGGGGCTGGGAAATGGACCAAAGCTAACAGAAATTCAGTACAGCCACCGGTGATTTGTACAATTATGAGCTGCTATGAATCAATAGGTTAACTTTCAGACAGATCCCTGTGGGAGAACCCTTAGAGATCGATTTCAAATTTCGTACAGTATCTAGCCAAATCTCTTTATTAGGGACAACAGCAGTCTCTGAATCACAGGAACGAGAAGGCTGAAGGCTACGCAGAGGTTAGTGCAGGACACCTGCAAGGACAGCAGCACGAAGCAATCCAGCGTAGATGCTCTGGCTGTACTGCATTTCCCTGAGCTCATGAGCCATGAGGAATGCGAATTGACTGCAACGTGCAGAAAGGCCGTTAATTACAATAATGCGAGTCACTGCAAACATCTGTGATTAACAAGAGGACACCAGGAGACTGAAGGAAGGGGAGCGGAGCGCAGCCCGACACGGCACGCCGAGTACCGCAGTCCAGACGCGTGAACATCAAAACGTGATCTTGATGCTGTTGGGGGGGAAAAGACTTGCGAAGCGCGGAGCTTGCGGGGCTCAGAAGTCCAGGACCGTTTGCTGTTTGTACAAAAGCCCACCCAAAGAATACCCCAATTAAAGCAGCTTTCTGCTACGCTAAATTAGGACAGTACTGCAAGTAGGATCAGCGGCTGTCAAAGGATGCCTGAAGCACTGGGAAGGCAGCAGGAGGACGTGTCCGTGTGCCGGGTCTGTATCCAAAGCACAGGCCCCCAAGGGATGCTGATTCCCACGGGAAGGCCAGTGTAGCCAAATACATACAGACCAAGCCAGGATTGCTGCAGCCAGGCAAGAGCCGAGGTCTTAGCAGAAACAGTGAGCACCATCAATCTTGACCGGCCAGCCTTCGACCTGCTATTTGGGTTTTTTCTGGCTGCAATCTTTAATTTTATGGATCTGTATATCCCACGTATATTTACAACTATGAATGATAGCTAAAGGGATATAAAGCGCTGTATAAGAAACAGAGAGGAATCATGTCTAAGTGGTCGCTTTTTCAAACTGCTTGATCTCACTTTATCCTGTGCGTTTAAGGTTTTGTGTTTGTGTCAAAAGGTCAGTGTCCTTTTGAAGGAAGGGAATGGCTCTGTCCTTCTTGGTGGCTGGACTGTGGGTAGCAGGTAATTAACACGAGAGCCTGTAGGAGCAAAACTTGGTGATGCAAAGGGACTGGGGTAACTGAGCTGCTGGCACAGGGATGCTTTAGCAAATGCCACTCCCAGCCTCCCCAAAAGCCTTGGGAGTGATGCTCGGGGCATGCAGTGAGCCCTTGCCGGGTCTGATGGCACCAGAGTACCACCACTTTGACATGATTCCTCTCTCCTGTTTCTTATACAGCGCTTTATATCCCTTTAGCTATCATTCACAGTTGTAAATATACGTGGGATATACAGATCCATAAAATTAAAGATTGCAGCCAGAAACAAACAAACAAACATAAACTAAGCTCAGACTTAATACTATTAAATAAAAAGACCAGAAGGAATCACTGCATCCTCCAGCCTGATTTTCAGCACAAGAGAGACTAGGGAGTTCCTCCCCCTCCCATTTCACATCCAATGACACAAATCAGGAAACCAAAAAAAGCACCAGCATAAGAATCCACAGATCTTTTCTCTATTAGGAGCGAACCTGCACAAAGTCAAGAAAAACAGTGAGTTGTCAAGATGACACACACTAAAAACGCAGCAGCCTCTCCAACACTTGGAGGCGTTCATCGGGAGAGTCGGTGGGCTTTTTTTTTTTTTTTCAAATCAAACATTTTGATCTGTGAATCGCTATGCTGCCTTACTCTGTGGCGAAAACAGGAAGCAATCAGCATATTAAGAATCCTTTGAAGCTATCTTTCCCAATGATTACAAAAGAAAAAGAGGAAAAAAAAAAGAAATATATATACATACACATTTGCGCCTCAGCTCAAGGCAAAGGAAGATTTCAGAGGCTCGAAGCACAAGCACCATGCGATGGGCTCAAGGATGATCCCAAGCGAAGGGACTAGCACATGGAGGCTTAAAAAGCACAACCAGGTGCAATATACAGGTGACACGAAACAAGAAGTGCTACTTGATGATACAAGAGAACCTGATTTGCACCAGCTCTGCTAGGAGAGATGTGCCAGAAAGAACATTTTCTTTGAAAGCAGCAGATCGGCCGATTGAAGGATGCCTTCATTTTTCCTGACCCCTTCAGTTCTTCTTGTCACGGGATCAGATGGTTCAGAATACACCTAACTTAAACCCTAATCGCATTGGAGTTCATACTGAAGAAAAGTCAGCCAAAGTTTCAAGGTTTAACAGAGATAACAGCTTGTCCTTGAGCAATATCTGATCAGCCAGGTTTGTTGACCGAGAGTGCCGGGAGAATAAATTCTGGTCATACTTACCTACACGGGGCAAGCAAAAATGCAACATGGCAGCCTGGGAGAAAGCAGGAGGGGCTGCCAGTGTCACCACATCACTATAAATCTTTGTCAAAGTTCTCAGACGGGACCAGTCCCCAGCCCTCCCCAACCCTGCAACAGATTATAAAACCACTGCTAATACACAGAGATGGATGCAAACTGTTAGAGACATTCATAAAAAAAATAAATCTTACTCTGCAGGATAATCGCCTTAAAACCAAGCTGCTCTACATAGCTACTGTCCTCATTTGAATCCAGCTTGTAGGCGAATCTGCAGAGGCCTCAACCACAGGGCTTTGCCTCCTTCCTGGCATTTCGGTAGATTATCTCTCTGCTTTGCCGTCGCCTTGAGATTAAGCTTGTTTTACTACAAATTCAGCTGATTATTTGCTGTGTTCAACCAGCACTGGTCATGTTGTCTGTGTTACAACGCAGAGCATTTATTTCCTAAAAAGTTGCAGGATGGCACAGCTGCATTTTTACCACTCGGCCCCGAAAGTAGGATCAAGGGGAGAGCTAGCTAATGCTTAGTGGAACCTTTCCTCGAATTAACAACCCTTCTTATGTTATATTACAAAGCCATTCAGGCTCTCTAGTTCCTGGGAATCAGTAACAGCAACAACATGTCTAGTGGGAACATTCCCAACAGCTTTAAGAAAAAGCCGTATTGGTGGCCCTAAAATTAGACTTATACGCAACACCTAAGGGCACGCATACGCTCTTGTGCTCCAGCCTAGAGAACAGGTAGGACATCACATTTTTGGAAGTATCTAGCTCCAAGTGCTACAGAGAGTCAGAAATTTTGATAGCTTTTGAAGTATGGCAGCAGCAGCCAGCAGAAAGGAGCCTGGGGTGCAATACAGCTCCCTTTCAAAGCACCAGTCCCTCTTTTGAGTTGCTGCATGGTGCTGGCATAAAGGCGTCTAAGGGAACAGCAGAACCCCAAAGACAAATGATGCAAGAGATGAAAGATCTGGAAGGAAGGAGCAGCAGGAGTGAGAGCAACAGCTTCATTCTCTCTCACCACAGAAGAACCGGCTGCAGTGAAGTGCGATGCAGACAGAGAAGGAACAGGATTGCCCTTCCTTTCCCCGAGTTAAAACTGATTGTACACTAGTAGCAAAAAAAAAAAAAAAAAAAAAAAAAAGCCAATCCTCCCTGCTCCCAGTTTTGAGCACATTCCACACCATGTTAAAAAAATATCAGGAAAGAACCAATGAAGGTCAATTATCTGAAGATGGAGTAGGAACGAGAAAGTGAGAGGCAGGAGCACAAGCGCAGGACTCCCGGTACAAGAGCCACCGCGGGCTAACCGGAGAGGCAGTACCTGGACAGCACGGAAAGCCTCCCACGGGGCAGCCAGCTGGCAGGGAGGGTAGGAACATAAACAGAAAAGCTCATATGCATCATATTTACCAAGAGTTTTGCTCCACTGGCTCTCAGGAAGGACAGCTGCTCTCTTCAACAGCATCTCATTCTGCGAGGGGCTCAGCCGTACAGCTCAAACACTATGACCGAGGCAGGAAGATTAGTGGCCATGCACCACCATCCTTTCTGACTGCAGCTGGAGAACAGAGTAACTGACAAACCATCTTAAGAAAATGATTTTTATTTCTTTTTTTTTTTATTATTATTTCTTTTTTTCCCTTTTTTTTTTTGAAGTTCTGATGTTTACAGATATGCTTGTATTTCTGATAATATAGCTTTGCAGCAATAAAAATCACAATGCAGCCAGCAGAGCAGCTGAACTAAGACCCATAAATACCAGCACAGAAAACAATGGACAACCACCAATATTTCTATACATGAACTATTATTTTAATGTCACGTTTTGACAATTGTAAATGGTCTACAGAATGTATGTGGGCAAAAGGCAATAAGTGAGGCTTTTGAAACACTAGATGTATAATAAACAGCGCATTATCAACATTTACATGATTCACATCAAATTGATGACATCCTAAATGTATTCCTTTTAAAGGATAGAAATTTTTCAATAAAATATTACATTTCATTTAATACTCTGGTACAATACTTCATACACTGCAGGAAAAAAATAAATGCAAGGTCTACTCCACCTAATAAGAGGATCCTTTTTCATTAGTCTTTAGTACTGTAACAAAAAAAATAATCACAATAATGTCATAAATAAACAGGCTTGAAATTATTAATAATGTTTCACTATTTAAAAGGGAGAAATTAAAAATTAATTTGAAATAATGAAGTTACGGGTAGAAAATCAAAATCTGACAACACATCCTAGTACCAGCTGTGATTTTTCTCATCCCTACGACAAAAAAAACGAAACAGGTTTTATAACTTCGTTAGCCACATCCTAGTTAATTGTGTTTCAAACACATATCTTAAGAGGAAAAGGTAAAGTTTGGTCAGGATTAATAGGAGAACCAATCAGTCCTAACAACAGTTAGCTGAAATCAAAGTGTATGCTATAAAACATTCAGTAAATGAAGTCTGCAGCAAATTCATGCTGGCATAAATTATTGTGCCTTAGGAGTCGGGTTAAAGTTTCCCTTGTGGTATAAAGTCTTCTACAACAGAACACTTCACAACTGCATCCCTTTTCCATTCCATTGATACAGCAAAAGCTTGTAAATCAATGCTTAAAATTTATTCTCTAAAAACTCACTAGAAATACATGAAACCCACATTGACTTATCTCCCCTGATCCAAAGGACATTTCTCTTTCTTGCTTCATCTGTCATAAACCCCAGCCATTGCTTAAAATAATTTAAAAAAAGTTTAAGAATCATCCCTCTCTTGCCAGTGCACGAAAGGCAGACAGATTTTATCTTGCAAGGTCTCCCCTTTGGTATTCAGCAGGGCCTAACACCTCAGTTAAGAGAGGAGAATTTATTCACAATCTTTCAGATTCTGTTCCCCCCTCATTGACATTCTTCCACCGTATGCTCCCCAGGATTAATACACATTCTGCAGTAAGAATTCCCTGGTTACAAGAAAAAAAACCAAACAAAAAAAATCCTACAGTGGCATGTTCTAAACAGCTAAAAGAGGTCATAAGAGGCAATTTTATATTGGCCATGTAACCGATTGCTGCTTATACAGGTCAATCTTTTAAGACACATCACATTAACTGAGTTCATAACTGAGTTCAGATTCATTAAGGATCCTTCTCTCATTTCTCTTGACTTTTCCCCTGACTTCTCGGTTTGGTACAGAACAGCTCCAAACCTGAACATGCGTTCCACCTTGCTATAACGTATGAAGTGCAGAATTTATCTAACTCTGCACTAAGTTTTAGACTAATATTTAATCGCTGTCAATTGCTCTATACAAATACCAACACTTACAACATCCCTGTTTGGCAGGATGAAGCTGTAAATAGGGACAGGAGAGAAAGCAGGCAATGCAGAGTAGGTATCTCACTACCAAATTAACAGATTTCTTGCTCGTCATGACTAGAAATTTTAGGTCTAGGAAGGGCGTAAGTATTTATGACTAGAGTATAAGGCTATGACATTAAAAGACATAGTATGTTATGCTGGTGACAGGAGTTAAAAAAAACCAACACCAAACCCAAAGCATCAAAAGACAGAAAGGACAATAGGCAAAGTAACAAAATTCTGCTTAACATTTAAAGAAGCACCTTCATTCAGTTCAAACAAAATGTTCAAATATTTGATTTTGCAAAGCACTCTCAGGAAAAGGTAATGTAATCTCCCACTTAACCTTTCACAAAGCTGCATTAATTACATTCCAGGCTCTAGCATAATTTCACCGGTAAGGCCAACAACCCCACGCCGTCGGCCCTGCGCCCCTGCATACAGCAGTGTAATGCAGTGCTCACCATCCGCGCCTGCTGTATGAAAATGGCAATAATTCCTCAACACCACTTCAGTCACAGAACCACCTCCCCTAAACACAGGGAAAAGATGTAGGTAAGACACCACCGGCCCCCACTGCCAGGGACCGATCCTGCCATTAATGCACACACGCAGCTGCTCATGGCTTCAAGGGGAACTTCTGGTCCAGATAATTGGCCAGAGCAAACGAAGTGAAGAAACCCAACTAACTGGCAGCTTAACAGCAGTTCTTCCTTCTAGAGTCTCTAGAAGAGGACTTTGTCTCATTGACAACAATCAGAAGTGGTTTCAGGTGAACGGGATTTTTAATCGCATCAGGACAGCAAATTCAATGCAGCTCTGAAAGGCACTTCAGGTGGAATGGTAATAAACTCCTGCCCGATGAAACAAACCAGGACAAGCCTGCTGGCCTCGCTGCCCGTGCTGCCCTTTTCAACTAAGGCAATTTGAGTGGATAGCTAACTTCCATGCACTGCTTTCCCCACAAAACTTGAATTTAGCCACTTACACTAGCATAAGGCCTTACTGAAAAAAAAACAAGAGAAGGCTCAACAGCTTCCACCTCCCCCAGCAGAAGGGGAAGAGGGTAACCTTATACTAAAGTAACAGCCTGCACAGTGGGTTTCACTTGTTTCACTGTTTTTAATATGCTGTCAAGATGTCATCATGCAACTTTTTAGAATACCTTAATTCTACAAGTTCAGTCTCTTACTTAATGAAGACAGACAAATTAACAAAGACAGTGTCCTCACAAACCACTAGGCCACTGTGTCTTTTGAGAGATACAGTAAATTTCTATTTTGGGTAGAGATCATGTAAAAGAAATCTTGTTTGATGTAAAGGCTACCTTGCATAATTACTCAAAAATAGCCCATCCAGCCACTCAGCTAAGTTGCGATCAAAGCCACCAGTTATCACGAAAAGCACCTTCATATCAATAACTGCTCACCCCTATGAAACTCAGTCCGAGTTTGAAATGTATTAGGACTAATTTTACCATGTAGCTGATTCTATTCACGCTGGTGATCCATTGTTTTCAAACAATCAAGTATTGTTCCCATCAGTATTTTACATCAGTGTAACGGATTTATCCACATCATTGCTCTCCCACCACCCCAGCCCACCCCACCACAAAATAAAATCCCACAACGGCTCAAATAAAGGAAAAAAACAAACCAACTAATAGCCATACTGTGAAACAAAAATACTATTTAAAAACCAAATGGATGACAATCCAACAGTTTGCGGGATTCAAAACTGTCTCTACAAAGTAGTTGTCTACATTGTAGAAAGGATTTCCGTTTATTTGGAAAATGAGCAATTGTAAATCAGGTACTGGAGAGAAGAGATATAAACAATCTTTAGATGGTCTTAAGTTTTGCCTACTGTTGAAGGATTAAAACCGTAAATAAAAAGGTACCAAGCCCTCAGAGTTCACCGTTCATGTGAAGCTTCTTCCATCTCTTTCTTGACCTTTTTAAAAACCATATTCATTTCTGGGAAAAGAAGGGAGAAGAAAATGAAAAAGTATTTAGGAAAAAAAATCCCCAGCAGTTATTTTTTATTCTGACATTATACAGAAGTACTCGGTTTTGACATAAAAAACCCTCAGACTCAACCAAAAGTCTCAAACCCTGCTTATAAACTGTGTGGTACTTTGGCAATAGAAGCTGAGATCGTGCACAAACTTGGAGAAGGTCCCTGGACATTTAAATGGATAAAACACATTTACAGTTACCAAATGGAAAAGGGAAAATAGGATTTCTGAGGTCTTTAAAAACACAAGAGGGAAAGATGACAGAAGGCTTTAGATTAGAATCCAAAAGAAGTTAATGACTAAAGACACCTTAAATTCGAAAGTATCCCTTTGCTGTATTTACAGCCTATTAACCAAAGTATCAGATAAATTTATGAGCTAATAGCCTATATACATACACAGTTGTCTGATTGCAAGAACAAAATTATAACAGATATTTAAAATACAACGAAGAGAATCTACAGGCTTCTCTCCAAGCAAAAGCAAGGATTTAATTTTTACTAGTAGAACAACAATAGTACACCAACTGCTCACACCACACAGGCACAGCAGTAGCTTTGCTCATCACGTCTTTTATGAGGCTGAACATGAGATTAAGTGTTCTTTGAATCGCTTTAGCTGCACACAAATCCTTGTCGTCAACCAAGAGCAACAATCACTTTTAAGACATGGAAAATTTAGGCTGTAGTTGCTACTCATCTTTTGCTAGCATGCAGAATTTCAGTCTCCTCAATAATAAAGACTTCCAACTTACATCACTGGTGAGTCAGGACACGAGAACAAAGGCCAAACTACCAAGCTAATATTCCACATTGTTTCGAAAAGGTAGGCATAGATGAAACTCAATTAGCTTCTGGAATTTAAACATCCTAAGGGGGATAGATTACATGTGGTTTGGGCATTAGAAAGTCCTTCCTATAGTTCTTCTCACAGTTTGGTTTTGTGTACATTTTCTCCAGGCACCACAACTCCAGGCTGGACATGCACACTCACTCCTGAACACACGTACCTGCCTTTGCATGGAAGTCTCTGTACATCTTCTCATCTGAAACTTTTTTGCTGTTGCATCAGTCCCACATTTTCATATACTCTAGCACTATCTTCTCTCATTCTGAAATGAAACAAATATTTACAGTCCAAAAAATCTAGTTGGAGAAAACCCTATTTGTACACACAATGTAATTCAGTGACAATTTATTTTGTTCCATTTATTTTAAGAGCAAAGCAGAGAGCAACAGTCTAGGGCAGTTGCTGTGATAACTCGTTCTCGTTCAAGGTCTCTGAAGATTAGTTACTACAGTTCAAAACTTACACACTAACAACAGAAGCGAACTTACTCTGGACACGTTGGAGTTGGGGTACAGGGTGGAAGAGGGCTCTGATCCCCACCTGTCTGGTCCGATAAAGAATATTTAATGTTTGTGTATTCGTGACCTTTTCTCTTACTCTTCTGTGAAGCAAAACACAACAAAAAGCCAGAATATGAATTAGTAATAGAAAACAATCACTGAAGCACTGCAGAAATTACATGTGTATCTAACTGTGTATGGTTTTATTAGAAAGATTTGGCTAAGAGGAGAAGAGAACTCAGTTCTGTAGGTAACACACACAAAATGGATAAGACCTAAAGATTGGCTGTAGTTATTGGTTACAAGACCTAAGAGCCCCACTTTTCAGTATTCCCCTTTCCACTACAATCTCCAGCAGAACATACCAACCTTGTGAACCAGCACTCATACGCAATCTTCATCTTACTTGGCAGAAGAAACCACACTTCATTCTTTAATAGACAGTATCAGCCAGTGGGCTTCCCACTGACCTTATTTCCAGCTTGGAGATGTGGCCAAATGAGTAACAACGTTGTTTGCAAGATCTCTAATAAAATAACATCTTAGCCCATTAGGTTTGATATAAAAAGAACCCAAGCTGTTATTTGTATTCTGCAGCATATGTTACAAGCTGCAGCCAATCGTGCTGGCATTCATCTAAAGCTACTGAAGGCTCCAGCAAGCAAAGCTACACTAGGAAGGAAAGGGGATACGGCTTTCTCCCTTCTCAAGACAAACGTTCACAACACACACATACAAATTAAAGCCTCACTTTAAAGTTTTAGAGGGTAATGGGTTTTGGGGGGGTGGGTGTTTGTTTTGGTTTTGTTTGTTTGTTGGTGTGTTTTTTTTAAAATGTTCGAACAAGTACTAAATAACTGGCCTGAATCGATCTCACAACAGAGGCTGTCAGAGGCTCTGGGGAGTTCTGGCTGCTGAGTTTCCCTTAAGAACGCTCTGTATAGCAATGTACGTTGAAGTTTTTCCAAGACAGCCTTCTGAAACTTGCTCAACTTGTTCTGTTATTGTACTGAACTTCTTCCCACTCAGCCTGCTACCTACTCCTGACAAATCACTTTCAAATAGACTACCAGTCCAGATCAATTACCTAGAAGGTGAATGCTAAGAAAATAAGGTTTAAACAAAACACAAAGATTCAAACTCTGCTGCATTCTACAGTTATGGCTACACAACTCTCACCTGCCAATAATATTCTGAAGCCCAAAATTAGGGCTTGATTTCCACTGCCCACTCCCCCAAACTATGTGATGATTCAAGTTACAGATGTACTGTACAGTAAAAGCAATTCAAAAAGAATCAGTCAGTTCTTCTATTACTTAAGCTGACTGAAACAGACAAAACAAGCCAAGAAAAAATAGATATCTGGCTTCCCTTCCTTCTGCTTAATTCACTGTAATTATCCCTTCTAATTCAGAATAATAGAAATGTGGTAAGAACTACTTGTTTCCTAGATGTAAGTGAATATACACATTTCCACAGGGGAAAAAAAGAAAAACCACTAAAACAAATTCACTTTGCTTTTCTTCTACACTTGTAAGATGACAGGCAATATTTAACACAACACTTAACTATGAAATCTCGAGGCTCTCAACATTGCAGTGGGAGAGGGAAGGCTAGCAGAGCAGGGAAATTCTTTCCTGAATACAAAGAAAAAGCAAGCATATCTAGGTGAACGGGGGCAGCTATTCACATATCCACTTCTTCAGTCCAACTGGTCCCAAGTTGGATGACAACAGGCTAGCTAACATGACTACCTAATTTCTTATCGGAGCTGCCCTGTGTTCACTCAGATTGAAAAGCAGAGAGCATGACCTCATATTGTTTCTTACAGAGGTGCCCCAACGGACTTCAGGGTTTTTTTTTCCAACTTCCATTGTTTGCAACTGCAACTAAAGCAAGCACAGAGAAGAAAGTTCCTGAAGTTAGTTCGGGAATGAAACGCTGTGTTTTGAAAAACTATCTTATTGGGGTGAAATTCAAGTGTTCTGCACACCATTCTACTACTTGGCCAGTTTTTTTTCTGTTCTATCAAAACATGCTTTGAAGCGTTCACAAGTTTTTTTTCAGGATATTAGTTCTTACAGTTACCACAAAGCTTTGCTTTTGTCTTGAGAAATTCTGTATTGTTTTACTCCTACAGCTGCCACTAGCCCTAGTTATAGGTCAAGGCCTCCTGAAGTAAATCAGTGTGCCATTTCCAATTTCTTAAACTTTCACACCTGTGCCTTCTGGGCTAGTAACAGAACAGAGGATGAAACACCACTAACTGCACCTCATCACCATAGGAGAAATACACTGCTCCAAACAACATCAAAATACTATCCAAAACCCATTACAACAACCAAGAGAGAGTTCCAGATCTGCTTGTAAATGGCAGCAGCAGAAAGAGACCATATTCAAAAAGCTGAGGATACAAGGCTTGCATAATTACAGACAGAGATATGAAGCAGCTTTAAGGTAAAGTGAGACAACAAAGCCAGGAAAAAAAGTACACCTGAGGGATTTCTTGTTCCTCACTTTGTGTCTAATCACCATCACAGCACACAACAGCTGTCCTGGGGAGAAGAATAAAGTCTCTCTCCTCTCTGCTGAACAGCACATCTACATCATGTAGGCAAATATAAAATAAGCTCTGCCACACTCCAAAGCAGCTAGAAGCCACACAAGAGTGCCAAGCCCAAGCTGGCACACTCCATCTCTAAATAGGGATAACATCTCACACCTGGCGCTGCACTAACCACACAGCTCCCCACATCTGCGTGATCAGTTGTGTGGGTTTATCTCCTTCTGAGCAACAAGCCAGCTGCAGAAGGAGAGAGATTGAAATTCTGAAACAAAAAGATAAAAATCCCAGATGACGAGGTTAGGGCAGCAAACGAAAGCAACAGTGAGTAGAATGTCAGTTCTTTATTACAAAACGAGGTAACTTCCGTAAAACACTGTACAACTTGAGTGCAATGAGTTCTTAAACACAAAGAGTAAGATGAAGGTCTTGTGGTTGTCACCACATATTCCAAAACTTTTCTCATCTTACCACACCAAATCACTCCTCTAACTGCTTTTTGTTGGACGCTGTACTGCAGGATCTCCGCACTCAATCCTTCAGTCCAATATACTTACCTCTTACTAATAAACATGTAATTTAAGACTCCAAAATTGGCATTACAGTGACTAGCATTTGAATTTGATTATCATACTTTAGAAACAGATTTGAAATGTCTTTAAAACAATGGAGTACAAGGTTCTGCACTAATTAAGAGTGTCTTATCTTTTATTCTTCTTGCACAGAAAACCAGATAATATGAAAGAAATTTGAGATCTGGGATGCAGGGACTGGGGGACAGGAAGGACGGGAACCCATACATGCAAGAACTTTCATGGGAAGTAAACCAGCACTAGATACAGTCATATGCAGAAGGCTCTCGAACTGCTGATTTTCTTATGCTGCCAGCAGCCAAACACACTGCTGGTATTTTACAGTTTTCTAATTCTACCTGATAGTTCAAGTAACTCATAAGCATAATGATTTGAAACACGGGCTAACTTCTCTGAAGAGGGTTAAAAGGTTACAGACCCAGCCTCTTCACGATGCATTGGTTATACAATCAGCAATCATGCCTCCAAAAGTCACAGGCAGCAAATGAGCAACTCTGCTCTATGTTCAAATGATAACGTGTTCCTATGTAACATTTTATACTTAGGACAAATATACCTGCTCCTCTTCAATTCTGCGCTGTAGCGTTTCAATGTAGTGCTGTACTGCCATGTAAATAAATCTATACTGTGCTTCTGTCTGAACCATTCCTGACCGCTGTGATCTCACCATCTGAATGGTCTTTGGAACATCAATATCACAGTCCACACCTAGGGAGAATCACCACAATGTTAAGAACAGTAAAATAAACTGTCTTTGGAGGAGAGATTGGTCTCATATTCCAGCAAAACACAGTGTAGTTGAATCATCTTGCAATAAGCGAGATTGCTAACATTTAACACTGAGAATTCATCCTTGACTACTAATACCCAGATCTGTAGAACTGTAGCGTAACATGGAAAGCTGTCCTGGAGGAGAAAACTGCATCACTTCCACTCTTTCAAGACCACTTTAAAATGCAACCTAGCTCAACATACGTGCTGAGTTAGTGTTTATGGCAGTTTATGCATAAACACAACACTGAAAACAAGTTACTCGAATTCAGCATGCATGAGTACTTCAACAGCCACACACATTAATGATTTCGAAAGAAAAATAGAAAAATAAATAATAATAAGAAAAATATTATCAGACTCCTGGCTAATCCTCAGTTGAAGGTGTTCATTATGCTGAACTGGAGCAGGGTTTCAGCACTTTGATTACAGCTAAGTTAGGAGGAATGAGAGAGTCCCTTCTATGCCAAACATACACACCTAGTTCCCTTCTATGCCAAACATACACACCTAGTTTGTAGCATCACTAGAATCTCTCTATTCTGCCAACACTCCCGTTGTTTTACCATGATGTATCTGTCAACATCCCACAGGAAAATAAAAGTGGGGGGAACCTACCTTTTTCTCTGATTATGTCAATAAGAATATCAATCACAATGAAAGTTCCTGTTCGCCCAATCCCAGCACTGTAAAAAGGGGGAAAAAAAGTTAATCGCTTTTTTCTTTCTGAACAGACAGCAAAGCAGCAGTCCAAGTATGAGTCTAACATCAAGAGACATTAAACTTCCAAATTATATCCAGTTAAACCAAGCTACACAGTCAAAAGTAACTAGAGACCTATTCAACTTAACATGGAAGAGACAAAGTCATAACAGCAATTCTGTACCTCAGCATTTATTAATGTCCTTGAATAAGAAAAAAAAAAAAAATCAAACTACAAGGTCAGATCTACCATTTATAAATGTTACAAAATGCATCTCATTTATAAGTCAAGACCAAGGGGAGACTACTCACAGGAGGTGGGATGGGATACTATAATTTCCATGATCCTACACCTGAAATGTATCTAGCCAAGCCTTCTCACACACCTTCTCATAGAAGTACTAAAGAAGTACCACCTTCTCATACAGCATCAGAAATTCTTATTCATAAAGACATGCGTACTCAAGAAAGCCTGCTTTGAACATAACCGTTTCACACCTATCTAGGTATAACCTTTGGCAAAACAGAAAGCACAAACATCTTGACAAATCCAAGTCTGAGTAGTTCTCAGGGAAAGCTGTCATCTTTTAAAGTTTTCAGCTCCCCCCACCACAAAAAACAACCCAACAAACCAAGCCAAAAGGGATCCAACAGAACTCCACAAGTACAGACAGTAGTAGCAGGAGAGGCATAGTGCATCACCATACCTGCAGTGGACCACAACTGGTCCTGCATCAGAAATGCTCTCCTGCTTATGGTGCACCTCCTCTAGGAAGTCTAGTACACCACCAGGGTCACTTGGAACTCCATGATCAGGCCAAGTTCTGAAGTGATATTGCCAGACTGTTCTCTCTGTGTTCCCCTGGAAGGAAGATGCCAACACATGAAAACAAAATCCTTCAGATCAAAATTCAGCTAAAAGCACTTATGTGGCAAAGTTGAATCCAATCAGAAGGTGGCATATCCAACCTGCTGCTCAGTATCCACAGCACCACAACTCTTATAAAGAAGGAAACAAGTTAAAGAGTTCTTCCTGGCCTGACAGGTCAATCACACCACCTGCTTCCTCAGCTCCCTCTTTCTCATGCAGTTGTTTCCAAGAACATTCCCATCTTCAGCTTTAGAAGCCATAGCAAAGTCCCGTCTGGGGGTGACCAACAACAAGGGACTTTCATCTGTCATACTCATCATCAATACCTAGTGGCACTCACCTTACACACTTCTTTCCACTCAGTTCCATCCCATGGACATACTAATCTAATACATCCTGATTACTTGCTTCTTACACAACTCATTTTGCACCCTGATCCAAACTGGTTCTTAACAAGAAAATGCTATTTCCACACTAGTTAACTGTTTCCCTCCTCATCCTTTGTATTCCTTCTCTTAGGTATTCTTTCTGCATACTGGAACCACACATAACCATTTTCTTCTTGTGCTACCATCTCCATGAAAGGGAGCAAATGCCTAACTAGACTTAAGTGTCATTACTTAAAAGCATTGTCCCTCTTTCCAGATTTCCTCAAAGCCCCGCAGCTGTGCATCTTCTGCCAAAAAGTCCTTAGGTATAAGGATCTTCAATTATCCCAAGGACAAAGAGAAAGATGTATGGAACTGAATCTGAGGCTTCAAAGAAAGAGACAGGGCTCAATTTATTAATCTCTTAGTCCTTTTATTGACTGCAAAGAAACAGTCTATTTCTGCACATTTTTTGTGATCTGCAACCTAAATTAAAAGCAAAGTTACTAACATACTTACCTGCCCAACTTTAGAAAGCTTAAGTTCTCTTAGTGTGTAATCATGTGCTGCGCTCTCCTTAACATTCCTAACACGCATAACACCATACTCCTTCAGGGAATATTCATCAGGCCAATACTTGACACACTTACTCTGCAAGATTTAAAACAAATAAATAAACAACATTTTTAAAATGGAGCAAATCAGTAAGAAGAAAGTCTGGTTAGTAAACTGATTAACAAACATTTCTGAAGCTTTCATTCCTGAATACATGGAGAACAATCACAAGCGCCAACTGGACAGCTAGCTGACAAGGTAACATGTTTTAGGGGGAAGTTTCTCTTCCCCACAACAAACACTGGGTGATTTCAGACAAACAAGTACAGGCAATCTCTCCTTTCAGCAGCTTTCACGATCATCTTAGTAACTGCTTTGCCTTGATAGCTTCAAATCCCAGAGATTAAAACACTGTTGCTTGTACCTCCACCCAAATACTTTCAAAATACTGAGAATTTCCAGTGGAATGCTGTAGACTTACAGGCTATTCTACTACCAAAACACAACTGGCTGCAAAATAAATACAAGTCAAAGGTGTAAGGCATTTTTAGCAGAAATGAAACCTAGATGCTTGCTTTTTCATCACGTAGAGCAGAAAGGGCTAACACAGCTCTCCAATTCAATCACCAAAGCAACAAAGAATCGCTCCCGGTGGCAGAGGATTGAAGCCTTGTGTGTCTATAGCTTCTGAAACACAGAGCTTTAGGTGAGCTACTTCTCTCTTAAGCTTATCTTAGATGGGATATATTCCATCCACTGAGGAAAAGATTCACCTATTACTACTTTGATTTTGTTCTTGCGACAGTTCAGGAAAGAGCAGCTTCTGTCAGCCCGTGAATACGATACAGGTCCACCCAGTATCAAATGAGAAATTATAGTGGGTATACAGGTGCACCTTCCAGCAATAACAAATGCAGACCAAACACCAAGTACTACAGAGAAACATTTCCTATTTGCAGTTACTGCTGCATATTTATGACAAAACAGCAACAAGGAAGTTCCTTCTGCCAACACAAGACAGAGTAAGAGATGATTGAACACATGCTTTCCAGCCTACTTAGGCAACAAGATGCTTTCCCGTTACTTTTGCCCTTCTTTCCCTGTCATCTCCAAAAGGGTAGAAGCTAAACTGATCTTAGTATATGTCAACATAACTTGCAGTTTCAATACAGAATTCTGAACATAACAGCAGTTGGTATGGCAGGTCTGAACAGTAACACATGATATTAAAATAAGCTTTAATCTGATAGAGGGGATGCATATATTATTGGCTTGATGGACTGCCTCCAAAACACCACTATTTTAATTCTAAGTATTTGCTGCTTCTACAGTGCATGCTGAAGCATATTCAGAACTCTATGCAAATCCAAGATGTTTCTAGTTCCTCACTTCCTTAGGCAATGTGCTCTGGAAGTCATTTCTGATGCAGAGGTTTCTCTCCTTCCTGGAGATCTGAAAGCATCTTGGCCTGAGATAAAAAGCTTTTATTTTATATCAGGACTACTGTTATTTGCAATTCTTGAAGAAGTGAAATAGGCATCTCAAGAAAACAACAAAAAACCAAAAATAAAACCAAAACAAATAGGAAAAAAAATTAATGTGTGCAGCACTGATTAAGTAATCAGACCTTAAGATGTTCTATACAGCCAGAGCACAGAAAACAGGCTTAGCAAAATTTAGAAAGAATCGTGGAGAAACTGCAGAGGAGCACAGCCCATTCAGAAGGTTATTATAAAAAAAGAAGGAAAAAACCAAAAAGGAGGTGTATTCAATTCAACTCTTCCAAAATAACCCCAGATTTTATTTCTCTTCTTCCAAGAGAAAGATCTAAAAGGAAAGTCACTGGAAAGAGGCAGCTTCTCCCTCCTTCAATGCATTGTTAGGAAGGAAACACAAATCATGGCCCTTTATAAGGTTGGTGAATGGGCAGAAGTTTACAAAGCCTAAAAAAATCCACAAGACAGAGTCTAATCGTTTCTACAAACACCACCAGTGACAGCTTTGACACCTACATTAGGAAGAGAAGCCCATGAAATCTACTGCTATTTGTCTGCAGTACTGTTCACAAAGCCTCTATTTTTGTGGCAGTGGTAAGGAACCCCTGCAATTATCTGTCACCTGCAGAAAAATATTATACTTTCAATTCAATTTTTTTCAAAAGTGATGCTCATCTAACAAGATAACAGCTTTCCAGTCAGAAACAGATCATCAGATAAATGAAAAAGGTGGACAATGGCATGTGGAAAAAGAGAAATTTATTTTACCAAACAGAAAAAAGATCAGAAACAACACATTCGAAAGATAAAACTATACTATACACAGAAAGCAGCATGTGACCATTGCCAGAATATCGGTATTCAACTATTTCCTATTCTTTCCTGCCATGTGTCATTAGAACCCAGTAACAAAGTAATAGCCTCAGATTTGCCAGAAGACAGTGAATAAGATAAAATCTCCGTACTTAAAAGGTAAAATGGAGGTTCTTGGGATAGACCATTTCCTCTTTACAAAATTACAAGATCCTTTGTATCTTGGGATACAAAATTTCGTCTTTCAGAGCATTAGATACTGCCAGAGCAGTTCACAAGGGAGTTGCAGATCACTGAGGCTGAACAGGCAGCTGTGTTCACACAGAACAAGTCAGTCAAAGGCAAGGACCTGACTTCAGGAATAAAAGTGCTAAATCACACCTGGCTGGGGGATTCCTAACCAGGTACAGTTTCAGCCATAATCACTGGCTCAGCACATAAGAATGTTACCAAATTCAAGCACAAAAAGTAAAGTCAGAAGACAGAATAGCATTCTAATAGTCTAGTAAATGTGATTCAAATAAGATGAATCTGGGGCAACAACTTTCACATGATATTGTCATTTTTAGGTAAGAAGCAATATCATCTACATTCATTCTTATAAAGTCCCACAATTATACTTTTCCAGTAAAGTCTATACAGGCTTGGTAAACTAAAATAAATGGCAATACTTTTGTTGAAGAAACAGAGAGTTTACCCCTTAAAATACGCAGAATGCCTGTTTGGCTGTACCTCACATTCCAGTGCCTCATACCCTGAGTAATTTTAAGATACACGGATTCACATTCAGTAGCTAAAATTTAATCAGTCAGCCCTTAAAAAAGGGACATCTGATGTCTTTTGAAAGTACACCCTCAATTCCCACAGGCACCAATAAAAAAGGACACTCAGCACCTTCCAGGTCTCCAAAGACAGTTGTGGCACACCAGATTTCAGCATATAAATCAATATAACCAAGTCAATTTAGTCCTTACTTGCATTCAAATGTCATGACCTTTCCCAAGGCCAGTTTGAGGGTCTGTTTTTACCTTTCCTCTTTCAACTTCTTTTGTTGTCATAACAATAACTCGAGAATTCTCCTGGAACACCATCCTCCAAAAGTCATTCACTGTATTCTGCAGGCAACCTTGAGTAGCAATGTAGCTTTTTTTTGGCTTTGAGTTGTTGCACTTGGTTTCAAACTCAGGCTGGAGAAGAAAAAAATTAACAAATGGTGACAAACCCTTACAAGACTAACCTGGATTTAGGTAAGTGTGTTGAAAAGTAGACATGGGCTGTGCCAACAAGGCTCCTATAGGTAGGAGTATACTCACCATAATAATATTAGCATTGATATAGTCTGAAACAGGTTCATTTGGATCACCATCATGTAGAACAACTCTGGTATGGTCAACTGGAAGAACATATATGAATGTTAAGCACTTGAATCCTACAGTTATGAACACACAGCTATTTTTAAATATCCCACAGACAGGACCATTTCTTACTGCTACCAGAAGCTATTAAGTTATCAAACTTCATAAATTAGTGGCTAGAATATTTAACCTTTCCTTGTTTGCCATTTCTTAAAACAAGCGGCCAATTCATAACAAGCTAGATCAAAATAAGTGTTCATGCCTCCTAGTAATTCATGAGTGCATGGACAGTCAAGCACTAATCAAGGCAAATGGCCCCTGGATTTGTACCACGCAGTTTTGTACCACAAATTAATCCTCTTAAAGTTAAGCATTCCAGTTTGCTGAATAAGTTTCGGGATTTGACACTTTTAAATGGAGATGAAGATAAAAACAGTATTTGGGAATTGAAATATTGGTATCTACAAAGTGCATATGTTCGAACACAAATTGGAAATTGCATGGGCTAATACTGACAACATAAGAGGGGGAATTATCAGTAAAGAGAAGAAAAAGCAGGGTGGTGCTTAATTAACCCTGTATTTACAAGCTAAGAAAATAAAGCAGAGCGAAGCAGCAGACTTACATTATAATGAAAGAAATCAATACTTACAGGGTAAAATGTTTTTGTATCTATTTTTGTTTTTGTTTTCCTGACGCTGACCTTCTTTACGACTATAGAGAAGTTTGCATTCTTGCTGCTGTAAAGTCTAAATGAAAACAGCACAAACAACTAGTCTTAATAAAAGCAGTATGGACTGTTTTACCATCATCATAGCAATCCTTTCCCACAAAAAGGATAATACTCGATTATAATTCCAGAGAGTCAGAGAGAGAGGTACTGGATTTCTGCATTCAGACTTCGTACAGCATTGCTTCCAAGGTATATTATGAAACACTGGAGAGTGAGTGACAAGGCAAACTATTTTCCACCTAATAAACACCTATGAATTCAAAGCTTCTTTAAACCAAACTATAACCGGCAAGCCTTCATGATACTGTTCTGACCAAGCAGACCCAAGCTGCTCCCTCAAAGCTTTCAGCTGTAAAACACTGCAAGGAAACTGGTAACAAAGGACCACAACAAAATTTTGGCTGCAGAAATCCATCCATCTTAAAAGGCACCCTAAATAAACCAAACACCACAAGCAGCATTCTACAGAGCTTGTCCAAATACACTTACGTCTTTCTCACCAAGCATAAAAGTTAGGAGTACTACTGCATTTCTCCTTTTCACTGAATCAAGCTGGTAAAGGACTGAAAGGGCATTAGCACCAATACAGATTAATAACTAATGCATTTAAAACATTGCCAACCTGCAAAGGAGTAAAGCACTTTGTGATCCAGTGCTTCTCTACCTGAGCTGTACCGGATTCCTCCAGGCCTTACCAGCCTTCTTCCTCTCCTTCAGCTACAGCGAGCCTGTAGTAACACCACTAGAAAGCCCCCGAAACAAGTCAGATTACGAAGGCTGTGTTACATCAATGCCACATGAGCAAATCCTTGCAAGCTGCAGCCAGATCAACTCAAAACAACCAAAGAGGAGGAAGGAGCATACAGAAAACCCAAAGCACATCAACAGAAGCAACTGTATTTAAATATCAAGCACGGTGAAAAGCCCTTCAGCAGTTAGAAGCAGAATATTAGGAAGATATTACTGTCTGTTCCCCAAAAACAAAAGTCCACATGGGAATGCTACAGTTTTTTCAAAGATATGGATGAGACAGGAAAAATGCCCATGTACAACCCACCACCACTGCCACGTACCACTTTTTAGGTGCTCCAATTACTGTCTCCTACCAACACATGACCACTTCACTAAACCAGTACAAGATTTTGCACAGACCTCCTCATATTACACTGTTGGGGGAGGAGGGGGGGCATTAGGTAACTACAAACAGGGTTATCCATAAACCATCCTAGTGCAGAAACAATACATCTGTGTGGGGACTTCTCCTGTTGGCAAGGAACTAATTTCTCTGCATCTGGTTCACAATATGACAGGGAAAACAGCAATTGCATACTTCACAGCCATGCTGCTTAGTAACAAATCTCCCTACTTGCAAAGAAGCTGGAGGACGAGAATCTCCATGATGTTGTTGTTCCAAGTTTTAATCCCCAAAGCAGTATTGGCCTGACTAAAAGGAACACTCAGGTTTTGGAAGCTGAGGTATTACCACCTTTAATACTCTTGGAGAGATTGCTTTTTCCTTTAAAGCTTGGGCAGGTCAGACACTTGCGCACTTCTTTTTAAGTCTGCTATTGTTACTGCCTCACTTAGCGACCTTGGTCAATAAGGCTCATCCCGGCAGGGAAACCAAAGAACAAAAGCAATACAGGAGAGCTGCAAGGTTTCATGCTTGTGAAGCGAAAGACAGAAAGCACATCCCCATAAAACATTGCTTGTGAGTACCAGCAATGGGTGAAACTGGGCTTTGCACTAGGTTCACCTCTTGCCACGCTGCAAGACTTTCAAGTGCCATTATCACAGAGCACCCTTACCTAATATTAACACTTTTGAGTTTCAGCCAAGTGAGACGCCAAGCAAAAGAACTGAAAGCTAAACTTTTCTAGCAGGTTAAAAAATGGAAACAATTAAGTGTGTGGAAACCATAGCTTCAAACACATCTTCACTTTCATAGTTAATTATTATTGCTTTGAGCATCCCTGAGGAGAGATCCATGAGCAGCAGCGACTTCTAACAAGCCCATTAAGGGATGTACACAGTGTAACAATAAATCTGAAACATAGTCCTCAATTTCACAACAACATCCAAGCATTAAGCTCACCAAAGAGCCATTTTTCAGAAGCAAAAACATTACAAGGACTGTCAACATGTCTGTCTACTAGTTCATGGGACAAGAGGTACATTCTTAAATATGCCTGCAGACAAGTAATTTATAACTACCATCTGGACTGCCAAATCATAAAACAGCACAGGCAGAGATCCACAGACAACCTGGAGTTTGTCCCCTGCCACCAAGGCTGACAGCTATAGCTTACCTGAGCTGAATGAAAAAGCATGACACTAAAACTGCTACAAGATTATTTCATTTCCAAAAAACACAGTGCAAAAAAATAAGTTTTAGCACTGACCTCACTAACAGCAGTAAAGGGGAAAGAGAAATGGAATGTTTCACAAGTACAAGCTTTCATTTCTTACATTTACTTTTTCTGCAAGACTTCTGGCTTGCTAGCAAATACTCTTCAGGGAAGTCACAAGACAGGAAAACACCTTGCTTCTGAAGGCCAACCGATAAACCCATTACAAGACAAATTCATTCAAAAGACCAGAGGTCAGAAAAGACATCATAAGGGTCAAGCAATAGCTTAGGTGTATTTTGACAGATCAACAATCCATTCCTAAAATGCACCACACAAGAGTGCTTCCCTCAATAAAAACCAAAAAGATTTAATTCACATAGCTTCTAGTAAGCCAGCACCAATTACAAGAAGAGCAAGCCAACAGGGCACACTTTTTCCTTTTCATGCCCTCTGAATAAAAGTAAAGTATGCTTAGAGTCTCCAGGGAAGCCAACAGACACCTTTGGCTTGGCTCACTTGCAAAGGCATGTTCAGGCCAAACCACACAGTGATGACAGGCACAATCACAGAATGGGTTGGGTTGGAAGGGACCTTAAAGATCATCTATTCCAACCCCCTTGCCACGGGCAGGGACACCTTCCAATAGACCAGGCTGCTCAAAGCCCTGGCCAGCCTGGCCTTGAATGCTTCCAGGGATGGGGCACCCACAGCTTCTCTGGGCAGCCTGTGATGGTACCTCACCACCCTCATATCTACCATCCACATGACTGTGTCATGTTAATGATAAAGCACACCACTAATTAGTCTTTGCCAAAAGCAGTTCATTCCCATACGCATGTCCCAGCCATTAGAGTAGGTGTGGCTATTGCTCCTGACCCTTCAGGCCCCACGCCAAAGTTCACATGTGGAATTCCGCAAGAAAAACGATTCAAAGGTTGGGGCCAGTTTACCTCCAAGCAAGGTTCACAAGCAACAGATGAGAACTGCTCCCCAAGGGATCCACCGCTCTACAGTTAAGGTAAAACAGAGTCCCAAATCCTCAGCAATGGCCAGAGTAACCTTTGCTGACTTGCCTCCCCTTCCAGGTGGGGTTTGGACCATTCAGCAGTCCAGCATCAAGGACTGTCCCCCCACACCGGGCCCAGGCGAAGAAAAAGGAGAAAGCTTAGTCCTCATTTTATGATTTCCCCACTGACATGACCTCACCTTCTTATATTACACCTACATTTGTAGTGAAACACGTTACCTCTTTGGTAAGAGTCTTTTACTTTTCATGGATTCCTTTTTCTCCTCCTGACAATAATCACAGAGCAGACTGGACAGTACATTTAGCTAATGTATAGGTCTGATCAAAAAAAGGAGTTTCTTCAAGAACAACTGCTTGAAAATCTGTCACTACTCAAGAAGTTTCTCAAAATAGCCTTACACAGCCCAAATCAGTCTCTGTCAAAGATCAGGACTTTCCAGTTTCCTGTTGCCATCTGCTGGTGGCATTCCCGACTCCACTGTGGTTTTCTTACACCTGTGTGGTATATAAACCAGCCCATTCTATTTAAGACAACTTCCAAACTTTTGGCTATGGCCATCACATGCATGCAGCTGTTAAGCAACCCCAGTTGTCAGAGACGGGTTAGGACCCAGGCTAGATGCAAGTAGTTTGGAATGTGTTAGTTCTAACACTCATGATTTGCTCTACTTGAGAAATTAACAGTTTCAGCCATATGCTCTTTCAAGCATAAGTAGTTCCCTGAAATTGTTAGGATTTCAAAGAAGGGGAGAGCTGGGCCAGCACAGCTATGTTACACATACCAGAGGTGCACAGGCAAGACAGAAGGAAAGGCAATGCTACTTTCTGGGAGGGACATGGAGTTTTGGCTGCAGGCAGAAATGAAACAATGAAACAAAACAAAAATAAATCTCCAGGAGTCCAGGGAATACATATAATGTATGAATACATATAATGAAGCAATGTTGCTGTATCTCAGAGTTTGCTACTGCTACAGCCTCACAATCATTTTAAGATCCAAAAAAATGGCTATCAAAAAGCCACAAACTCAAGGGCAAGAGCATTTACAGACAGAGAAATCACACTGACGTTTCCTTAAAGCAGTGGTACCCAACCTCCTAAAACACAGCAGTGCGAATGAAAAAACCATGGGCAATTCCCTTCATAAGCACAATGCATCTGACATATTCCAACTGCATCAGATACCACTACTGGACTGGTACTTGGGTCACCAAGAGTCATGTAGGCTAGGAATTGGTCCTTGGCCTCCAGAAATGTTAATCCAGCCTACAGACCTCTTTCTGTCCATGTGAAGACAAGGAACATGGGAACAAACCCAATTAATCATCCTGGTGGGCCAGATAAGAGTAGTAAGGTGCTCTCACGATGGGGAGGATATTCAGGAGGGATTGTGCTATGTACTGAATGAATAGCACTAAAGAACTTAATTACCTATCAGAATCAGGAAAAAAGGTAAATATTTCAATCCACAAGAGTGGAACTAGTAAAATTTTAACACACACTGTACCTGACACAGGAGATGGGAGCAAGAACAGGGATCTGAAGCAATGGAGGAGGAGATAAGAAAACGCCAGGAAGGCAGAAACAAACCTAACTTCTTTGTAGTGTAGAGATTTAATACCATAACACTTGGAAAGTAATGAAGTACCTCAAATTCTTCCCAGAAGCCCTGCTTGACTTTATCCGTAGTCTCTGCTAGCTTGCTTAGCTCTCGCACTCTGCTTTCAATCTCTGCAGCATTAATACGGGTAGTATTCAGAGGCTAAGAAAGATACAAATATTAAACAAAGGTATAACAAGTGACAACTGTGAGAAGACAGCTAAAACACAAATTCTAGGATCCAGGCATGTATTTGGACTGCAAAACTTTATAATTCATACAATGAAGGGCAGTGAGAGTAGACAGGAAGGGGGCAGGGAACAAATGCTTTAAGATGAAATCTCAGGGTTGGTCTTCGATACATTAAGTTGTCTCATATCTGGACTAGTCCTGCAGTCCCTATGGACCACAATGAAACCGAGAAATTCTGCACGCATCAGAGACACAAGAGTCTGTCCCTTCACAGGCACATAAGAAATTGTTCCCATTTAAATGACTGACTTCTTCATCCGGTTCCATGAAGTTTAGTTCTTCATTTTTGCGTTATGGAAGAAAAAAACCTCATGTCTCTCAGAACATACAGAAAATCCTGCACTTCAACAATATATTCTAAAGGTAACAAAGCTTAGTGGTGTCTTCTCCATTCACTCACCTGCTTGAGTTGCAATACTGTGCCCAAAGTTTCTACCATAGGGTTCTTCTTGTAATGTTCCACTAGATCTGTCAGAGAGTCAAATTTCTCCCCTCCACCAACATCGTATTTTAGATCCTTAAAAGACAGATGCTTATCAAAATAAACACGCTTCATACAACGACATCTACACTAACATCATCTTTACACTACGCAACATACAACAAATTATCTCCAAAACAATATGTAGAAGAATCTAGTAAGACCCTTCTGCTAAGGGATGGTAGAACCTTAATAAAAAGAAACACACATACAAACTATGGAGGAGGGCATTTCCCTTTTTGTCATCTAATTGAAAATCATTTTATCTGCCTTTTCAGGAGGGCTGATTCCTTCTGAACTGAGGTTCAGTCAGCTCAAGCAGACTACCTGAGCTACATGATTAGAATCCAGGGAATAGCTTTATAAATCAATTCAAATTCCTAAAAGAGTGTCATTGCCTCCTGAAAGGCTGGTATTGACTGGCATCACCCCTATTATAAGGAAGCAGAGCTGAGTTATTTTCCTCCATGTCATAACTACTACTAGTAGTTAACTGCAAATCAAAGAGGTTTTCTTGAAAAAAAAAAGAAAAGAAAAAAAAAGGTAGACATTCTGGTAGTTTAGCTTTTAGTCTTGATAAGCCATTTTACCTCCAAAATACTTCTATTACTGCATTTTAGTTGTTTTTAAACAATTAAGTTGTTGCACTGTCTTTTAGGCTAACAGAAGAAAAAAAAATGACAAAATCAAAATCTTTTTTTTTTAAGAGCAACCCATGGACGTATATGAAAATATCAGAAGACTATAATTTAATAATACTTCAGTGAAGAACTAACCTATAATAAAATCAAGGTTCACATTAAGTGTTCCTTGGATTCAATATGCAAAATTTTCACAGAAGGTTGATCATCTATCAGGTGCAACTTTATAAACTGACAGGAGAAAGACATATTCAGATAGATCTCTATTTGTCCAATTACTTATATTTTTATATAATTCATCCAGGAGACTGCAACTCACTTAAGAAGATTCATGAACATGAAAGGCTCCATCAGCAGAGGATTTGAGACAGACTTCTGATGCAATCAAAAGCAAATCTATTAGAAGGTACTTGACAGCATAGTATAGTACGACATGATTCAGTCAGGCAAGCAGTCAAAAAAAATAAAACACTTATAGATGATATATAGCACACCCAGTACCACAGGGAAAGGGGAAATGTATTCAGCTCTCTGCAGTGAGGTGCAAGATGGCCCTCCTGTTAGAATAAACCCACTGCCCATGGAAGTAGCCCTGTTAAAGAAACTCGTGCTTCATCATACCTGGCAGTGAATCATGACATGTGTCACTTTAGACTTTCCATCATTACTCTCTCCTTTATCATCTCCTGTCCGGACAGAAAGAACAAAGTCCCCAGGATGGCTTTGACTCTCACGCACAAGAAAGCTTCCATGTTTTCCTTTTTCTGTTAATAGTTTTTCAGCTTCTCTTCCAGAGAGATGCCCATGAAACCACCTTTTAAAGTAAGATAATAGACAGGTACCCTACTTGTCATTCCAGCCATGTCTGAATCTGCTTGTTCTAAATATTACATATAAATATATTATAGTATATCAATATATTGTTATATATAAAAAGTTTATGTACACTAAACAACAATGCACTGGTCTACAAAAGGCTCAGTTTATAAAAACAATTTTTAAAAATGCCTTGGAAGCATACATGTACATACACATGAGTGATTACAGAAACACTTCGAAGCAAGCACTTCCCTAAGCGCCGAAATCTGCATGTCACACAAGCTTCAAATGAAGCTTTGATTTGGAATCTTTACAACAATCCAAATGGACTCCTTGGTGTCCAATAAACACAGGCTTACACTGCAACTGTTTCTTCAGTCAAGGCATTTATTCTTCTTTTATTTCTTTCATAAGACACGCTTCCCTGAAAAACCTGGGAGAAATTATTTTTGAGACATTACCTTTCCATCACATTAGGTACTGGACAGGATAATCACACCAGTATCATTTCTTCAAGAAACATGGCCAAAAAGGCAATAATCCTCCTCACTACTGTTAAATACAAGCCATTCTGAGGAGTAAGAGAACTTGGTTTAATATTCTTCCTTAGTTTTTGACTTCTAGGAACAAGTTGGTATCTACTGGCCATAGAGGTTTATTTCTGACATATGCATGCTTCCTGAGTATATGTCAGGTCTTAAGTCCCAGATCCTCCTCACCAGCCATGTCCTTAAAACATGAGTTGGAGCAATCTGAGGATGCTCATATCATTCACTTTCTTACACATATGCTCACTGCTGGAAAAATCATATAAAGTTATGCCCAGAAACATACCTGGTAGTTCCTTGCAGTTATAACAGCTCCAGGCAGCTTCAGGAGAACTTCTACAATAAAACGTTCTCCCAGTAAAAATAAAGGGAACTATGCTCTCTTTTTTATTATTGTGCACACCAGGAAGAATGCTGAAGAAAACAGGTTCTGAGGCTTGGATTGCTTTACCTTTTAGTCACATTTATTAGTCTACTTTGCAAGTAACCTTGTGGAAACCAGCGGGACCACTTTTAGCAGAAGATAGCGGCCACCCTTTCATCAAATGGAAGCTGATTGTAGTGCTAATAAATGTATGTGTTTACCCCTATGAAGAAGTGCACAGACACTGAGCTTTTCACCACCATTTCTCTGACCTTTCAGATGTAGGATCAGCACAGTTCAGTGGATATTTCAACTCTATAACATCTCCATTCTTTTCCTTGAGCTGTCCATGATGTTCCATATAATACTGGACTAACTCAGCCAATGTAGCAAACTTCTCTCCTCCATAGAGGTCATAGTAGTCTCCTGTGTTCTGGATCTTGATGTGGGTGACAGCTCCAGTTCGTCTAATATTTGAAACAAAGGGAAGAAAACAACCACACAAGTCAGCTGATTTCTAATCAATCACTTATATATTTAGCGTTCTGTTGTCCGAGTTAGAGAAATCCATACTTACATTTGCATCACTTTCCAACTGAAATATTGCAGAATAGCTAAGCTAGTGCACCTCTGAAGTGTGCTTCAGCCACATTTCAGTGGCTTGCAAGAAGGGGAAGTGTCTGTCCAACCGTCAGGAAGAATAGGAAAAAAAGAAACTTAATTCCGTAATGAAGGAATCCTTGAAGCCAGTGTAAGCTCTGCGGCCTCAAGATCTCCAATAGAAATCCCTCAGACCCCCAAGAACTGCACACACAAGCACAAGGGCAGGGGGGAGGGGCGGGAGAAGAATTCAGCATTCTCAAGACACCCATCAAAGCCTGTTTGCTCCTTTCCCTAGAATTTCACACTAACTGCCAAGATCTCTCCTTCATTAAACAGTTGCCTCTGCCTGATGCAAGTCATTTGCTCCCACAGCCTCTAGTATTAATGAAAAGCAGCTCTCTGAGTGTCCCCTTCTGTTCCACGAGGCTCATTATCTCAAAGGTATCCAAGCAATTCTTATCACCAATTCCACTTTTCCCTTTTCCTTTATCTACTTCCTCTTGCTGTCCTTTCCCCATCCCTAACCACTACACATACAGCGTCAGGGGACAAGTGTTACAAAAGGCCCATTTTGGAAGCTGGAAAAGCACCACCATTGCCCTTAAAAACTTGCTGACTTTTCCTGTAAGAAAAGAGGCTGGATAGCATTTCCTTGCACATGCTTGATCAGTAATTCTTATAATCTCTGCTACTTTCACATGGTTACCAAAAAGATTACTTTTAAGGGGCTAAAAGTAATGCTTTTATTAATCTATTTGTGCTTCTCCTTAATGTTTCTGTGTCTCTGCAGAATCAGAAATCACTGCCCTCCAACCTACAGTTTCCTCAAGTTGGGTAAAAGTATTTAAGAACCTCTTCAGGGAAAACGGGAGAAAAAGAAGAGGGGGAAAAAAGCAAACAAACTAAAAAGCGATCCGTGCATTCTTTCATCTCTACAAGTAGTTCATCTACACCTCTTTCCCCACAGAACAGCATCAGATGAAAACCCTTACCAGTTTGGGGAGAAAGTCAAAAGACATTTACACTTACCTAACAGAGAGCGTGAAGTCTCCAGGGTTACTTTTGCTGGGCCGTGCCAAAAAGCTGCCATCCACTCCTCTCGTTAATAGTAGGTTTTCTGCCTCCACCCCAGTAATATTTGGATGAAACCATCTATAAGAGGTTAGAGCGTTAATAAATAAATAGAATAAATAAATAAATAGAAGATCATCACATGAAAAGACTAAACAGAACAATCCAACAGCTTCAAAACCAGGAAGTACTGAGTTTTGTTCCTAAATGAATAAGAATTCCTATCTTAACAGAAAGCATAAATTATTAATTTCATATTACATTGCAATTTTATGTATTGGTAAGAGATGCTTTGTAAGCGAAAGGGCTATACCTATACATACTCAGACTGCTTGGATTAAAATGGTATCAAAGGTATACAATGTAAAGAGAGACCACAAGTCATAGATTTCCCTTACTACAGGTAGACAGGACACACAATGAAACTGAAAGACAATCAGGAAAACCACTTAAAAACAAAACAAAAGTGACATCTGACAACATTTTAAAGTTAAAAATTTAACAAAACCTCATGCTTTAGGGCACAGGCTGACCACCAGCTGATGCGGGTCAGGCAGGAACTTCACTTGTGGACAACCTATTCAGTTGCCCAGTCTTCTTCCACCTTCCTCAAAAGAATGTGGTGCTGACCGCTGCCAGATGCAAGAGCACTGCTCCGTCTTCTAACTACCATGGCAATTTCTCTGCTCCGAATATATCCCGCTTAAATACAAACACCAAGGAATCTCATATCGATATTCACCACCCACAAACAGCCTTCCGAATGACTAATGTAGTGCCCTGCCAAAGGAGAACTGTATATGGTCTGTATCTAAGAAGCTCACTGTCCCCACCTATGGCATTAACTTTTGAGGGACTTACTCTTAGCCATTCAGTTAACACATCTGCGTTTTCTCTTATCTATAATCAAGGATTTTTATTGCACTCTTGCAGTACTAAACTACATCTCTGTATTCCAGATGAAAGGGGGTTTTAATAAGGCATGATTTTAGAAGACAAACTTGGAGAAAAACCAAAACCAAAACCATGCTACCACATAGTCCAGGGACAGAGGTGAACACAGCCACTAAGAACTGTTTTAGTGGCTTTGTCTGACTTGTATTTGGCAATTAAAATATCACCTTTATTTTTCAGAGTTGTCATAAATCAGACAGTACGCAGGTCACAAGTGAAAATGCACATCTGTACGTGCAGAAAGAACACAGACTACTCCTCTTTGTACCCGAGGTTCTCTGTTTCTCCAAAGTAAGGCAAAACATTAAGGCTAAAGACTCTGCAACTAATCTCATTACAAATATGAGTGCTGTATCTAAAAAAAAATTGAATAGCATTTCTGATCATTCCTGATACAGTCAGCATTTCACGCTAAATTGCTAAAACAGCAAAACATGAGGGTGCATGTCTAAATTTAGGGTTATTATTTCAATTGTTTCAGCAGTTCCTTCTGTACTGAAAAGTTGACAATATTCCTACCCAGGCCTTGTCCAGCCTATTCTCTTAGAAATGGTTTCTCATGGAAACATTCTGGAGAGTTTCAGAGATTCTAGAATATCCAGACCTCTAGCAAGTCATTCAAATTGGAATTAGGATTACTTGTGTAGTGATTCCATTTCAGAAGTAAGTGACTCTTCTTGTCAGTCTTGCTTTTCTTTCTAGTTAAGGATATTCTGCTTGCACCAAGCAAAACTAGTGACTACTACCATATCTTTAACTGAAGAACACCACCAACAAAAAAATCATCAAACCTATGCAGCACAAGTCATGAAAAAAAAATTAAAAAAAAATATTTTCAAGTTACTGCAGCAAATGGGAACAAATTAATAAATAATGTTACATTTATCTAATGACTACTCAAAGATCAAGAAAATTTCTGATTGATGCAGCCTCACAAAAGAAACTGCACAAGCATCAGTACCTAGGATGAACTGAACATTAAATAATGTATTTCAGAATATAACAGGTTGGTCTGCAGAAGCTGATAATATATTTACCACACTTCCACCCCTAAAATATCACTTCCATTAGGAGAAACCAAAAAGCAAACCAAAGAAAAGTGCAGCAACATTTTAAACAGTTTATAAGCTTTTTGAATACACACAAGATTCAAGAGATACCTTTGAAAGGTTTTGAATTTATATCAAAAATGTATAAAAACCCAAAGGAGAAATTATTGGAATCAGCCCTACAGATTTATTATATAGTGACACTCCATAACCTTTAATTAATATATCTCCCATATCTTATCCTAAACCCTAATGCATCTGGAAGTAACTGTACACAAGTTGTTAAAAGGTGTAAAATAACAGAAAAAACCCCAATAATTTAATGAACAGACAGGACTACAAATAACTTGTGCTTAAAGGAGAGGGTAAAAAGATAACAGGTTGTTTAAAAAAAAAAAATCTCACCCCCACATACACATACGCTCCCACTAAAGATGGCAAAAAGTCAGTAAGTATAGCAAAAGAAAAGCTACATCTGGGAGACCGATGCAGCTTGTTGCACTTTACGTAACTTTTGTTCTAATGGTAACTTGTACTCCTGCTCTCTCATCTTTGTATTTTTGGCTTTGAGTAGGAAGATGCATTTGTCAGCCACCCCAAATAGAAAAATGGGGGTGTTAGTGATCTCTGTTAAATGGTTCCGGACCGGTGATCAAGATCGCTTCATTTGAAGTACTGCCATCACATGTGTGCTTTTGAACCTTGGTGGCTACATCCCTTCCAAAACTGGAGGAGAGAGCAAAGGGGACTGCAGACACAGATACCAGTAACATAACCCCTATAGAGGACCTTCTCTTACGCTGCCTTTTATAGGGATGGAATGCATTTTAGACTTTTTTTTTCTGCTTTCCTTCTCCAATCTCTATTATGAGCAGGTGCAGAGGCTATCGCAAGCAAAGGGCATCACAGCCAATAAGTACAATCAAGAAAGTAACACAATGCACACAAACCCACACTCTAATTAAACTAGCTGCCCTCACTATGCATGGAATACTCCTTACAGCAATTCTGAGTTGGGGGGTTCAGCAGCATAACATTCCAAGTCTCTTATTAGTTTACAGTAAGATGAAAATGTTGGCAGAAAAGTAACCAGTGACATAGCAGAAGTCTCAATTACAAAACTAAGGGGATATCAGCTGAGCAAGACACCTTTTGATGAAAAATAACACATGGTAGGAAATACAGCCTCAATACAATTCTCTATTTTTTTAGCATAGTACAGAAAACAGCAGGATTTTTAAGTCCTATATTGCCAGCATATTTCTCTTACCAAACTGAAGAGAGAGAAGAAAAAAAATCAATACATTTTTCCATACTGTGACTGGGCTTTTCTAATCACCTTTTCAAGACCAGGAGAGATTAAATCAGTTCTAAGTCTCAACTGTCACAAACACAGCATTCAGGGAGGCAGTGACTGGTAGTTTAATTACTCCAATTAGGCTCATCAGTTTCTATTTCTCATCTTTTTTCAGCCTCCTTCACAAGTTACAATTTAAAGTTCTGAGCAGAATATGAGGATTACTCCCGATAATGAGGAAGTTCACAAGTGTTTCCAAAAGGTAACTTTCACACATCTTCCGACGTGCGAGTAGGGACATGCAGAAAACACAATATATGCTAGAGATCCTCCACAGGCTTCCGAAGACCCCAAATCCAAATTCAACTATAAATGGCCACAGACTGAAAATCAACCCATCTAGTTTCACCATCTTAAGCAGAATAAGGAAGAGAAGAGCCCAGTGTTGAAGAAGTTATACTTTAATTGATATTACTTAAAGAGATGTATCAAATTTCAGAATTGGTATGTTAGATAATAAAATAACAGTCTTTTTCGGTTTTATGACAGTAAGTCCTTGTAAGTCTTAACATTTACCTTAACCTCAGCCCGAAAAGGACTGCTAACACAGACAAACATCAAAATACATTAAGGACAGCGAGAAGCTACAACAAAGAAACAGATTCAACTGTTTATCATCCTGATTTTTGAACGCCACAGGGTTTTGAGATCAGACCAAAAGAAAAATAAACGAAGAGCCCAGATCAGGTCAGCTTACCAACACTCATTTGAAAGCTGGCTCGCATTTTAATTTCAGTAACATCACTAGCGCTGGACTAGAGAGAGCAACGCGAGCCTCCCTGGCCTGGGATACTGGACCAAGAACTGAGTGGGATGCCAGGTGGATAAAATTCATCTCCTAGCTCCGGTTCAAGTGCACATGCTTGGCACAGCCACCCGCACCCCCTCCCCCGGAGCCAATGTTACCGTGGCAGCTCTGGGCTCTTCACGGCCGGCGGCGGACCCCGAAGCCATCCGGCTCCCTCGCCCCACCGGGCCCCCAGCCAGGCCGGGGAGGGCGCCCCGGCGCCGTGCCGCGCCGGCTGGGCGAGGGTCCGCCCGCCGGGGAAAGCCGGGCGAGGCGCGGGGAGCCGGGCCAGCCAGGCCCCGATTCCAGCCGAGGCGG